>NC_087071.1:1172961-1272562 GCF_963678635.1 Symsagittifera roscoffensis
CACGGGTCATTTCAATTTTTTTCCATATATTTTTTCCATATAAGATTTTCATATAATCGCACATATTTTACTACGATCGGTCTTCTAGTTATCACCAAAAAAATGGATCCATAAGCGCCCCAGTAGGAGACCAAATTAAAAAATTGACCCATTCGTATTTTTCATTGACAATTGGGGACTAAAAAATCATCAAGTTCAAAAGTTGGGGCTTAGCCCTCTTAATTAATACAACAGGACCGAAATAGGTCGGCCCAATCTTTCTGTACGATTATTCCCCGAGTTATCACGACAAAACTAGACTCAATGGAGCTCAATCAGATGCCCATTTTTGATTTTTTTTCGGTGGTAAATTTGTCAAACTTCTGCAAAAAATTTCGATATTTGAAAGTTTCAGAAGCAATTTAAATCAATTTGCATTTTAATCGCAAAATGTTCACAAGACTGCTTACAGCAAGGCCTGCATTTTTGGTATTCCCAAGACAACTAAAAACAATTAACTTGGACAACAACAGAATGATCGTCGCGACAAAATAAAGTACTAGAAAAGTTTCAACCAATGAAACTATATCTATCAGATTCTGGATTGGATTAAACATTTAAGGAAAACACTTTTCAAGTATTTGTTCTCATTGGACTTTCTTATTTTCCAAAGTAACTGCTTTCATGCAACTCCATTAGGCGGAAAATGGGACCATGTTTGTGGAACCTGATCTAAACTACATTTTATTATTTATAAATTAAATATTTTACCACCGTAAAGTATTTAATATTAACCAATCACAATCCACCTAACTAACAACCCACTTATTTGTAAGTGCTGAAATTACTTGTAATTTCAGCACCAGAGAGATTTGAATTTAACTTAGAAAATAATTGCCTCCCCCGAGTACTTCAGCAGCCGCAACAATACCAGTATACTCTAGATCTATTGAGCCTAGCAGAGACTAGTTAAACACCCTGAGACTAGTAGTTATAAGAGTAAGATTAGGATCGGTATTAGACTAAGAAGTTGCACGAATCTATCCGGCCGAAAATAAGATAGCGTGACGAGCAGACGGTGTACCCTATCCGAAATTACTTTATGAGATAGACCTCCATACCTAACTCATTTGGTGCGACCATAAGTCTCGAACAAGACCTTAAAAACAAATTAGGTTCGAACTAACAAAAATTAGATTAGAAATAGACAAAAACGTTTTCAAAAATTTATACGACAATAATTTAATTGAATGGTCTCTACGACTCAATAGATCAAAGCCACTGTTCCGTACAATACGAGAACAACCACGTATTGGAAACAGACCTTGGACAAGAGACGACATACGACTACGGAGAAACTTACCAAATAATTTCATGGTCGTACGGCAAAAGCCTACACAAACTTTTATTTTTAGAATTTTAATGGCAATGAATTTAGATTTTCATTGCCAAACATAAAATCCTTGAATAAAAATCTTCAATGCATCTACCAGGCGCTAAATAAATTACTATTGTTCAATAGCGATTGATAAAAACATCTCTAATCGTTTCTTCCTCTGCAGTACTATATAAAAGATATTTGAAAAATAGTTTATTCAAAATAAAAATAAAAATTAGTAGCATGACAATAATTGTTAGTAAACATAAGTCATCTTGTTGTTCCAGCTTCATCGCCTAATCATAACAGCAATCATAAATCAAATAACATCATCAAAACTAAAATTCACAAATTGTTATTTTAAATCTTAACTTTATATTCTCTAAACTTAAAATTTCTAATTTTAAACCAGATCATCAAGGCTTATCCGTGGATCTAAATTAGTTTTCTATTCTTAATTTTAATTCTGATCATCAAGGCCTATCCTTGGATAAAAAAAACAATTTTGTTCTCCCCCACCCACTTATCAAGTGTCTAACAACCTCAAACGTCGATTCACTATCCAACCTTTCAAAAGACCCTGGACTAATCGAAACTTTTCAAACAATAATCATTCAAATTAGGCTAAACAGTGAAGAATTTCGGTTATTCATCCTTCACTTGACTCTTATACGACCCTCCTCTTATACGACCCAGGCTAATCTTAGACTTAGTAAGTTTAAAATAGTATCTAACGAACTACTTGCGTTCTAATTATACCTGAACCATGTGGATCGATTTACTATTCTCCAACCCTCGTGAACACAATCACTACCTCTAAGTAAGATAAAGTAAGTTAACACCTTAGCTTATATTTGCCACGAGAAAGTAAAAATCATTCTTCGGAATCGATATACTTTTCTCTCCAACGCTGAATAAAAAGACCCAGGCTAAACTAACTAAAAAATCGTAAGGACTAACAGTCCAGGAAAATTAAAATCACTCACAAACAACTTTGCATCCGTCATCCTAAACCTTATGTCATTAAAAAACCTAGGAAATAAACAAACAATCGTCATACACAATTGTGAAATCAAAAATCAAAAATACGATCTTGTGTAACCCCGCATACACAAACATATGAATACATTCACACAAAACGGCAAACACTAAAATGAACAATTCTAAAAAAGCAAAGACAAATAACACGAAAAAGATTTTCAAAATACCGAAATGCATTCTTCGAATCAGAAGTCAGTAGTCTCGATGCACTATACAAAGTAGAAGACGCAATAAACCAAACTTATCCAATCCAGGACCCAGTATATTTTTCCGATTCAGAAACAAATACATTTTCATCGAAAAAAGGAAAAAACAGAATAAAAAAGAAGCACAAACACAAACCAGTACATCTATATAATAGGAGTCAACCATTTAGACACATTAAAAATTATATATTAACAGTTATCAAACGAAAAGATGAGCAACACTCAAAGTGACGAAAGTCTCGATGAAGAACACGCTTTTCCCTTCATTATAGATTCACAAAATGATAGAGGACAAATTAAATTTTGCAAAAATTTACTCATAAACTTATTCGAACCAGGAATCAGTCCCTGTAAAACAAAACTCCCAACTCTAAAAATCAAAAGACAAATAATAGACCATTATCTCAAAGATATCTCTAAAATAAAACAACAATACGGTATCTACACGATAGGAATCAGTACACCAAGAATAGGATATAATAAATATGTTATCCAAACAGACGATCTTGATTTAGAGTTTTTAAAGGTATTCACAGAATACATCAAAAATATACAATACCATAATTCACAAAGAGCAAACTCAATATTAAAAAATGAAGTTTTTGCTATATTATATACATATTTAACTATGTTAGAAACAACAGAAGCTCAAAGTACATCACCAATCCAGACATCTTAACAGACAAAAGTCAGAAATGAAATCACTGCATTTTCTACATTTTTAAACGCCATTCTTGGAAATTTTTACAGCAATGATGTTTCACAAAATACCAAAACTGATTTACAAAAATTACTAGCATGGTTTACAATCGATTATTTCACACATAATTTAGATTTAAGTAGCCAAGCAAGAAAAAATTTTAGACCCCAAAGTAACAATGACGACACTGTCCTTGCAGAACACCCAGATTATGTTTGGGACCCTGATTGGTCTCACCCATTATTTATAAACATCCCAGTCGACATCTCAAGTCAAGCAAAAGATACAATATCTATTCACCCAGACTATATAAAAATAACACCATTAACAATTGATGCAACACTCTTAAATTATAATACATTTTTACCCGACACACAAAATAATAGTTTAAACTCAACAGCTATACATCATGAAAATCTCAATGGAACTAGAAAACTTACACAACAAGATATTCTAACACCATCACACTTCATAAATGAAGAAATAGTCCACACAACAGTAACAACTACGCAACAAAGTATCTCACCGATACATCCGAACCTTACAACACCAAGAAATAACAATGCAACATCACCACAAGTAACCTTACAATCAGCCGTAAAACCCTCGGCTACTCTTGCTCCTAAATATTCACATATGGATTATCGAACATTTAGACCAATGACAAAACCATCAAAACCACGAAAAACATTCACAAGAAATAATTTTGCAGAACACAATTATAATTATGCACATTCGTCAAAAGCAAATTACCCTCCACGAAAAAATCAAAATCATGTATGTTCTCACTATTGGGATAACCCAATGACAACAACCAACTCAGTAAATTTTCAAACTAATTCACATCCTCCACAGGATCATGGTGAAAATTACCCATTTTTCCAACAAAATAAAAATAAAAAGCAAACACCTCATCATACGGATTATTTATCATTTGATGATGATTATTTACAACCAGATATTTTTGCACCATATACCCAGGAATATCGCACACAAGGATCGCGACAACCTCATACATAAAAGAGAATTTTTTCTCAAAACTCAACAGATACACAAAATCAACAACCAATACACATGCCAAATTCAATTATTACACAATCTTTTCAACCGATGCAACCACAAAACCCAATGACTATGCACTCGTATCAACCAAATCAAATGCAAAATGAGATACCATTACCATATTATTTACAACAACATGAAATTACAAAAAATCAATTGACAAACTTTTCGCAAATACCAAATGCCGCAGGATCACTACAAATGACGATGAAACCATACCTTACGGGAGGATCATTAATAACATCAAATAAACCACTGATGGTATTCACAGAAACAGACCCTGAATACTCAGTAGAAGATTACCTGAACGCAATTACAGCAAATTTAATTTTGAATATAGGACCTGAACCAATAAATACACCACTCCATCAAAATTGGATACATAGACGCACAGCGCTAATACAAACAACATTAGATGGCGCAGCACAGAAATGGTTTTCAGTACTACCTATAGAAATATAATCAGATTGGAAAAGATTCACACAAAAAGTTTCAAAAATGTTTGATTCTGAAAGAAACAAACAACATCAAAGAGTTTTATGCAATGAAATTCGCAGATTACCAAATAAAACAATAAAACAATTAGCAGCTAGTATCGAAACACTAGTTCGAAAAGCATATTCAATTAATACACATGATTATAAGAATACAAAAATGACAGAAATCTTAATGATGACTTTAACACCACAATTAAGGAAAATTTCTATAAAGAAAAGAGCATCTCATCCTTACTCAATTCGAGAACCAGATCTAGATTTCAGAAAACTAGTCGATAAACTAGAACAAGCAGAAATCACAATGAAACTCGAAGAAACCGAGAATTTAAAATTACAGTATGTTAATCGTAATGAAACAAAGACTACACACAATAACAACATACAAGAATCAGATATAGACCTATCTAAAAAATCACTGAAAATTTAAACATTTATGAAAAGAACCCAATTTATGAAGGCAAACCGTCTTTCGAAAAATACTGTAATTATTGCCGACGATACGGACACAGTATTTCTGAATGTAGACAAAAACAGCAAGACAATCAAAATAAACCTCCAATGCAAAAAGAGCCAAATAATTCATTTTATCAATATATGAAAAATGATCAATGTCTACCAAACAAAAATGTAAACAGCAATAATAGCTCCGGAAAACCTATTCCAAGCAATCAAAACTATTCTAGAAATCAATCACCATATAACTCTAGTTATAGAGGTAGATCACCCGAACAAAGAAATTCACTAAATTTCTCACAAAATAGATATAGCCGATCGAATAGTCGAAACAACTATCCACAATCGAATTCAAACTCAACACAAATTGTTTCAGCGTCCAGTTCTCATTCAAACTCAAGAAATAGACACTATTCCAACAACCGATCACGAAATTCATCGTACAATAGAAATAGAAACTATACAAATAATAGAAATAGAAGTTACTCAAACAATCGAAATCAAAATTATCCAAATAGATCACGGAATAACTCATATAATAGATCAAATTATCAAAGATCACGTGATAATTACCAAAACAGGTCAAGAAACAATTCACAAAATCGACACTCAAGTTAAAACAATAGATATAGAAATTATTCCCAATCACCTCATAGGAATAATAATCGTTACCCCGATTCTCAACATCGACATAGAAGTAATACACCAAAACATCAAAGACAAATCAATCAAGTACAAACAAATGACGAAATAACTTTAGACCCCCCAGGTATCGATAACACAGAAAATATCGAATTTCAAGTAAATCACATAAATTGTGAATCAACAGACAGTGAAAGTGATACAGATAATAATATTTTAGTAAAAATGATATCTGTCGAAAACGATTATGAATCCATCACATATGAACAACCCTTTAGTTCACCAATATATATACGAAAATCAATTAGAATTTCTAAATAATTATTACATGGGACCAATTAGTAATGATACACAAACTACTCAAGAAGTAAACAAAATTAACACGGAAAATTCACCTAACAAAGAAAAAAGTTCAACCACAAATCACATATACCAAAAAATACAGAAAAAACAGCCACGAAAAAAAAATTTGGACAATTTCATTTCTCTTAGAAAGCCCGAAAAACGATGAATTTCAACCACCAGATCTTAAAATTGATTTTTTAATCGACTCAGGCACAGAATCAAATATCAATAATATCCCTACTTGGAATGAAATCAGATTACTACACCCAAATTTAAAACCTCTAGAGACATCTAGTAAATTAGCAACAGCACAAGGATCAACATTAAAAAATTATGGAAAAATCCAATTGTTCCTTGTTCCCACAAGAACAATGGAACAAAATAAAATTTTGACTAAACCATTCAAACAAACATTTCACATTACCGATATCAAACACAATATCATTGGCATACCATTTATCACTAAATATATACCGACAATAAATATATTAAATAGTAAATTACACATAAAGGATAAATATACAAAAATGAAAAACACAGCTTTAACATTTTTTCAAAGATCAAACAAACAACCACCATTTTTTTCCAAATTTTACCCTATTTATAATCAGGAACAAAAATACCTAAAACCACTATCAGGATCCATCTATAATTTCTCCATAAAACAAGTTCATCAATACGACAAAGGTCAAAATAGACATCAACTCTTTATGTCAGATTTCGAATTTAGACCTATTCACAAACTTTTCAAAATCACAATTTCATCAATAAAATATGAAAGAAATACTAATTCTGATATTATTTCACTACACGTGTTTAATTATACACCAAATAAAATAACACTACCCCTAGGATTATTAGGATACTGTGAAACAAATGCTACAACTTCACCTGTAAAAGAAATAGCATTCGGAGTCAATAATATATTAAAATTACTAGATATTTGTCAATCCACAATTCTTGGTGAAGAGTTATCTGTAAATAATATTATAAGCAACGAAAAGAGAAATACAGATAGTTTCACAAAAACTCCGTATTTCAAACCCACTTTCAATATAACAAGTTATACAGAAGTCCAACAGAAATTTTCGACCATGTTTAATTTTCAACATTCACAAATAATACAAAATGAATTTGATAAGTTAGCTAAACAGCTAATAAAAAATTCATCAGTCTACGCAACATCAAAATTTGACGTTGGAAAAGTTACTTCAACTCTACACCTTCCAATAAAACCAGACGCAGTTTTCAAAAAGCAAAGAGCAAGCAAAGTATCAATTCACTTACATGACAAAGTCAACAGATTACTAAACATTTTAGAACAATATGAAATTATATCACCAGTTAATAAAGAAGAACAACCAAAAGGCAACACATTTATCAACCCTGTTATCATTCTAGCAAAAGGCGAATCACTAAAAATAGTTCTAGACTCTAGATATCTCAATTCACTAATTGATGAATCTAAATGCAATTGGCCTATTGAACCAATACAAGTAATCTTAACAAAAATTAATGGAAAATACTTCACAATCGCAATTATGAACAGAGCTTATAACCAAAAGCCATTAGACGAACAGTCAGGACGTTTAACGCAATTCGTTATTGGAAACAAACAATACGAATTTAACCGATTATTCTATGTAATATCCATAGGACCAGCAGCTTTTTCAGCCTTCATGAGTAAAATTTTTAGACCGCTAATACTAAAGAAAACCGCAATCACATATTTAGTCGATGTCTTTATGCAATCACAAACCAAAGACGAAACGTTTACAGTTTTAGAACAATATCCTAAATTTCTTCAGAACGAAAATCTGAAAGCAGCCCCAGACAAATCACAGTTCTTTTTAACACGAGTAAAATTTTTAGGACATAACATCGAACGAAACACTGTTACTCCATTAAAGTCCCGCATTGACGCAATTCAAAAACTTCAACCACCAACAAATAAAAAGACAATTCAAGAATTCCTCGGAATGTTAAATTTCCTAAGTAAATATGTTTACAAAATGCAATTATACCTAAGACCCTTTTATAACATCCTCTGACAACAAAATAATTTTGAATGGACCACTGAACATCAAACACGATTTAAAGAAATTAAAAAACTTCTAACAGAACAAATATCAAACACAATTCCAGACCGCAATCAACCATTTTACGCAATGTGCGATGCTTCAAATTTTGGCATCAACGCAGCATTATTACAATCACATAGTGAAACAAATAAAATGAATCTAATATCAGCAAAATCACGACTATTTCCACAAGCCGAAATACGACTTTGCACTCTAATGAGAGAGTGTACAGCTATAATTTACAAACTCACAGAATACGATTTTCTGATACTTGGATCAAAACATCCAACAGTTTTATTCACAGATCATAAACCAATTATATTTCTTTTTTCACAAAAGTCTCATCCAAATCATAGAGTTTATCGATTTCAACTAATTCTAATGAAATTCCCAAATTTACACATAGTTTGGACAGCAGGAAAAAATCTTGCATTACCAGACACATTAATTAGAAATACACCACCAGAACTACTTACACGAAAAACTACAGTCGAAATACCAAAAAATATTAAATTTTATCTCGCAAAAGACGAAACATCACACCGATTAGAATGTAAAAACGCAGTAAAAACAGATATTGATCAACCACAAATAAATAATTTACAGCATTTCCCAGTCTACCTAGATTGTCAAAATAATCACTATGAAGTTGATTTATTAGGAACATTAACATTTAAACCAATTCCACACTCACAATGGATAAAAAATAACACTCAGCAAAAGAAAGTCAAACAACAATCACAAAAAAAACTTTTTTTTCCACTCAATGAAAAAGAAAATTTAACCGGTAAATTAAATTTATCAGGACCACAAACAAAAGACACAAAATATACGATAAACCAAGTTTTTAACCTTCATGACCCACTTGACACGATTTCCCTATCAAAACTAGAAATTAACAAAAATTTCCCACCAACAGAGAAAATCATACTTGAATTTTTAAAACAATATCAAAATTTAGACCCAGTAATACGACAACTCAAATCATGGCACAAATATAAAACAAAACCAGCAAAAGCACAACTGCCTAACCAGCAAGAGTGTGTTAGGAAACAACACACTCTCCGATATTTTCGAAAATTTAATAACACAATGATCAACGAAAATACAGATTTTTTAAAAAATATCAATTAGATGATTCTAAAGTCTCCTGTCTTCGTTTAAGTATGATATTAATAGCATTTAACATTTCTCATACACAAAATACAAAAGGACACTCCGGATCATTAAAAACATATTCAAGTTTTACACAAATTTTTTACTTTCCGAATGCCCCAATTTGGATAAAAGTATTTTGCAATGATTGTATATTAAGTCAATTAAACAAATTTTATCCAAATCAGAAACAACTAGCACAAAAACAAGATTTTAAAGGACAAAGTCTATATTTCAATCACAGAATATCATTCGACACAAAAGGACCAATTTCCTCATCCTCAGAAGGAAACTCCAACATTATGGTCATTGTTGATGCATTTACGCATTATGTAGCACTCAACCCAGTACCACATTGTAACGCTTATTACGCTTACACAACACTCTACGAACACTGGATAGCTAAATTTGGACTACCAGAAATTCTAGTAACAGACAATGGTACAGAATTCTTCAACAATGAAATCATCACATTATGTCACCTATACAATATCAAACATAAACCACGTACATCTCATGCACCTTGGACAAACGGTTTAGTCGAAGGTATGAACCGTTCATTTCAAGAATACCTTGGATGTATCATAAATGGAAATGACACACGATACACAGAATGGTCAACAGATGAAAAGTTATTCCCATTATCATACAGTTCTAAAACAACGACACCTTTAGGAATGTCACCATATGAAATGGTTTTTAAACAAAAGCCTAGAAAACCAATTATGTTCACCGCAAATGCACACAAAAAAGCACAAGGACATTGCAAACCAAATAAAGATTCAGTATGCTATAACCTACCATTACACACACATGATGAAGATCATTTTCATCACCCACAAATTCTCAAACTAGCCTCCGGTACACACACCGAATGGATTTTAAACAGAGACAAAAAGCATAATGAAATCTACCAAAAAGTAACAAAGAAGTTGTTACAACGGCAAAACATCAATAACCAAATTAATCTACGATTTACACCAGCCACTGATTTAAAAATTGGAACATTTGTTTTGATACCAAATTTTCAAACACAAAAAGGAATATCCAAGAAGTTACAACAACTTCAAAAAGGACCCTACCAAATAATTGCTAAACCCACTGAAGTAACATATAAACTCATAGACACCACAAAAAAAATAATTGTTCAACATAGAAACAATTTTTTTTCCTTATTATCCGAAAGAATACGCAACGCCTTACGCGAATTAACCCAATTATATTCTTTCACCGGTTTGAAAGTCATTCAAAATAACACACAAATAGAACCAGAAATAAACGAAACTGAAGATAATCAACGTACACAAATTCAAAAACAAGACAAAAATCACAAAGACGCAACTCAGATAATTTAGGAAAAAAAAATAGAAAAATGATAGAAAAAATTTTGACACAAGAACAAAAAGAAAAATCTTCACATAGAGAATCATCAAGACGTAGAAATCAACCACGTAAAAATTATAAAACATTCATCCCACAATCTAAAATATTAAAGAAAGTTGAATTTCAAATATGAACCTTTTTCTTCTTCACAGAATTCATACCTAATACACGTCTCAAATAATTTGAACTTCCATATTTTCAAAATAACATGCTGCAACAGACGCAGTAATTCTAGTTCACATTCAACCAATAAGATTCACTCAGATTCACTAGCCTTCCATATCTCTAACACAAACCTATTAGCCGACAGACATTAATTTTCCGGCATATCTATAACTAAAACTTTACAACCTCCAGGTTAAAAATAAGCAACTTGCTAAAACTTGACAATTAAAATAAATACCACAATAATATTCCAACCCTCCCCTATCTAATAATACAAAGATCAACAATATTTTCCCAACTTTGCCCTCAAAAACCCCCCAACCAAAAATGACAAATTAGCCCGAAGTAGAAAAGAACCATGATCATTTGGCCTAAAGTACAAATATCTCAGAAATACCCCAAATTATCCACCAAGTAAAAATAAAGTAAAGAAGACCTCCCGAGCACCATAAAACAAGCCCCCAACAATTTTTCAAGAAACTCAACCCACTTGTCGAAAAATCAATAAATAATCCGACCACACTTGAATTTAGCCCCAGAAATTCAAAAAAAAACTCGACGAACGAATCATTTTCTTGAATGATTCTCTTCCCTACAGTCACCATTATGAAAAATTTAATCTCAAACTTTCTCATAAAACTTTTTCTAATTTCTAAACTTTTGATAATTTTTTTCATTGACGTTTTTGAAGTTTTTATAGTTATCTTAATAATTTTTTGTAACCTAACTTTAATTTTTTACACCCTATTTACAATATATTTCCATCTTTCCCTACTCATTGACCACATTTTCAGGTACGATAATTTAAAATCTATTTAAATGATACGAACAATTTTTAGTAGAACAGATATTTTTCTACTATTCATAGTTTTTCTCACATTTTTATCATCCCTAATCATGACAATATGCAAATGTGTAAAAAAGGCAATAGTCACATTCGCCCTAGCTACAACCCTTTTGATTTTATTCATTGAAGAATATTATAACAAACATAAACCTTCTCACTAAAATTCTTAATTTATACAGAACACATTTCCAAAATTGCTAACCAACTATCAACAAATCCGTCTTCACCGACATCTCCCCAAGAAAACCCAACAGTACCTACAACTACCCAAAACCCCCAAACATCTACACGAATTTCATTTCAAGATAACCCATCCACTTTTGAACGACACGCCCGCTTATCTGAACCTCTTGAACCAGTTCAGAGACAAGCTTCACTAAGTGAACCATCATATAACTTATACCCCACACTACAACATGACTTAAATCGAATTCGACACATCAGTCAAAATCAAAATACAATTGAAGTAAATAGACAAATAAAACATCCAAGAAGAAATAGAAATTTTCAAACTCCTAGAATCACTTTTAGCATACCTCAATCTCCAACTCCATCAAATTCAGAAAACTCTAGTATAACACTACCAGATACCCAACGCTAACTCCACAACAAAATACACCTAATATTCCCTCAGAATTAGGATCAACAACAACATCAGCACAAATACGTGAAAATCCTTTTAACCCACCAAATCCAAACGAACGATTACCCTATTGGACAACACAATCCTACCCAGAAGGAGAACCAAACGTAGTAAACGACCCAATAGATAGTTCATCAGATACAACATAATCATCTTTACCAGAAACACTATCACTTCCATCGACACCATCGATAAGTCAAATTTCACCATCATTTTTCGCATTAAACATTTGACACGATATTGACGCTCGATACAGTGAACAATCTACAAATATACCCCTAAGATTAGATTGGAATACATTTTTAGCACCTCCTCCATTATTCGGACAACATAAAGAAAGCCACCGACTACACAGCTGGGCACTAAATTGATTACAATATAGATAAGATATCCACGAAGATATCCGAGAACACAACGTTCAAATATTACATCAAAACAGACTTCAACTAAAGTTCGAAATAACAGTTAGACTTATTAATATTGTAAAACATCCTTGTCCATTAAGCCCCCCAGATATAACAGCTCAGACATTACCACCACCCTTTATAACAACGGAAGTAATATATAAATACAATAGATATACAAAAAATACAATTGGATATATAGCTTTTTTTATAACCCATACTCTGGACTATCATACACATGTATATTTTAAAGATATTGACATTTCAACACATCTTTTTACTTATATTTTCCGACCAAAGCATAAATCCATCTCCTCGCACAGGACCTCAAGATTTATTAGTAACACACTATGATTGTGAAGAAAATGAACAAAAAACATTACACAAACATGCAATAAATCAAGTAACACAATGCGAAACAGAACCACCAGCCATAGAAACTACAAACGTAATAGCAACATTATATTCAAAAGCCCGAGCAACGACAGTCACAGGATATAAATTTATAGCAACATTTTCCGAAAAGAAAGTACATTGCTCACAAGTTTCTAACGGAAATAAAAACAGACTTGATCACGAATCATTTTACCAAAGCAATACACTCAGACAGAAAAATTGTAAAATTCCATGTCGTCGGCGATTCCGTACATCAAGCAGAACTTGAACGCTATCAAGGTCATATACAATTAGACGAAAAATACCCATACAATGGCGCACACGGACACTTAACTTATGATATGAAAGATAATCATTGGATACCACACATTGGAATAAATAACCCTTCATATTGCAAAGCAGATACAAAAAATAAAGGATAACAAGAAATAATGTTTTTTGATTGGAAAATACAACTTGCAAAAATACAACTCACACGAGATTTATCAGATAGCACAATGATCTATCAAGGAATTCGTTTACCTTGTAAAAATGATCAAAGATATTGTGACCCTACAACGAGAACCCAAGCAACAATTGTTTGGTTTCCCAAAGATACATGCACAACATTTCAAGTAGCAAAAATACACGCCCGAATGATAAGTTTCACGAAAAATATTTTATACAATCAATTCCATATGAACAAGTAAATCCATCACGAAAACAAAGTACTGATTTTCGAAACATCCATAATATAGAAAATAAATTAACACGTTTTCAAATATACCAAGAAACAGAACTCGCATGCAAATACAGAAACCCACTTCACAAAACACAATATTCTGAAATATTAGTTGAATGCGAAAAAGGTTTCGACATGACCACTGGAAAAATAAAAATTGACCCTTATGCCACAGGTCATCCTCTACACGAAGAAACTTCATATATACCAGTTAACTTTCAAAAAAGTAATGGTCAACCTGGCGGACACCTAAAGCCACATGACACTAGATGCACACTTTTACAAGAACTATCACTAATGAATAGTTCGTAGTTTGGTAATATTCACTATGATATCCACTTAGATATCAAGTTAGACTACACGATTAGTCGAACTTTTCAAGAAATGTCACTCTCCGAATTAGAAACACTTCATCAACTATGCGAATTAGAAAGGACACAAAGCCTACAGTCACTTGCACTAGCAGTATTAAAAATACCCTATGCAGGAGATTTATTATCAGGAAATAGATCAAATTTTCTAGACTACGAAGGAAACATTTTATGGTTTTATACTTGTACCAAAAAAGTATCACCACTATATGTTTTTGAAGATAAAAGATGCTATAAAAGAATCTCTATCATTTATAAAAATAAAGTACATTTTGTTGACACACTTTCAAGACGAACATATTTTTGGGATACCGCAGTCCCATGTGGATCAGAAAATAGCCTCAATGTAGTACAATTGAACCCTGATGAAGACAAATATTATCTTCTTACCCCATACCCCACGTTAATGCAGTCACTCAAAAAATTTTCACCCGAAAGCATTAGAGCTTTTGCTCGAAACCCAAATAACGATTTACAATCAATTGGAATATATTCAAAATCCGATATCCAACATCATATTAGAACACAACAATTCCAGTAATTATTAACACAAATGGACACTATACAAATACAATCAATTGAGCAAAATTGAGCAGGATTTGCAGACATTTATACACAAGACTACAGCGGATATTTTAAAGACATTAAAGATTATACATATTTAAACGGTGAAAAATACAAACCACAACATATTTCACCAATAAATATTTTCAGTTTTGTAACATTAAAAAACGAAATACTCGCTCTTCTAGGATGGCCCTACTACATCTTAGAAAGATTGACTATTTTATACGCTATGTTTTAATTTATTGGATTTCTTTTCTCACTACTAAAAGGCATCTTTAATACATGCGCTATACACACACAAGTCAACCGTCAAGCCAGTGTAGAACGCATATTATTTGCAGGATTTTTTGGAATACTCTCCTCATCTAATAATAAAATACTTTTAGACGCACAAATCAACGAATATAACACAAAACTAGCCGCAAGACCAAATCCATACGACGAAGAATACAACAATGTAGATACAACGCCTACAGCACCACAAATCCCAGCCTTACCACAAAATCATCCCTTATCTTTAGTTCCCAGAAATTCTAGACACTTAGCTATCACAAATAACCCAAATTTTTGACCAAATTTAATCCAAAGCCCTATTCAGCATATAACGACAAATCTTTCACAAAATGGTAATACATACGAACAAATTATAGCACAACCCCACACTATCACTTTTCAATCTCAACATAATCATTTTTTAGCCCACGATGAGCCGACAAATTGGAGCCCTCCGCCGTTCAAATTTCCACCCAGCCAATCTCCAAAACCCAATCCCAATTATCCCACTTTTCGTTTTTCCCCCACCTGATTTTCCAATTATTAATATACCATCTAGCACGAGTTCAGACACTAACTCAGACATTTCAGTTTTTGACAATATTTCACAATTTAATAACTCAGACCTCGAAACCCCCAATGAATTTGCCAACTCTGAACCCTCTCCTTCCACCTATTCCCAAACCAACCCTTCAAATTTTTCACAACCCCTTTTTCAACCCATCAATGCCAGTCAACCACTACCATCCCTTTCCACTCCCTCTCATGCATCCCAAGTTACCCCAACCTATACTCCATCCCTTTCTGACAGATAATTCCCCAGATATCCCACAAATCTCCTCCGAACTAGATAATTATATTACCCTTCAACAACAAATTGTACACACCCATACCCTTACCATCCATCATCTATCATCCGTAACCACATCATCTGGCCCACCAACACCTACACCGCTATCGGACTATACCCATCATTAGCTCAATCATCAACATCCACTGAAACATCCACTAGCACTAACCGAGCTTATCGCTCATTTAAACGCAAATTCCCAAATCACCCATTCACAACTAAACCCGGCACAGCTAAAGAATATATTAACCACCCACAACATCAAAATACCAAAGCTTTTCTCCAAACAAATTTACCATTATTTCCTCAATACACCTTAAATACTCCCACCACTAACGATGACATTAGAAATTTTGTTGACGAGCACGTCCTAATGCCAACACTACATTGGAAATCATACTAACACTACACTAACCCTCTCTTTCTACCACTTTATAACACATTACCCGATAATGAAAAATGCAGAAATATGTTACATAGACAAACAGCCCTAACACCAAGTCAATTAACATACGTTGGATTTGAAAAATTACTCAAATCATTTATCGCACCCCGAGCTAACGATTTCACCATCGAAAATTATAATCACAACATCATCCGCCCTAACCACGATCAATTTTTAGACGACGACCGTTTTGCTAACCCACAACTAATCAAAAAACTTTCCATTAAAACACCATATCTATTCACAATTAACATTTTTGATAAAAAGAACGACCACATACTCTCTGAAGCTCTCATCGACACACAAGCATACCAAAGTTTTCAAGATAAATTTCAATTATTTGCACTAACCTTCCACTTCCTTACACCACAGGAACGTGATTTGCACTGCTCCCACGATATTATGTTACGCACTAAACAGACAAAAACTTATACATACTACCGTTTCATACAAAATCACTTTGATTTAGATACACCCTCAAGACAACCCCGCCACCGTTTTCAATTTATTAACACAAGGTACACATCACCATTTTTTCTTAATTTTACTTATTGTATCAAAAATACTAACCTCCACGGCATCCTCCGTAACTACGATCCCGTTCACCAAATGTATATATTTTGCCCCATCACGAAGATTTTCCAGGACGAATAATCCAGACCCTTCCTCATCTCGCATGAATTCCTACAACCAATTGAAATTCCCATTCTAGAGTTCATCCATACTACCAAATATAATCATAAAATTTATAATCTAATACAACACACACCTCATGAATTCGCAGTAGGCACCGAAGAACTAAATATCATCAAAGCACTTGATTTGCTTTGGCCACTGCTACAAACTAAAAACATCACCCACACATTAGCTAAATTATTAACATCATCTGAATTAATCCAAGAACTCTTCCCACATGCCATTTTCCCCGAAGATTAAGTTAAATATAATTAAATTACCTTCACTAATAAATACAAAATCTACTAACCATTCTTTATAATGTTAGATTTCTTTTTCTAGTCTTCTCATCACCATCATCTGCCAGAACGAAAAACGAAAATAAAAATATAAACTTGTTAGATCAGACTAGAATTCATATAAAATTCATTTGCTAAATTAATTTTGATATTCTAAAACTTTTTGCACTAAATAATAACGTAAAATTTAAACCAAAAGTAGTAAATTATTTTATAAATTCTTCCCCCTAAAAACAGTAAAACTACATACAATGAAAATTTATAATTTCAAATTTCCTCAAATGTAGTAAAAATTCAAATTCAAGCAGTAAATTTATAAATTGAGGAAGCAGTACTAACAAGAATTCTAACGCACAAGAATTCTATCCATACTCGCACAGCTCGCCCTCGAAAAATTGTTTAAAATAATGATTTTATGTTTCAAGCTTTCAATAACAACAACTCCAACTAACGATAGCAAGTTTCCAACTTTTCTTTAACCCGGTTGGAATTTAGTTATACACTACACAAAACTAACCAATGCAAATGACTAAACACCACAATTCATAAAATAACATCATGAGTAAGAAAAGATCACCAACGGTACCCAAAACGGTTTAACCCAGCTTAAAACTGGATAATTTATTCTTTTGAAGACTATTACAAAGTCAACGAAAAAAATAACAAAACACAAAAAAGTCAAAAAACAGACCCAAACCAAAAACAATTTGATTTCTGAAAAAAGGACACAACCACAAGTAACATAAGAAAACCCAGAAAAAACCAACAAATAAAGTTAACACAAAACAGGACCCCTCAAAGAAACAGCCCGAAATCATACTCACACACCTGGCCTAACCCACCAGAGAAGACGTCCTGAGCATGCTCTATAGCCGGCCTAACACACCGCGCTACATCCACCCACGCTTTGTGACCACACTTCTGTTTTTAATAGAAGGTACTCAAGAGTGAGTAACTCTTCAAAATAACTGAGCTAAAATAAAACGCGTTTGTAAAAACAATTAACCAAGATCATAACTAAAAAACATTTAACTAAAATCTATAAAATGTAAATCATAATATGCAGTATATAGATCACACACAACAACAAGGACGAACATCCAAAGACTAGACGATCCCATCACAACTTGAACACAAAGAATGGCTACCAACCACAACCGACATGCCGCCCACAATCACGACTCTAAGGATTTAGAGTACGACTTGACTTCGCAGCAAAAGACTTCATTGAATCTGACCAATGACCATCTCGATGTTCAAGTATACGTACAGATCCGAGTAAAAAGGCATCCCATCCAAACACGAGTTTCACGCCATTCCCAGATGAGGCTGATCACAAAACAGTTCTCCACAAATGCAAACAAAACTGACATAGCAAAGCATTTTGGATTCTGGAATCTAAACGATTTCCTTGGGGATCACATTCGTTGACAAACGACAAGAAGACAATTTGATATCTCTAACTCCAGCGTTCTGGAACGTTTCTCTTGAAGAGAAATTATGTCTAAAATTCTAGTCTCCTGGTCTTCTCTTCTCCAGGGAACAAGAAAAACAAAATGATGTTCGCCACATACCAACGTTCATCATCCATCCTTCAATTGCAGAATAAAAGAGACAAAACTCAAAAACTCTGTAAACCCCGGATGGGTGGAACCTGATCTAAACTACATTTTATTATTTATAAATTAGATATTTTACCACTGTAAATTATTTAATATTAACCAATCACAATCCACCTAACTAACAACCCACTTATTTGTAAGTGCTGAAATTACTTGTAATTTCAGCACCAAAGAGATTTGAATAAAAATTAAAAAATAGTTGCCTCTCCCGAGTACTTCAGCAGCCGCAACAATACCAGTATACTCTAGATCTATTGAGCCTAGCAGAGACTAGTTGAACACCCTGAGACTAGTAGTTATAAGAGTAAGATTAGGATCGGTATTAGACTAAGAAGTTGCACGAATCTATCCGGCCGAAAATAAGATAGCGTGACGAGCAGACGGTGTACCCTATCCGAAATTACTCTATGAGATAGACCTCCATACCTAACTCATTTGGCTCTTTGGGTGTTAAAAAGTGGACCCCAAACGGCTGATTTTGACTCATCCAGATCGTTTCTCCAATCATAACAGTTCATGGAAAAAGAGGACCAAATTGTTACAATTTACTTTTTCATGTAGTGCATTTTTTCAATTAACCTTTTAAAAAAAATTCTCGCTGCGCTTCTTTCGAATTTCTACCCTAATAGTTTTTAATTTAAATTATTCTACACAAGAAATTTGTTCCATAATTCTGGCCTCTATAGACCAGAAATGCTAATCATACAGTTCCATAAACTAATTCTATGAAAAAATGCTAGTCATACAATTTTTATACCTTCTGCAAACATGGTGTCATCGAACTTTCAAAGAGGTTCTTTCTTGTTTTGACATAAAAATCAGTGTATTGTATAAAAATAATTTTTAAAAAATGTAAAAATTGCTAATCATACAACATTTTATTTGAAAATTTTATGACTAGCATTTTTTATAGCGGCAACCAAAAAAGTTTTATAGTTAAATTTGAATTGAAATTAATCCAAAAGATCTTGTTTTTTTCAACCGCTAAATGAATTTTTTACCCATAAAAATTTTTTCTTTAAAAAAATCTTTGCATGTAAATTTACCTTTTTGAGTGCATAACGTGGTTCGGGTTACAAAAAATATTTTTTTCCGTTTCTCAGGATAAAAATTTCACAAACACCAAACTCCTGTTTCTTTTGTTTATTCGCCTCGATCAATACTGTTTAATCAAAAATTCAAAATTTAAAAAGGCTGCTTATTAGAAATTTTCGCCAAAATTTTCGTTTCCAATGCATTGTAAATGCAAGACTGTCACAACTTTGTGACCCTAGTTTTGAGTAAACTATGGTTTGTAATACTTAAGTTTGGTTGCGACCACATCTAATAACTTTTGAGAATTGATCTTGTTTTTGGTTTACAGAAATACGCTTGTCTTACAATTTCCATGTAGGACAAATCACTAATCATAGAATTTTCGAGCAATTTTCTGTGCTTCCATGAAAAGTGTATGATTAACCGTTTTCCTTATTTCAGAGATTTGCATGGTTAGCATTTTTGTCAACCTGGGCTAAATCTTTTAACCTATGCCCTTTGTTTTACCAAAATTAGGCTTCAAAAATAGTTCAAAAAATCCTCACAATTTTTCGTATTGATTTTCGTTTTTCATCTCTAAAACAACCAAAGTGAATTAAGTTCAGTAACTTAGATTTAACCAATGAAACGGTTGAAAAACTGACAATAAGAAAGCTTACAAGCTCTGGATGAGTAAAAATTGCTCAAAGAAAATCTATAAAATAATTTTCAGTTTTCTCCTTTCTCTTCTTTTCTTTTGAATTCAGAATCAAACAATTTTTTCTAAAGGAAAGTAATTTACGCCGGCTAATGTGTTTTTATTAATCTATGCTGTTCTAAAAAGGTGGTTAGTTCGTAAGAGGAGCGCTTAATTTTTTACAGTTTTAAGCAGCTTTTAAAATTTCAATTGGTAAAAAAACTACTAATTGTGCTACCTTCTATCTAGATTAACAACAGGCAATACAGAAGTAGAACAATTTTCTTTCAATTTGATCTGCAAAAAAAATGCATTTACATCGATCTAAATGGATTTTTGCATGGTAGTGAAAAACATCAAAATCTCACAAGTTTATAGACAACTTTTTGTTTGCTTCTGAGCATAAGAAAAGTGTTCTACTCAGGAAAATATCAGGACAGCTACAGAGAGCAAGAGTCACTCGACGAGAGTTTCGTACCGCAATGTTTTGCGTCTAACGGATTCCCTTTAAGTTTTGCAAAACTAGGGTTTCTGGCGGTAATAACAAGTACAAATATGCAAATTTTTTAAATGCAATTTCTTTGTCAACTGTAGATTTAGGGGATTGCTTCACTAGGTTCGTTCTCTCTTTACAAACGACACCGCAAAGTGGTCTCGTGGGTAGTGAGTTTAGCAGGGCGACCAAAAATCACTAATATCTACAATCCCGAAAAGGTTATTTGGTGGTATTCATTCTGTATTGTATTAGGTTGCTTGCCCCTTTTTGCTACTGCTCTTCAGGTTGTCTTGTCTACTGGATACAATCACAAAAAATTCCAAATGTAAATTACTTCAAATGATCAAACGTCTATTTACAGAAAGCTCTGAATGGCCTAACAATCAAATCAAAATGAAGGGGTCCCTGATTTCTCGACCGAATTGCCCAACTGCAATTAAACTCCACTAATTTCACTAACACCAAACTGTTCTCTGTCTCTAGAGAGTCTCTGATGAGAACCATTATCAACTGTTTTTGCTATAATTGTTCCCTTACTCTGAGAACCAGCTACTCATTTCGCTTGCAGTAATTGTTCTCTACTCTGACTGAGAACCAACTACTCTTTATAGTAGCCAGCAATTGTTCGGACTCTAAAAAAATCCCCGATACCCTCCGATTATTCATCTTTTTTTAACACTGAACTTTAGTTAAGTCACGCCATTCCCTATCAGTGCTGACATCCGTTTAAATCACCCGTCCGCACATGTTTTACGACTATTACCTCCCCTTGTCAATTCAACCACGCGCCAGATACGGTTTCTTTTATCAATCTTTTCACACCTATTAGATAATCTGTATGCGATAGGTGTCACAATTTGACGAAGCAAACAAATGGCATACGATTCTAATCAACTACTTCCTGACCTCAGCGAACTTCAGTTCTTGAGTTCGACCCAACCTTCAAACCATGCTATGTTTAGTCAGTGACCCCCCATGGTCTTTATTTTAATTATCCCGTCAACGTTCCGACCTCCCAAGAGTAGGAGCAGACCCTTTTCATGGGTAGCTAACTCCTTCCAAGCATCTAAAAGTTCTATCTATACTTCATTCTAATACCAACCTTCTAGATATCAAGGAATATAGTTCGTCTATTAGGCCTCAAATTAAACCAAAAAGTCACCACTGGCGAGCAAAGTAATTTCATCGTACTTCCGATATATTTTGGGAGACCTAATTCTTATGCTGCGGTCCGATTACTATCCTTATCCTCTGGGACTAATTTTCTTTAGTCTAGTTGAAATGCTGTTCATAGATCACTTGCCAAGCTAAACTGGCCCCAACGTTTACCAAGTCCACTTTGAATTAACTCTACTACTTCAAGGTTGCAATGTAAAAATAAACTTATATCTTCTTCTGCTCTAGTTCCCAAAAAATAAGTTTTCCTCCCAATTTTAGCGAGGTTTTCTTTTCTCATTTCCAGGGCTTGTGAATACGCCACTTTCGGGTGTTAACCTTGAGGTTTTTATGCCTTTTTGGGGTCAAAACGCCCAAATGTCATTTTAAGGTCACCCAGGGGTCAACCGGGGTCAAGCTTCCATGGGGGTTCCAACTACCAAGTTTCATTCATATCCCATTAATACTTCTAGAGTTATTCCATTTCTAAAGTCCTCATCACTTTTTCCAGAAAAAGGCTTTTTAATACCGGAAGGAGTCGCCGGAGGTATTTCACTCACCATGGACCTCTTTTCGTATGTCCATTGGCGCAATAAAATCAATGTCACCGTTCATCATTTTGTGTTAATTGCCTATTTTCGGTCTGAGGGGGCGTTTTTCCAAGTGCTGATAGCTTCCGATCCAACCGCCGGATTTGAATCAAGTTATAAGACAATATGTATCCTGCCATTACCTAGCATCACTACAAGGTCCAGCTCCCTGCGATCATTGGGGGCCGAGAAACGACTTCCGAAAGTTAAGGTTGGGTATTATTTATGACATAAAACAAGAAGGGGGGCTCCTAGGGTTCTGGGTTTCCCAAATTAAGCATCCCTCAACTAGGCCTACAACATGCTAAAACTTGAGTCCAACACCGCCGATAGTTTGCGACTTCTGATAGGGCCATTTAACTTTCCGGGGATCGTTATCACTTGTCCCCGAAGGGTCTGAGAGGTCCTTTTTTTCGTATGCCCCGTTCAAATCATATCTAGTATCTCCCCTCTGAAATTCATAACATTAGATTTCTTAGTTCCAGTTTCTGGCGGGGGGAGCTGTTTTCGCCAATTTTGTCAAATTTTGTTTTCTGGCATAGAAGGGACAGTATTTTCAAAAATTGGACTATTTAGCACTCTACCCTTTGTTTGCTGTACTACTTAACTTAATGACGAATCAATTTTACGCTCAGGTTACTTTAGCATGTATTATACTAGAATCACCATTTCTACATCATCGTTCTAGGCTCAATATTGTTAGGCAAATCAAAATATCAAACACAAAAAAAAAACAATTTCTGTGCAGAAATGCTAAAAATTAGTTGTCTTCATACCTTTTTTTAGAACAAATACCAAAAAAAATTTAATCGAAAAGAACTGTTAAAATTGTATCTCTGCTATATATTTTTTTCTTGATAGTTTACAAAATCTAGATATTATCCAGGGGCGGATCTAGGATTTTCTCGAGGGAGGGAGGCGGATTTTCAAAAAATTTGCGAACATTTTGTCGAGTTTTTTTTAAATGTTTTGTCCCTTCTTTGGTCAAACTTTCTGCGCCGTAGGCAGACTTTTGAAAAAACAGGTC
Source organism: Symsagittifera roscoffensis (assembly GCF_963678635.1). Classification (NCBI taxonomy): domain Eukaryota; kingdom Metazoa; phylum Xenacoelomorpha; order Acoela; family Convolutidae; genus Symsagittifera; species Symsagittifera roscoffensis. The sequence continues at coordinate 1,197,141 of NC_087071.1, forward strand.
AAAAAAGCGTTTTAGGCGCTTTTTGAAAAATTTTGACCAACAAAGTTAAAAAAATTTTCGGAGCCGCGCTTTCCCCCTCAAAACTAGTATATATTAGCGTCAAGGCGCCTTTAGAAAGTTTTTAGGGTCCGTCGCCAAAAATGGATATCTCAAAATAGTAGAAAGCGGGGACCAAAATCGATTTTAAACTAAGTTGATTTTAAATCGGAACAAATCGATTTTCTTAAGGTCTCTGCTATGAATTCGATTGCAGTCCAATTCTTGTCAGTACGCGTACCGTTATTTGTTCTCAACAACCAGCTATCACTCAAAACCTCGTTTTTTAGAGTATTTACAATAAATAGTATTTAGTATGATAAGCATTTTTTTCATTATTTGAAATATTATGATAAGCTTTTTTTGTCAACCCGGCTGAAGTTATCATTTTTTATTAGAATTTTCACATACTGCTGCTCCTCGAAATGAGTGTTACAAAATAGTGAAACTAATTTTGATCGAGTCAAACAACTTCAACGTGGTTTGTTTTGGTTGTAGCTTTCTGGGTTCTTGTGGCGGCCGCCATTTTAGCTGATGACTTGAGCGACTCTCAATCAGTAAGCACTATAAACTTCTTTTTTCTCTCTGCTTAGATTTTACTTCTTAATTGCTGTAGATTTGCTTTAAAAAAACCTTAGAAAAATTTTGACAAAACTGCCTTTGCAAACGTCAAATTTGATTAAAATAAGCTTGTTTTCATAACCAAAGATAATTGAGTTGAACAGAACAAAGTAGTCTGTCCTCGAAAAAACGAGAATAACTAAACCGACTTTTTAAGGATGATTTTTTTACTTCAACTGTATAGTTTCTAGTCTAAGGATCGGTTTCAAGATGACCAAATATAAATAGATTTGATATTCGGTCTTCAAAATAAATGGTTGTTTTCTGTGACTTCGAAAAAGTTTGTGCAATTTGTTTAGCTTAACAGCCTCCCTGGAATGTCTCAGTTTACCAGCATATTAACAAATCTGATTTTGGGTCCTATGATTTGTCTGTGGCTGGCTTGGGGTCTGCTCGGAGCAGCCGCTGTCGTTGGAATACTGGCAATGGTCGAAGCCGGAAAGAAAGGAGGCAAGGGTAAACGGAAAAAATAAAGGAGACAACAATCAGAACAATTCAATGTCTGAAATGCCCCAAATTCATTAGTGCGTATTTTTCGTTTAATCGAATCTTTTCATTAGGGTTTGATTGGAGCTTCTTTGACTATAAAATAGATATAGACTTCCTAAAAGAAGTCAGCTTGAAGACAATTTGATCTATGATGTGTGATGATTTTTTCCCAGAGTCTTCTGAAAACCTAAGACTAATCTTCTATGGGCAAATCTGTGAGAGATCGTTCACTCAGGACAATAAAAAAAAGAAAAAACATCAAAAATTGTTTCAAATACTTCTGTGCACAGATTTTGTGGCCTTTTGTTTCATTAACTGTTGTGGCCAATCTTTGTGGTAGGAAACCAATCAACCATTTTTTGTGTTTTCTTACCAGCTGTATTTTAAGATTCATGGTTCAAAACGAAATTTTTTTTTGAAGTAGACCAGTCGTTTTGAGAAAAATGCTCTATTTGAATGCCAAAAAAATTTGCTGTTTCCCGGCAAAAAAATCTTTACTTGTTTGCCCATACCAGGTTCAAGGTCCTTCGACTTGGTTTTTTGCGCGGACAAATATTTTGAGACCTAACCACCAGCAGATTTAGGGGGGGGGGTTGGGGTGGGTACGCTTCCCCTCAGGATTTCGACCCCCTGCGGACCCAAAGGGTCTCCCTTTGTAGTATTTTGAGATATCCATTTTTCGTGACGGACCCTAAACTTTTTCTAAAGGAGCCTTTGGCCCCAATATATACTAGTTTTTAGAGAGGAGCAGGAGCCGAAAAAACGCAATTTTTTGGTCAAAATTTTCCAAAAATTGCCTAAAACGCGTTTTTTGGCTTGTTTTTGCAAAACTTTGCCCGCGGCGCAGAAAACATATGGGATCTCTATAGTGATTTAGCCGAGCTCAGTAATTCAATTTGATCGACCTAAAAAAAATCAACAAAATTTTTGATTTTTTGAAAATCCTCTCCCCCCTTCGAAAAAATCGAAAATCCTAGATCCACCCCTGGACTTAACTATCATAGTCTGCGTATGGTTTTCTAGACAAGGGAAAAAGTATGGAAATACTGTTTCACGGTCGCGTTCTAGTCCACAGTTTATATTTCACGCAGTGTAGCAATTAAAAAAAACTTTTGGAAATTAGTCGCAAAAAAGGTCTTAGAACAAGCCTTATTGACATGATTTTATTACAAGGCGAATTTCAAAAAAGAGGCCGCGTTAGTATCAAGGTTATTGCAGCGACAAACGGTTGATTACTAAGGAGTGAATTAATGAGATTTGAGTGATAATTCCAGTAGAAAATCAGATCAAATACATATGGTAAATCACCCGCACAAAGTTGCTCGAACCAATGACTAAAGGTCATGTTTCACCAGCTAATTTTAACAAAAATCGGGAAGTGATCTTTCAGTTCGAACTGAATAAGAAAGATCAATTCCAGTTCAGTTAGGAAAAATCACCAATACCCCGCCTTTCAAATTAGGTGGTTCCTAGTAGAATGTCTCGGAAAAATGCAGTTTTGCACTTTCCCCAAATTTTCCGTCAATGCGTCTGCAGGCATGTTTGCTGTTGGTAAAAAGGTTAATGTCACCTTCTTTTGTTCAACTAATTCTCGAAGGAAGTGTAGTTTTATGGCAAAATGCTTCCTCTTGCCGTGGTTCATTGAGTGTTTACTAAGGGCAATACAAGCTTGGTTATCAACGAAAACTTCTAAAAGCCTATTACAAAGTATGCCTAAGTCGCTAAGAATGCCCTGTAAATGAATTCCTTCCTTTACTGTTTCGACCACAGCATTGTGTTCTGCTTCGGCTGTTGAAGTTGATACACAACGCTGAAGTCTGCTAGACCAACTGATTACACCTGAGTTGTCACTGAGTTTAAAACAATATCCTGAGGTACTTCTCCTATTGTCTATATTTCCAGCCCAGTCCGCATCCGAATAGCTAACAAGATTCAAGGCCTTATCCCTCCTGTAAACTAAAGGTAAACTTTTCGTTCCTAGCAGATATCTAAGACAATTTTTTCCGGCTTTCCAATGCTTTTCACCTGGGTTTTCCACAAAAGAACTTAAAAGATTTGCTGCAAAGCAAATGTCGGGTCTACTTGATAAAGCTAGGTAATTTAGACAACCAACAAGTCCTCGATAGTCATATTTTTTCATATTTTCTTGTTCTATGCTACCTTCTAAAGGACAATCTTCTTTTGTCAATTTTTCGTTTTCATCAATAGGGGTAGTTATCGGCTTTGCTTCGGTCATCCTAAATCGTGATGTCAATTTTTCAACATATTTCTCCTGGCTTATCCTAATTTCGTTTCCTGAGTAATCAATTTTCCTTCCTAAGAACCATTTAAGATCACTTATCTCGCTTATCTCAAATTTTTCAGAGATATTTCTTTCAAACCAGCTACAGAAATTTTTGTCTGCTCCACAAACCACTATATCATCGACCCACAAGCAAATTAAACCTTCTATCTCTCCCTCAATCTTCCTAACAAACAAGCACTCATCAAAAACTGAATTTTCAAAACCTAATTCCTCAAGATAGCTTTTTAGAGTCCTATGCCAGTTTCTACCGGACTGCTTCAGTCCATAAAGACTTTTCTTCACAAGACAAACTAAAGGTTTTCCTTCTTCATCAAACTTCTCGAACCCTTCAGGTTACCTCATAAGAACTTCTTCATCTAGTTTGGCATTCAAGTATGCAGTTTTAATGTCTAACTGTCTCAACTGATACCTATTTTGAACTGCTAAGCTCAGGACTATTCTTATGGTCGACATCTTGGCTGTAGGCGAATCGTGAAAATCGTGAAAATCCCTTCGCTCAACTTGGCCAAAACCTTTAGCAACAAACCTAGCCTTAAACCTGGAAATTTCACCATTAGGTCCGTACTTCAAAGCAAAATGCCATCTGCTGCCTATAGGCTTCTCTCCTCTATTTCTAACTAGTTCCCAAACTTTGTTTTTCTCTAATGAATCAAACTCTTTTTTCATTGCTTCTTGCCAGTCAGGGTCTGCTAAAGCTTCCTTAGCACTTTTCGGTATATTTTGGAGAACTTCTCCAAAAAATACTACATCACCTACTCTTTCTCCTTCGTCACTTTCTATCTTTTTCTCAAATTAGAACTTACATTCGTCAAAACTAACGTTTCTAGTTTTTTGCACTTTGAGTTTTCCTTCACTCTCAATTCCTATCAGATAAGCTTTACTATTTTCCGATGTCCCTAAAAAAATTCCCCTTCTAGAGTTTTTGTCTAGTTTTTTCCGAAACTGTTTTTCCACAAAACTATACGCTACACACCCAAAAGTTTTTACAAAATTAAGGTTGGGTTTTTCTCCATACATTGACTCGTAGGGTGTTTTGACTATAGCAGAATGAAAGCACGTATTTTTGAGATTAGCAGCCATATTAAGAGCATAAGACCAATAATTTTTCGACAAATTCGCATCAAAAATCATGCAGCGAGCCATTGGTGTAATTTTTCCCCACAATCTTTCTATCTTTCCGTTCTCTTAAGGGGTATAAGGAGCCGATGTTTCCAGTCTTATTTTTTGTTTCCTACAGACTCGCCTAAAATCTTGACCAATGTACTCTCCTGCGCCGTCTGAAACTAAAGTCTGAGGGACTCCTATGTCTGCAATGAAACTTTCCAACTTTTCTGTTGCCTCATCTCTCGTCTTCATGAAATAAATTTTCAAATATCTAGAAAAACTGTCCACAAAACCTATAGCATATCTATGTCCATCCTCAGCTAGCGGGTCGATAGGATCTAAAATATCTGTGTGAACAAAATCTAGTGTCCTGCTTGCCCTGGTATAAGAATCTTTCGGGACTGGCTTCTTTTTTGCTTTATTCAACTCACAAGTTTCACAATTCTCAATTTTAAAATCACTAATCTTCATGCCTTCAACATGTTGCTCCAAATGACATAAAGCTTTGTAGTTATTATGACCCATCCTGAAATGCCACTGTTTCAATGTGCTTACTACATAACACTCGTCTTTTCCTACAAAAGTGTCCCATAAAAAGATACCACTTTCCTCTCTTAATGGGTAAACTGATCCATTTCCCAGGCGAACAAACGAGCTCGCACCAAAAACAACTTCTGCTCCTGCTTTCTTCATTTTTGATACACTCAGCAAATTTCTTGAGTTTTCAGGAACGTACAAAGTATCCTTCAGCTCAATCATCTTAAACTCGCCTTTCTCATTTTCCACTCTGAATCTAACTTCACCTTTTCCTGAAATTTTTGATTGAGAGAAATTTACATTGCTAACCGATCCTTTGAAGTTCTCATCTAAACTAACAAACATGTCTCGATCCTTAATCATATTACTGGTAGCTCCAGAGTCTACAACTAAGTCCTCGCCCGGAGACACTCCACTCAGAAAATTAAAATGAGCCTCTGTTTCAGCTACTAGGTTCTGCTGTTCTCGTTTAGTCTTACTAATGAACTTTTTCTTTGCTTGGCAATATTTTGCAATATGTCCAAACTCCTTGCACTCATAGCACTGTATTTTTCGAGCTCTATCTCGTCTGCTACTTAAGTTTTCTCTGCACTGTTTCGACACATGTCCTCTTTTATGACACTTGAAACAAATTATGTTCTCGCTATTAAAAGCATGCTCTTTTTCGATTACTTGTCTCTCGCTATCAAAATTCACTAAATCTCTTTTCAACTCATCTAAGTTTTTCTCATCTCTACTAAACTTAGCTATAGTAGAAAAAGTTTCAAATTGTTTTGGAAGTCCTTTCAAAATAATTGAAATTAACATTTTTTCTTTTACTCCTTCATTCACTTGTTCTAAGTTATACTGAATCTCCTCTGTTCTAGTCAAATAATCTATCACTGTTTCATTGCTATTCTTTTTCAAAGTTGTAAGTTCGGAGATTAGTTTTTGCAGCCTGGGTCTTTCAAAACTCTTAAACCTTTTCCGTAAAACATCCCAAGCTTTGCTACCATTGCCTTTATAAGGTCTTAAAAACAAAACTGATTTCTTATCTAGAGCCTGCACAAGTTCGTACCAGATATGCAACTGTTTTTCTTCAAAAATCTCTTTTCCTTTATCTATCGCAGCTTGTTTTTGATCAATCACTGCTTGCATTCGGTCTTAAAATTGGCATAAATTTTCTATAATCAACCGTCTCATCTAAAATTTTGCTCTTCAACCGTCTCATCAAATTGCTCTTCAAAGTAGGAAAAATCTTCTTCTTTTTTCTCGAAAAAACTATCCTATCAGTTTTCGACATTTCTTTCCTAATCCAATTTTCGACTTAATTCTCACACACAAAAAAATAAGCTCCAATCCAAAACTCAAAAAATTAAGTTTTGCCCTAGGTAAAGTTCAATCACCCCGTTTTCTGTTACATCAAAATCGTATTCTATAAACAACGATATCAACCGCTTATATAATTATGCAAGTATATTTGATTACCTAAATCTGATTTGGAACCTAACGGAGTGCGTACTGAATAACACATCAGCGACCTCAGCAAAGCTAAGGTCCCTCCTCAGATTTCATACTAGGTAATATATATATTAGCAAAATAGAAATTCGTCTTTTTTATTCTGGGGTATCAGTTTCTTTTTCTTTTAATTGCAATGTATTCTTTGGATTGATTTTGTGTCGGATTCGAGCAACCGCGTACGAACGAATTTATCCTTCCGCAAAAATTGAGTATAAAACATGTAATTTATCAGTTTGTTTCAGTTTTATTTCACTATCAATAGTGTAGTGCTTCTTCCACTGCTGTGCTCACTCAGTGCCCCTTCGTGCTGCTTTTGACCGTCTTCTCTTCTTCTCTGTTGTGTTTCCCTGCTTCTATCGTCAGAGTTGTCTATCTCTAGAAGTTGTGTTGCCCTTCTTCTATCTTTGCACTTCTCTGTCTGATCAATCGTCTATCTCCTAGTAATTTTGGCCTGCTTCTCTCGCAGTTGTCTAACTGATCAGTTGTGTATTTCAAGTTGTGATTTTCACTGTCACAACTCCACTGCAAATCTTAGCTTTTTTCCTTATTCGTTTGAACAAACAGTCAATCTTGACTCCTAACTTCTCACTCGTGATTGGGCATCTGGACCCATAACCTGTCAAGGTTATTGCAGCGACAAAAGGTTGATTACTAAGGAGTGAATTAATGGATTTGAGTGATAATTCCAGTAGCAAATCAGATCAAATATATATGGTAAATCACCGGCACAAAGTTGCTCGAACCAATGACTAAAGGTCATGTTTCACCAGCTAATTTTAACAAAAATCGGGAAGTGATCTTTCAGTTTGAACTGAATAAGATCAATTCCAGTTCAGTGAGGAAAAATCACCAATATATCAAGGTTATTGCAGCGACAAACGGTTGATTACTAAGGAGTGAATTAATGAGATTTGAGTGATAATTCCAGTAGAAAATCAGATCAAATATATATGGTAAATCACCCGCACAAAGTTGCTCGAACCAATGACTAAAGGTCATGTTTCACCAGCTAATTTTAACAAAAATCTGGAAGTAGTCTTTCAGTTTGAACTGAATAAGAAAGATCAATTACAGTTCAGTTAGGAAAAATCACCAATACCCCGCCTTTCAAATTAGGTGGTTCCTAGTTGAATGTCTCGAAAAAATGCAGTTTTGCACTTTCCCAAATTTTTCGTCAATGCGTCTGCAGGCATGTTTGCTGTTGGTAAAAAGGTTAAGGTCACCTTCTTTTGTTCAACTAACTCTCGAAGGAAGTGTAGTTTTATGGCAAAATGCTTCGTCTTGCCGTGGTTCATTGAGTGTTTACTAAGGGCAATACAAGCTTGGTTATCAAGGAAAACTTCTAAAAGCCTATTACAAAGTATGCCTAAGTCGCTAAGAATACCCTGTAAATGAATTCCTTCCTTTACTGTTTCGACCACAGTATTGTGTTCTGCTTCGGCTGTTGAAGTTGATACACAACGCTGAAGTCTGCTAGACCAACAGATTACACCTGAGTTGTCACTGAGTTTAAAACAATATCCTGAGGTACTTCTCCTATTGTCTATATTTCCAGCCCAGTCCGCATCCGAATAGCTAACAAGATTTAAGGCCTTATCCCTCCTGTAAACTAAAGGTAAACTTTTCGTTCCTAGCAGATATCTAAGACATTTTTTTCCGGCTTTCCAATGCTTTTCACGTGGGTTTTCCACAAAAGAACTTAAAAGATTTGCTGCAAAGCAAATGTCGGGTCTACTTGATAAACCTAGGTAATTTAGACAACCAACAAGTCCTCGATAGTCACATTTTTCATATTTTCTTGTTCTATGCTACCTTCTAAAGGACAATCTTCTTTTGTCAATTTTTCGTTTTCACCAATAGGGGTAAATATCGGCTTTGCTCCGGTCATCCTAAATCTTGATATCAATTTTTCAACATATTTCTCCTGGCTTATCCTAATTTCGTTTCCTGAGAAATCAATTTTCATTCCTAAGAATCCTTTAAGATAACTTATCTCGCTCATCTCAAATTTTTCAGAGATATTTCTTTCAAACCAGCTACAGAATTTTTTTGTCTGCTCCACAAACCACTATATCATCGACCCACAAGCAAATTAAACCTTCTATCTCTCCCTCAATCTTCCTAACAAACAAGCACTCATCAAAAACTGAATTTTCAAAACCTAATTCCTCAAGATAGTTTTTTAGAGTCCTATGCCAGTTTCTACCGGACTGCTTCAGTCCATAAAGACTTTTCTTCACAAGACAAACTAAAGGTTTTCCTTCTTCATCAAACTTCTCGAACCCTTCAGGTTACCTCATAAGAACTTCTTCATCTAGTTTGGCATTCAAGTATGCAGTTTTAATGTCTAACTGTCTCAACTGATACCTATTTTGAACTGCTAAGCTCAGGACTATTCTTATTTTCGACATCTTGGCTGTAGGCGAATACGTTTCGTGAAAATCCGTTCCCTCAACTTGGCTAAAACCTTTAGCAACAAACCTAGCCTTAAACCTGGAAATTTCACCATTAGGTCCGTACTTCAAAGCAAAATGCCATCTGCTGCCTATAGGCTTCTCTCCTCTATTTCTAACTAGTTCCCAAACTTTGTTTTTCTCTAATGAATCAAACTCTTTTTTCATTGCTTCTTGCCAGTCAGGGTCTGCTAAAGCTTCCTTAGCACTTTTCGGTATATTTTGGAGAACTTCTCCAAAAAATACTACATCACCTACTCTTTCTCCTTCGTCACTTTCTATCTTTTTCTCAAATTAGAACTTACATTCGTCAAAACTAACGTTTCTAGTTTTTTGCACTTTGAGTTTTCCTTCACTCTCAATTCCTATCAGATAAGCTTTACTATTTTCCGATGTCCCTAAAAAAATTCCCCTTCTAGAGTTTTTGTCTAGTTTTTTCAGAAACTGTTTTTCCACAAAACTATACGCTACACACCCAAAAGTTTTCACAAAATTAAGGTTGGGTTTTTCTCCATACATTGACTCGTAGGGTGTTTTGCCTATAGCAAAATGAAAGCACATATTTTTTAGATTAGCATCCATATTAAGAGCATAAGGCCAATAAGTTTTCGACAAATTCGCATCAAAAATCATGCAGCGAGCCATTGGTGTAATTGTTTCCCACAACCTTTCTATCTTTCCGTTCTCTTGAGGGGTATAAGGAGCCGATGTTTCCAGTCTTATTTTTTGTTTCCTACAAACTCGCCTAAAATCTTGACCAATGTACTCTCCTGCGCCGTCTGAAACTAAAGTCTGAGGGACTCCTATGTCTGCAATGAAACTTTCCAACTTTTCTGTTGCCTCATCTTTCGTCTTCATGAAATAAATTTCCAAATATCTAGAAAAACTGTCCACAAAACCTATAGCATATCTATGTCCATCCTCAGCTAGCGGGTCGATAGGACCTAAAATATCTGTGTGAACAAAATCTAGTGTCCTGGTTGCCCTGGTATAAGAATCATTCGGGACTGGCTTCTGTTTTGCTTTATTCAACTCACAAGTTTCACAATTCTCAATTTTAAAATCACTAATCTTCATGCCTTCAACATGTTGCTCCAAATGACTTAAATCTTTGTAGTTATTAGGACCCATCCTGCAATGCCACTGTTTCATTGTGCTTACTACATAACACTCGTCTTTTCCTACAAAAGTGTCCCATAAAAAGAGACCACTTTCTTCTCTTAATGGGTAAACTGATCCATTTCCCTGGCGAACAAACAAGCTCGCACCAAAAACAACTTCTGCTCCTGCTTTCTTCATTTTTGATACACTCAGCAAATTTCTTGAGTTTTCAGGAACGTACAAAGTATCCTTCAGCTCAATCATCTCAAACTCGCCTTTCTCATCTTTCACTCTGAATCTAACTTCACCTTTCCCTAAAATTTTTGATTCAGAGAAATTTGCATTGCTAACCGATCCTTTGAAGTTGTCATCTAAACTAACAAACATGTATCGATCCTTAATCATATTTCTGGTAGCTCCAGAGTCTACAACTAAGTCCTCGCCCGGAGACACTCCACTCAGAAAACTAAAATGAGCCTCTGTTTCAGCTACTAGGTTCTTCTGTTCTCGTTTAGTCTTACTAATGAACTTTTTCTTTGCTTGGCAATATTTTGTAATATGTCCAAACTCCTTGCACTCATTGCACTGTATTTTTCGAGCTCTATCTTCACTATCTCGTCTGCTACTTAATTTTTCTCAGCACTGTTTCGACACATGTCCTCTTTTACGACACTTGAAACAAACTCTGTTCTCGCTATTAAAAGCATGCTCTTTTTCGGTTACTTGTCTCTCGCTATCAAATTTCACTAAATTATTGACATGATTTTATTACAAGGCGAATTTCAAGAAAGAGGCCGCGTTAGTACTTTGTGAGATATGTTCTTTTGTCTAACTCATAGAGTTATTGCGGTTAGGGTACACCGTCTGCTCGTCACGCTATCCTATTTTTGGCCGGATATATTCGTGCAACTTCGTAGTCCAATACCGATCCTAATCTTACTCTTATAACTACTAGTGTCAGGGTGTTTAACTAGTCTATGCTATGCTCAATAGATCTAGAGTATACTGGCTTATTGCGATTGCAAAAAGGTCTCTTGGAGAGGCAACTAATTTCTAAGTTAAAATCAAATCTCTCTGGTGCTGAAATTACAAGTAATTTCAGCACTTACAAATAAGTGGGTTGTCAGTTAGATGGATCATGATTGGTTAACCTTAAATGTTTTATAGTGATAAAATATCTAATTTTAACCAATAAGAAACTGTAGTTTAGATCTGATTCCACCCATCCGGGCTTTACAGAGTTTTTGAATCTTCTATCTGTAATGAAGGATGGATGATGATCGTTGGAGTTTGGCGAGCATCATTTCTTGTTTCGTTCTTGGAGAAGAAAACTCCAGGAAGCTAGAATCGTCGACATGAAGTTGTTAGCTGTCATTCGACAAGGACTATGACCGCCAACGGAATCAATCTGATTTCAACATGGTTTGCTATGATCGTCTGTTCTTGATCGGTTGTGGAAAAATAAGTTTGGAGGGAATGCCTTGTAACTCGGATATGTACGTATACTTGAACATCAAGGTGGTCATTGGTCTGAGTCAATGAAGTCCTTTTCTGCGAAGTCAAGTCGCACTATAAATCAATTGAGTTGTGATTGTGAGCGGCATGTTGGTTGTGGTTGGTAGCCATTCTTTTTGTTCAAGTTGTGATGGGATCGTCTAGTCTTTGGATGTTCGTCCATGTTGTTGTGTGTGATCTATATACTGCATATTATGATTTACATTTTATAGATTTTAGTTAATTGTTTTCACAAAAGCGTTTTATTTTAGTTCAGTTATTTTGAAGAGTTACTCATCCTTGAGTACCTCCTATTAAAAATAGAAGTGTGGTCACAAAACTTGGATGTAGCGCGGTGGGTTAGGCCGGCTATAGAGCATGCTCAGGACGTCCTCTCTGGTGGGTTAGGCTAGGGATGGGAGTATGATTTCATGCTGGCTTTTTAAGGGGTCCTGTTTTGTGCTAACGTTTTAAGTTATTTTAATTCTGGTTTTTCTTTTGTTACTTTGGTTGTGTCCTTTTCTCAAAAACTAAATTGTTTTTGGTTTGGGTTTGTCTTGCGACTTTTTGGTGTTTTGTTATTTCTTTTTTAGACTTGGTAAAAGTCTTCAAACGAGTAAATTATCCAGTTTTAAGCTGGTTTAATCCGGTTTAGGTACCGTAGGTGTTCTTTTTTTAGTCATGCTGTTAGTTCGTGGTTTATGGTGTTTAGTAAGCTGCGTTGGTTATTTTGGTTACTATATAATTCCATTCCAACTGGGTTAAAGGAAAGTTGGAAACTTGTTATCGCTTGTTTGAGTTGTTGTTAGTGAAAACTTAAAATTTGAATTCATTATTTTTAAACAATTCATCGTGGGCGAGCTGTGCGATTGTGGTTAGAATTCTTAAGCGAGTGAACAGAAGATATATTAAAGTTAGAACTGATTTTTCTCTGTATAAGTTTACTACTTTAAGATTAAATTTTACTGTTTTGTGGGACTCTAAAATTGTAAACTGATTGTCATCTTATTTAATTTTACTACATTTTAGGGAAATAATTTTGGATGAATTTATTACTTTGAATCTGAATTTTACTGCATCATTTAGTGCTGTAGGTTTAATAGAGTTTATTATGAAAAAAAGTTTGTACTTTCATTTGTTTTTTCTTGTTTGTAGGTGATCGTGGTGTGAAGACTAAAGAAAATGAAAATTATTTATAAAGAATGGTTAGTTTTCTTTTGAAATACTTAGTTTTAAATTATTAAATTCATACTTACATTAGTCGCCGAGAAAGAAGCCACGAGGGAAAACATCGTGAATAGTATCTGATGTGGTTAGTACTTTTGCTAGTATGCGTATGATGTTTTTAGTTTGGAGCAGTGGCCAAAGCAATTGAAGTGCTTTTATGGTTTTTAGTTCTTCGGTGCCTACTGCAAGTTCATGAGGTGTGTTCTGAATTAGATTGTAATTTTTGTGATTGTATTTAGTGTTGTGGATGTATTCTAAAATGGGTATTTCTATAGGTTGAATATATTCATGCGGGACTACTAGGGTCGGGATTCTTCTTCGTTGAAGGTCTTGGTGAGGGGACAAAATATATACATCTGGGTGATTGGGTCATAATTCAGGAGGATGCCTTGAAGGTTAGTGTTTTAATACAACACGTGAAGTTTAGGAAAAACAGTGATAGGATTGATGAATTAGGATTGAAGAATTGAAATCTATGGTGTGGTTGTCGTTATGGTGTGTGTAAATGAAAATGAGTCTGTATAAAACGATAATAAATGTAGGTGTGTGTCTGTTTACTTCTCAACATGATGTCGCGTGAACAGTGCAAATCACGTTCTTTTCGTGTGAGAAAATGAAAAGTTAGTGAAATTTTTCGTGAAATGATTCCTATGCTTGAATGTCTGATAATGCTTCTGAATGAGCTAATGATGGAGTATAAACTGAAATTGGTATAGGTGTTGGTGGATTTGATGAGGTTATTGTTGATGATAGTTGGCGAAAAGTGTGGGGAGATGGTAACTTTTGTTGGAGTCTTATAAAATTATCTAATTCTTCAGTATCTGGGGAAATGTTGATTGATCGTTCATAATTAAATGGGGAGTAGGTTGGGGTTACTTGAGAAGGAGTGTAGGGAGATGTACATTGATTTTGAGGTTGAATAGGTCGAAAGGGGGGTTTTGAGAAGGATGAAGAGTTGGTCTGGGTATAGGTAGAAGGGGATGGTTCGGAATCTGCGAATTCATTAGGAGTTTCTGCATCGGAGTTATTGAACTGTGATATTGTCTGAAAAACTGTGATGTCTGAGTTAGTATCAGAAATCATGCCTGATGATGTATTAGTTTGTGGTGAATCAGATGGCGGAAAAGCAAAAAAAAAGAGGTTAATATGGATTGGATTTTGGATGTTGATAGGGTGGGAGTTTGATCGATGAAGTGATCCATTTGGTCATCTCATCGTGGGCTGAAAAAAATGAATATTTTGAGATTGAAAAGTAGTGGTATGGGGCTGTTGAATGATTTTTTCATATGTATTGGCATTTTGGGGATGTTGTGTCACTATATGTTGAATGGGGCTTTGTATGTGGCTTGGTCTTAAATTTGGAGGGTTTGTGATTGCTAAGTTTCAAAAATTTCGTGAAACCAATGATAGTGGATGGTTATGATGTAGATTTGGTAAATGTGGTGCTGTAGGTAATGTATATATATTTTTGTTTGATTCGTCGTATGTTTTTGGGTTTGTTGATAAATTTGTATTGTATTCTTTGATTTCTGCATCTAAGAGGATTTTGTTTATTGATGATAGAAACATTGCAAAAAGTCCTGCAAATAATATGCGTGCTACGTTTACTTGTAGATTTACTTGTGTATGTATTGCGCATGTGTTATAGATTTTTTTTAGGTATGAGAAAAGAAATCCAATAAATTTAAACGTAGCGTATAAGATAAACCCATCCTATGTAATATGGCCTTCCTAGAAAGGCAAGGATTTTGTTTTTTAAGGTTACGAAACTAAAAAAATTTATTGGTGAAATATCTTGTGGTCTTGATTTTTCGCCGGTTTAAATATATGTAGTCTTTAATATCTTTAAAAAATCCGCTGCAGTCTTGTGTATAGATGTCTGAAAATCCTTCGGTTTCTGCAAGTTTTCTTAAATTTTGGTCTATCGATTGTCGTTGTATAGTGTCCATTTGTGTTAGTAGTCCCTGAAATTGTTGTGTACGAATGTGATGTTGTATATCTGATCTAGAATATATTCCTATCGATTGTAGATTGATATTGGGATTACGAGCAATAGCTCGAATACTTTCGGGTGAAATTTTTTTCAATGGTTGCATTAATGTTGGGTATGGTGTAAGTAGATAGTATTTTTCCTCGTCAGGGTTTAATTGTACGACGTTGTGGCTGTTTTCTTCATCCACATGGACTGCGGTATCCCAAAAATTTGTTCGTCTTGAAAGTGTATCGACAAATTGTACTTTATTTTCATAGAATATCGGGATTCGTTTGTAACAATGTTTATCTTCAAAAACATAAAATGGTGATACTTTTTTGGTGCTTGTATAAAACCATAAGATAATTCCTTCATGGTCAAAGAAGTTTGATCTATTTCCGGATAATAAATATCCTGCGTAGGGTATTTTTAGAACTGCTAGTGCTAATGATTGTAAAATCTGGGTTCTTTCCAATTCACATAGTTGATGTAGTGTTTCTAATTCGGAACGTGACATTTCTTGAAAAGTTCTACTAATTGTGAAGTCTAATATCACATTTAAGTGGATATCATAGTATATTGCGCCAAAATATGTGTTATTCTTTAGTGATAGTTCTTGTAATCGTGTGCTTTCAGTGTCTTGTGGTTTTTTTCCACGAGAGTTTCCTGTGTTTTCAAGAAGATTCTTTGGGATGTATGATGTTCCTTCGTTTAGAGGTTGATGTGTTGCATGGGGATTATATTTTATTTTTCCAGTGGTAATATCGGACCCTTATTCGTATTCGACAAGTATTTCGGAATATTGTGTTTTGTAGAGTGGATTTCTATTTTTACATGCAAATTCTGTTTCATGATAGATTTGAAAACGTGTTAATTTGTTTTCTATATTGTGAATGTTTCTGAATTTAATATTGTGGCGTTAAATTTGACTTGGGTTGACATTATCAAATAAGATGGATTTAATAAAATGTTTTTCATGAAATTTTATCATTCGAGCGTGGATTTTTGCTACTTCAGAAGTTGTACAAATGTCAACGGAAAACCAAACAATTGTTGCTTGTGTTCTTGTTGTAGGATCACAATAGCTTTGATCATTTTTGCAAGGTAGTCTGATTTCTTGATAAATTATAGTGCAATTTTCAAATCTCGTGTGCGTTGTATTTTTTCGAGTTGTATTTTTCAGTAAAAAAACAAAAACAAATATTTTTTGGTATCCTTCATTTTTGTATCTGCTTTGCATTTGGAAGGAATATTTTTTCCAATATGTGGTATCCAGTATTTGTCGTGAATACCATAAGTTAGTCGTCCGTGTGCGCTGTTGTATGGATATCTTTCGTCTAGTTTATTATGTTATTGATATCTTTCAAGTTCTGCTTGATGTACAGAGTCGGTGAAGACTTGAAATTTCGCTATTTTCGCGTTTGAATTTATATTTTTAGTCAAGTTTATTCTGAATAGTTCGTTTTTACAATTTTCGGGACTTAGATGTAAAAGTATCTCTATATTACTTTGGTAGAATGAGTCGTGATCAAGTCGATTTTTATTTCCATTTGAAACAATGTACTTTCTTTTTCGGAAAATGTCGCTGTAAATTTATAGCGTGTTAGTGTTGTTTTGAGTATACTCTTGCAATTATGTTTGTCGTCTCTATAGCTTGTGGTTCTGATTTGCATTGTGTTACGTGGTTTATAGCATATTTGTGTGGCGTTTTTTGTTCATTTTCTTCACAATCGTAGTGTGTTACTAATAAATCCTGAGGTCCTGTGCGAGGAGATGGATTTGTAGTTTGTTCGGAAAAAATTAGAAAAAGGAGGTATTGAAAAGTAAGTACTTTTGAATATACATGTGTATGATAATCCTGAGTATGGGTTAAAAAAGGTAATATACCCAATTGTGTTTTTGGTATATCTGTCGTAATGATATATGACTTCAGTTGTTATAATTGGGGGAGGTAGTGATTGAGCTGTTATATTTGGTGGGCTTAAGGGAAAAGGGTGTTGAATAATATTATTATGTCTGACTGCAATTTCAAACTTTAATTGGAGACTACTTTGTTGAAGTATTTGAATATTGTGTACTTGAATATCTTTGCGAATATCTTGTCTACCTTGTAATCTATATAGTGCCCAATTGTGGAATCGGTTACTTTCCTGGTGTTGTCCAAATAATGGGGGAGGTGCTACAAAAATATACCAATCTAACCGTAGAGGGGTATTTGTCGATGATTGTTCTCGGTACCTAGCGTCACTTTAGTGGGGAAATTAAGGGGGAAAAGTGTTGGTGATTTTTGATTTATAGATGGTGTTGATGGAAGTGAAAGTGTTTCTGGTAGGGATGATAATGTTCTAACAGAAGAAATATCTATTGGTTCATTCACTAAATTTGGTTCGGCCTGAGTATATGAGTGTGTTGTCCAATATGGTGGTGGATCGGTGGTGTCTGGGGGGGATTTTCTCGGATTTGCTCTGATGTTGGAGTTAAACCTAGATAGTCTGATGGAATATTTGAAATGCTATGTTGTGAAGCAAGTGTGGGAGTTTCTGGTGGTGTACTGCTGTAAAGTTTTGGGTGTTGGTGCTGGTGATTGGGGTATGTTAAAATGAACTATGGGGGTTTGAAAATTTCTGTTTCTTCTTGGATGTAAAATTTGTCTATTTATTTCAAGTGTATTTTGATTTTGGCTAAAATGTCTTACTCGATTGAGATCTTGTTGTAAGATGGGATATAAAATAAATGTTGGTTCGCTTAAAGATGCTTGGCGATTAACTGGTTCTAATGGTTCAGATAATCGTGCGTGTCGTTCTTCAAAAAAGTATGGGTTGTCTTGAAAAGAAATGCGTGTTGATGGTTGGGGATTGTCGATAGTTGTAGGTGTTATTGGACTGTCTTGGGATGTTGTTGGTGGGGGCTGTTTTGGTGGTGGTTGATTAACAATTTTGAAAAGTTATTTGAGTGTTTAATTCTTATAGGGAAAATTTACGTTTATTATAATATTCTTCAATAAAAAAAATCAAAAGAATAGTTGCTAAGGCGAATATGACTATTGCCTTTTTTACACATTTGCACATTGTCATTATTAGGGATATTAAAAATGTGAAAAAAATTATGAATAAAACAAAAATTTCTTTTCGACTAAAAATTGTTCGTATCATTCAAATAGATTTTTTGTTTTCGTACCTGTAGATGTGGTTAAGGATTTGGGAAAGTTGGAGGTAAATTTCAACAAGGGAATAAAAAATTAAAAGAAGATTGCAAACAAATTATAGAAAGATTATTAGGGATTCAAAAGTTTCAATGAAAAAGAATAGCAAAAATTTACAAAGAGTAGAAAATTTTGCGAAAAAATTTGAAAGTTTTTGTTTTAAGTTATCGACTGTTATAGAAAAAGGAATTTAAGAAATGATTCGTTTTGTCGAATATTTTTTAAACTTTTGGGGCCAAATTAAAGTGTAGTCGGATTATTTATTGATTTTTTGACAATTGGGTTGAATTTTGTCAAAAACTGTTGAGGGTTTATTTTTATGGTGTTCGGGTCTTCATAGTTTTGTGTTTATTTGTTGGATAATTGGGGGTATCTTTGAAATATTTATACTTTAGGCCAAATGATCGTGGGTCTTTTTTTCTTTAAGCTAAAATGCCATTTTTAGTTGGAGGGTTTATGAAGTCTGAATTGGGAAAATTTTGTTGATTTTTGAGTTTTTTGATAGGGGAGGGTTGTAATCTTGAAGTAGTGTTTATTTTAGTTGTCAAGTTTTAGCAAGTTGCTTATTTTTGACCTGGAGGTCGTAAAGTTATAGTTACAGATATGCCTGGAGATTGATATCCGTCGGCTATTATGTTTGTGTTAGAGATAATAAGGTGACAAATTTGAATGATTTCAATTGGCTGAATTTGAACAAGAATTTATTGAGTGTATCTTCGGCATGTTATTACGGAAATGTGGAAGTTTAAAGTGATTAAAAGAATATTGACGATAATCAAAATTAAAGTTGTTTTTAAAATTCAACTTTCTTTAAAGTTTTAGATAGTGGGATGAATGACTTGTAGCTTTTTTTGTGGTTGACTTCTAAGTGATGATTCTCTATGTTCGGATTTTTGTTGTTGATCCTGTGGTAAGATTTTTTCTGTCATTTTTGCTATTTTTTCTTTCTTTTTGAGGTATTTTTTGTTTCTGGTGTGTTTGATACTTGAGTGTTTTTTTTTGCTGTTGGATTGTTTTTCGAGTTTTATTGGTATTAATGTTTTGATTTTGTTCCGTTTGTGGATTGTTTTGAACGATGTGTAAACCTGTGCAAGAATATAATTGAGTTAATTCCCGATGTGCGTATTCTTTTGGATAATAAGGTAACAGATTGTTACGGTGTTGAACGACTTTTTTTTACTGGAGTCAGTAAGTTTGTGTGTCACTTCAGTGGTTTATCAATTATTTGGTAGGGTCCGTTTCGATGTGGTTGTAATTTTTTGGAGATTATTTTTTGTGTATAGAAATTAGGTATTAAAACAAACGTTCAAATTTTCAAATCTGTGGCTGGCATGAAGCGTGAAATAATTTGGTTGTTTGTATTTTGCCTTTGTAACAATTTTTTTGTTACTTTTTGGTAGATTTCATTATGTTTTTTATCTCTACTTAAAATCCATTCGCTATGTGTATCGGAAATTAATTTTAAAATTTGTGGATGATGAAAGTGGTCATCGTCATGTGTATGTAATGGTAGATTATAATAAATTGAATCTTTATTTGTTGACAATATCCTTGTGTGTTTTTATGGGCATTTGCTGTAAGCATTTCGTGGCTTTTGATTAAAAACCATTTCGTATGGTGACATTCCTAAAGTTGTTTTGATTTGTGAATTATAGGCTAAGGGGAATAATTTTGCATCTGCTGACCATTCAGTATATCGTGTATCATTTCCATTAATGATACATCGAAGATGTTCTTGTAGTGAACGGTTCATATCTCCGACTAATCCAATTGTCCATGGTGCATGAGATATACCTGGTTTTTGTTTGATATTATAAAGGTGGCATAAGGTGATGATTTCATTATTTATAATTTCTGTGCCGTTTTCTGTGACTAGTATCTCGGGTAGTCCAAATTTAGCTATCCAATGTTCGTAAAGTGTTGTGTATGCGTAATAAGCATTGCAATGTGGTACTGGATTGAGTGCTACGTAGTCTGTAAATGAATCAACAATGACCATAATACAAAATTTTTTTTCGGAAGATGGTGAAATTGGTCCTTTTGTGTCAAATGAAATTCTATGATTGAAATATAGACTTTGTCCTTTAAAATCTTGTTTCGGTGCTATTTTTTCTTGATTGGGATAAGGTTTATTCAATTGACATAATATGCAACCGTTGCATAAAACTTTAACTTAAATTGGTACATTCGGGAAGTAAAAATTTTGTGTAAAATTTGAAAATGTCTTTTCTGATCCTGAGTGTCTTTTTGTATGTTGTGTGTGTTATATGTTGAATGCTATCAACATAATACAGAGGGAAAGACAGATTACTTAAAATCAGATGTTTGATGTTCTAAAACATCTGTGCTTTCATTTATAGTTGTATGATTAAATTTTCTAAAGTATCAGAGGAGTGTTTTATTTCCTAATATTGTTGCATCAGCTTTTGCTGGCTTTGTTTTTTATTTTTGCCATGATTTGGCTTGTCTAATAACAGGGTCGAAGTTTTGGTATTTTTTTAATAATTGTAATGTAATTGTTTCTGTTGGTGGTAGAAAAAAATTTTCGACCTCTAATTTTGATAGGACACTTGTGTCGAGTGGGTCATGAAGGTTGAAAACTTGATTTACTGTGTATTTGAAATCATTTGTTGGTGGTCCTGATAAAATTACAATATCAGTTAAATTTTCTTTTTCTAATAATGGGAAAGGATCTTTTTTGTGTGGTTGTTGTTTGATTGTCTTTTGTTGGTTATCATTTAATATCCAATGTGATTATGGATTGGTTTAAATGTGGATGTACCTAATAAATCAACTTCATAGTGATTATTTTGACAACCTAAAGAAAGTAGAAAATATTGTAAATGATTTATTTGCGATTGATCTATAACGGTTTCTACTGCATTTTTACAATCCAATCTTGGTGATGTTTCATTTTCCGAAAAATTTAATATTTAAGGCTATTTCAACTGTAGTTTTCCAGGTAAGTAGTTCAGGTGGTGTATTTCTACTTAGCGTATCTGGTAATGCAAGATTTTTTCCTGCTGTCCAAACTATATGTATGTTTGGGATTTTCATTAGAATTAATTGAAATCTTTTAACTCTATGGTTTGGATTTGATTTTTGGGTAAAAAGAAATATAAATGGTTTGTGATCTGTAAATAGAACTGTTGGATGTTTTGATCTTAGTATCAGAAATTCATATTCTGTAAATGTGTATATTATGGCTGTGCATTCTCTCATAAGAGTAGAGAGTCGTAGTTCGGCTTGTGTAAAAAAGCGAGAGCTTGCTGATATAAGTTTCATTTTATTTGTTCCACTATGTTATTGTAATAATGCTGCGCCGATGCCACAATTTGAAGCATCGCACATTGCGTAAAATAGTTGATTTGGATCTGGGATTTTATTTGATATTTGTTCTGTTAGAATATTTTTAATTTCTTTAAATCGTGTTTATTGTTCGGTAGTACATTCAAAGTTATTTTGCT
Source organism: Symsagittifera roscoffensis (assembly GCF_963678635.1). Lineage (NCBI taxonomy): Eukaryota > Metazoa > Xenacoelomorpha > Acoela > Convolutidae > Symsagittifera > Symsagittifera roscoffensis. Next base: position 1,218,650 of record NC_087071.1, read on the forward strand.
GTCTAAGGATGTTATAGAAAGGTCTTATGTATGATTGCATTTTGTATAAATTTACTTAACAAATTTAACATTCCTAGGATTTCTTGGATTTTCTTTCTATTTGTGGGTGGTTGAAGTTTTCGAATTGCCTCTATGCGTGATTTTAATGGAGTTATAGTGTTTTTTTCAATAATGTGTCCAAACAACTTGACGCAGGTTATAAAAAATGTGATTTGTCTGGGGCAGCTTTTATGTTTTCATTTTTGAGTATATATTAATACTGTTCTAAAATTATAAACATTTCATCTTTAGTTTGTGGTTGCATGAAATCAACGTCTAAGTATGTGGTTGCTTTTTTCTTGAGTATAAGTGGTCTAAAAAATTTACTCATAAAAGCTGAAAAAGCTGCTGGTCCTATGGATCTTCCATAGAATAATCTATTGAATTCGTATTGTTGATTTCCAATAATGAATTGTGTTAACCGTCGTGATTGTTCATCTAATGGCATTTGATTGTATGCGCTATTCATATCTGCGGTTGCAAAATATTTACCATTTATTTTTGTTAGAATTACTTGAATGGGTTCAATAGGTCAATTACATTTAGATTCGTCAATTAGTGAATTGAGATATCTAGCGTCTAGACTAATTTCTGGTGATTCTCCTTAGCTAGGATGATAACTGAATTGATAAAGGTGTTACTTTTTGGTTGTTACTCTTTATTTAATGGGGATATAATTTCATGTTGTTCTAAAGTGTCAAGTAGTCTATTTACGTTATTTATCTTGTAGGTGTATTGGTACTTTGCTTGCTCTTTGTTTTTTGAACCTTGCGTCAGGTTTTAAAGGTAAATGTAGTGTGAACTAACTTTTCTAACGTCGAATTTTGATGTTGCAATAACTGTTGGATCTTTTAAAAATAGTTTGGCTAATTCGTCGAATTCGTTTTGTGTTGTTTGAGAGTGTTGAAAATTAAACATTGTTGGAATTTTTTGTTGTTTTTCTGTATAACCTGAGATTTTAAACGTTGTTTAAAATATGGTGTTTTTGTGAAATAATCTGTGTTTCTTTTTTCGTTGCTTATTATATTGTTTATTGATAATTCCTCATCAAGAATTGTTGATTGGCATATGTCTAGTAATTGTAATATATTATTGACTCGATATGCTACTTCGTTTGTGGGTAAAAGTGTGGCATTTGTTTCACAGTATTTTAAGAGTTCTAGAGGTAATGTTATCTGGTATGGTGACTTATTATATACATGTAATGAATTAATATCGGAGTTTGAATATTTCATGTATTTTATGGATGAAATTGTTATTCGAAAAAAATTATGAATGGGTTTAAATTCAAGGTCTGACATAAAGAGTTTGTTTTTTATCATACTGGTGAACTTGTTTGATTGAAAAATTATATACATTTCCTGATGGTGGTTTCAGGTATTTTCGTTCCTGATTGTATAAAGGGTAAAAATTGGAGAAAAATGGTGGTTGTTTGTTTTTAAGGATGTATTCTTCATTCTTGTGTACTTGTCTTTTATATGGAGTTTACTTTTTAAGATGTATATTGTGGGAATATATTTAGTATGCCAATGATATTGTGTTTTATACCTGTTATGTGGAATGTTTGTTTAATTGTTTTGTTTAAGAGTTTGTTTTGTTCCATTGTCCTAGTGGGAACAAGGAAAAGTTTGAGTTTTCCATAATTTATTAATGTTGAGCCTTGTGCTGTTGCTAATTTGTTGGCTGTTTTTATATGTATTAAGGTTGGGTGTAGTGTTTTGATTTCAATCTAAGTGGGGATATTGATAGTATTTGATTCTGCTCCTGAGTCGATTAACAAATCTATTTCAAGACGTGGTGGTTGAAATTCTTCACTTTTTGGACTTTCTAAGAGAAACGGAATTGTCCAAGTTTTTTCTCTTGGTAGTTCTTTTTGTATATTTTGATAAATGTGGTTTGTACTTGAGCATTGTTCTCCGTCATTTTCGGGTTTACTTACTGTGTTAATTTCATTTACTTCTTGTTTAACTGGTACATTATTAGGAATAGGTTTAGTGTAGTAATTTGAAGAAGTTCCAATTGATTTTCGTAAATGTGTGAAGTGAAGGGTTGTATATATATAATAGGTTAGTAGTCATTTTCAACTGTGATCATATTAACTGAGATGGTATTATTTGTACCACTTTCGCTGTCTGTTGATTAACAATTAATGTGATTTAATTGTAATTCAGTTTTTTCTGTATCATCGATACCAGGGGGGTCTGAAGTTGTTTCTTCAGTTGTTTGAACCTAATTAATTTGTCTTTGATGTTTCGGTGTGTTGCTTCTATATTTGTGTTGGGAATCGGAATAGCGATTAATATTTTTTTGATGGTATTGAGAATAATTTATTTGTTGATTGTTATAACTTGGATTCCTATTTTGTTATTTCGTGATCTATTATGATAAAAGTTGTTATTGGTTCGTTGATAATTAGATGTGTTGTATGAAGTGTTTCTTTGTTTTGGTAACGTTGATTTCGATTATTTGAATAACTTCTTTTCCTATTATTTGAATTGCTTCTGTTTCCATTGTATGATGAATTTCGTGATCTAACGTTTGAACAGCGTCTATTTTTAGAATTTGAATGGGAACTGGTATCAAGCGAATATTCTCTTCTGTTTGAGTTTGATCGTGAATAGTTGTTTCTATACTGATTTTTTTGACTATTTGATCGAATATATCTACTTTGTGAGAAAATTCGTGAATTTTTTTTGTTCTGGTGATCTACCCCTATAATTGGAATTATAAGGTGACCAGAACTGTTATTACTTTGTATATTTCTGTTTGGTAAGTTGTGGTCTTTTTTCACGTATTGGTAGAAGGATTTATTTGGTTCTTTGTACTTTTGTGGTTTGTTCTGGTTATCTTGTTGTTTTTGCAAACAATCGGTAATGCTGTGTCCGTATTTTCGGCAGTAGTTACAACATTTTTTGAAAGATGTATTACCTTTGAAATTTGGATTTTTCTCGTATGTGTTTAAAATTTCAGTGATTTTTTCATTTAGATCTACATCTGAATCATGTATGTTGTTTATATGTATGGTATTTATCTCGATTCTATTAACTGATTGTAGTTTAGGATTTTCTGTTTCTTTGAGTTTCATTGTGATTTCTGCTTGTTCTAGTTTATCAACTAATTTTCTAAAATCTAAATTGAGGAGGGATGTGATGCTCTCTTTTTAATAGCTATTTTCTTTAATTGAGGTGTCAGAGTCATCATTCAAAATGTCTGTTATTATCGTAATTTTATAATCATGAGTGTTAAGTGAATATGCTTTTCGAATATGTTTCGATTCTAACTGCCAATTGTTTAAATATTTTGTATGGTAGTCTACGAATTTCATTACACAAAACAGTTTGATGTTGTTTATTTTTTCAGAATCAAACACTTTTGAAAATTTTTGTGTGAATTTTTTCCAATCTGTTTTTATGTTTATAGGTAAAACTGAAAACCATTTTCCAGCTGCGCCATCAAGTGTTGTTTGTATTACCGCTGTGCGTCTATGTATCCAATTTTGGTTAAATGGTTGTATTAATTGGTTCAGGTCCTATATTTAAAATTAAATTTGCTGTTACTGCGTTTAAATAATCTTCTACAGAATATTCAGGGTCTGTTCCTGTGAATACCATTAGTGGTTTGTTTGATGTTATTGATGATCCACCCATAAGGTATGGATTCATTGTCATTTGTAATGATTCTGCGGCATTTGGCATTTGTGAAAAGTTTGAGAGTTGATTTTTTGTTATTTCGTGTTGTTGTAAATAATATGGTGGTGGTACTTCATTTTGTATTTGTGTTGGTTGATAATAGTCTGTATTAACTGGGTTTTGTGAATAAAAATTATTAGTTTGAGATGCGTGATTTGGTCTAGGTTGTGGCATATGTTGTTTTCGTGTATATTGTTCAAAAATATCCTTGATTTACGTGATAAAAGTAGAGTCTTTGGTTTTGAAAAATTTGTTGATGGTTTCAGTCATAAAAATCTTCATCATCTGATGAAAGATAATTTGGTGTATAATAAGGTATTTCATGTTTATTTTGGTTTTGCAGTTTATTGTTTTTATTCTGTTGAAAAAATGGGTAATTTTCACTCGGGTCTTTTGAAATTCGTGGGTTATCTTTAAAATTTACTGAGTTTGATGTTGATTGTTGGAAATTTTGTCGTTGTGAAAGTAAATGACTTTGCGGGTTTGTACGAGGAGGTTTAGATGTTTGTGGTTTATTTACATAGTTATAATTGTGTTCAGCAAAATTACTTCTAGTGAATGTTCTTTGTTTTTGCGTTGGTTTCGTCATTGGTCTAATTGTTTGGTAATCCATATTTGAATACTTTGGAGCAACCGAGGGTTTAACCGAAGATTGCAATGTTACTTGTGGTAATGTTGGATTCTTAGGTTTTGGTGTTGTAAGGTTTGGATGTATTGGTGAAATACTTTGGTGTGTAGTTGTTACTATTGTTTCAACTATTTCTTCATTTATAAAATTGATGGTGTTTGAATATTCTGTTGTGTAAGATTTCTAGTTCCATTCAAATTTTCCTGTTGTACAAGAGTTGAATTTAAGATTTTCTTTTGTCTTCTATCGGGTAAAACTGAATTATAGTTTAAAGTTTTTGCATCTATTGTAAGTGGAAATACTTTTACATAGTCTTTATGAATAGAAATTGTACTGATGGCTTGACTTTTGATGTCTATTGGGATGTTCAGGAATAATGAATGAGACCAATCAGGGTCCCAAATATAATCTGATTGTTCGGCAAAGACAGTGTCATCATTGGTACTTTGAGGTCTACAATTTTTTCTTGCTTGTGCATTTAAATCCTTATTATGTGTGAAATAGTCGATTTTGAACCATGCTAAGATCTTTTGTAAATCGTGTCTAACATTTTGTGAATTTTCATTGTTTGAAAAAATTTTACGGATTGTGTTTAAAATTCCTGAGAATGCGGCGATTTCATTTCTTACATTCGTGTGTCTTTGATTTTTGAACTGGTGACGTGCTTTCGGTTTCTGTCTATTCTAGTATAGATAAGTAACTATATATTATTACAAAAACATCGTTAGTAACTATTGCTCTCTGTGAATTTGAAAATTTTATGTCGACGTCGTCTGTTTGAATAACATGTTTACCATGAAATTTACTTGCTGTACTGACTTCTAGGGAACTCTGTTTTACATGGGCTAATTCCTTGTTCGAATAAATTTGCGATTAGATTATTGCAAAATTGTATTTGTCCTCTATCTTTTGTGAGTGAATTGTTGAGAAATGGAAAAACAAAGTTTTCGTCTGGACTTTCGTCACTTGGATTTTGGCTCATTTTTTCGTTTTATGACTGTAAGTGCGTAATGTTCGATGTGTCTGAATGGTTGATACCAGGGGGGTCTGAAGTTGTTCCTTCAGTTGTTTGAACCTAATTAATTTGTCTTTGATGTTTCGGTGTGTTGCTTCTATATTTGTGTTGGGAATCGGAATAGCGATTAATATTTTTTTGATGGTATTGAGAATAATTTATTTGTTGATTGTTATAACTTGGATTCCTATTTTGTTATTTCGTGATCTATTATGATAAAAGTTGTTATTGGTTCCTTGATAATTAGATGTGTTGTATGAAGTGTTTCTTTGTTTTGGTAACGTTGATTTCGATTATTTGAATAACTTCTTTTCCTATTATTTGAATTGCTTCTGTTTCCATTGTATGATGAATTTCGTGATCTAACGTTTGAACAGCGTCTATTTTTAGAATTTGAATGGGAACTGGTATCAAGCGGATATTCTCTTCTGTTTGAGTTTGATCGTGAATAGTTGTTTCTATACTGATTTTTTTGACTATTTGATCGAATATATCTACTTTGTGAGAAATTTTCGTGAATTTTTTTTGTTCTGGTGATCTACCCCTATAACTAGAATTATAAGGTGACCAGAACTGTTATTACTTTGTATATTTCTGTTTGGTAAGTTGTGGTCTTTTTTCACGTATTGGTAGAAGGATTTATTTGGTTCTTTGTACTTTTGTGGTTTGTTCTGGTTATCTTGTTGTTTTTGCAAACAATCGGTAATGCTGTGTCCGTATTTTCGGCAGTAGTTACACCATTTTTTGAAAGATGTATTACCTTTGAAATTTGGATTTTTCTCGTATGTGTTTAAAATTTCAGTGATTTTTTCATTTAGATCTACATCTGAATCATGTATGTTGTTTATATGTATGGTATTTATCTCGATTCTATTAACTGATTGTAGTTTAGGATTTTCTGTTTCTTTGAGTTTCATTGTGATTTCTGGTTGTTCTAGTTTATCAACTAATTTTCTAAAATCTAAATTGAGGAGGGATGTGATGCTCTCTTTTTAATAGCTATTTTCTTTAATTGAGGTGTCAGAGTCATCATTCAAAATGTCTGTTATTATCGTAATTTTATAATCATGAGTGTTAAGTGAATATGCTTTTCGAACTAGTGTTTCGATTCTAACTGCCAATTGTTTAAATATTTTGTATGGTAGTCTACGAATTTCATTACACAAAACAGTTTGATGTTGTTTATTTTTTCAGAATCAAACACTTTTGAAAATTTTTGTGTGAATTTTTTCCAATCTGTTTTTATGTTTATAGGTAAAACTGAAAACCATTTTCCAGCTGCGCCATCAAGTGTTGTTTGTATTACCGCTGTGCGTCTATGTATCCAATTTTGGTTAAGTGGTTGTATTAATTGGTTCAGGTCCTATATTTAAAATTAAATTTGCTGTTATTGCGTTTAAATAATCTTCTACAGAATATTCAGGGTCTGTTCCTGTGAATACCATTAGTGGTTTGTTTGATGTTATTGATGATCCACCCATAAGGTATGGATTCATTGTCATTTGTAATGATTCTGCGGCATTTGTCATCTGTGAAAAGTTTGAGAGTTGATTTTTTGTTATTTCGTGTTGTTGTAAATAATATGGTGGTGGTACTTCATTTTGTTTTTGTGTTGGTTGATGATAGTCTGTATTAACTGGGTTTTGTGAATAAAAATTATTAGTTTGAGATGCGTGATTTGGTCTAGGTTGTGGCATATGTTGTTTTCGTGTATATTGTTCAAAAATATCCTTGATTTACGTGATAAAAGTGGAGTCTTTGGTTTTGAAAAATTTGTTGATGGTTTCGGTCATAAAAATCTTCATCATCTGATGAAAGATAATTTGGTGTATAATAAGGTATTTCATGTTTATTTTGGTTTTGCAGTTTATTGTTTTTATTCTGTTGAAAAAATGGGTAATTTTCACTCGGGTCTTTTGAAATTCGTGGGTTATCTTTAAAATTTACTGAGTTTGATGTTGATTGTTGGAAATTTTGTCGTTGTGAAAGTAAATGACTTTGCGGGTTTGTACGAGGAGGTTTAGATGTTTGTGGTTTATTTACATAGTTATAATTGTGTTCAGCAAAATTACTTCTAGTGAATGTTCTTTGTTTTTGCGTTGGTTTCGTCATTGGTCTAATTGTTTGGTAATCCATAATTGAATACTTTGGAGCAACCGAGGGTTTAACCGAAGATTGCAATGTTACTTGTGGTAATGTTGGATTCTAAGGTTTTGGTGTTGTAAGGTTTGGATGTATTGGTGAAATACTTTGCTGTGTAGTTGTTACTATTGTTTCAACTATTTCTTCATTTATAAAATTGATGGTGTTTGAATATTCTGTTGTGTAAGATTTCTAGTTCCATTCAAATTTTCCTGTTGAACAAGAGTTGAATTTAAGATTTTGTTTTGTCTTCTATCGGGTAAAACTGAATTATAGTTTAAAGTTTTTGCATCTATTGTAAGTGGAAATACTTTTACATAGTCTTTATGAATAGAAATTGTACTGATGGCTTGACTTGTGATGTCTATTATGATGTTCAGGAATAATGGATGAGACCAATCAGGGTCCCAAATATAATCTGATTGTTCGGCAAAGACAGTGTCATCATTGGTACTTTGAGGTCTACAATTTTTTCTTGCTTGTGCATTTAAATCCTTATTATGTGTGAAATAGTCGATTTTGAACCATGCTAAGATCTTTTGTAAATCGTGTCTAACATTTTGTGAATTTTCATTGTTTGAAAAAATTTTACGGATTGTGTTTAAAATTCCTGAGAATGCGGCGATTTCATTTCTTACATTCGTGTGTCTTTGATTTTTGAACTGGTGACGTGCTTTCGGTTTCTGTCTATTCTAGTATAGATAAGTAACTATATATTATTACAAAAACATCGTTAGTAACTATTGCTCTCTGTGAATTTGAAAATTTTATGTCGACGTCGTCTGTTTGAATAACATGTTTACCATGAAATTTACTTGCTGGACTGACTTCTAGGGAACTCCGTTTTACATGGGCTAATTCCTTGTTCGAATAAATTTGCGATTAGATTATTGCAAAATTGTATTTGTCCTCTATCTTTTGTGAGTGAATTGTTGAGAAATGGAAAAACAGAGTTTTCGTCACTTGGATTTTGGCTCATTTTTTCGTTTTATGACTGTTAGTGCGTAATGTTCGATGTGTCTGATTGGTTGATTCTAATTGTATCAACATACTGGTTTATTTTTGTCTATCTTTTTTTTCTTCTTTTTACTTGTTTCGATGATTGTGATGTGGCTTCTGAATCGGAAAAATATATTTGATCGTGAACTGTGTAGTTTTTGTTTACTGTTTCTTTTAGTTTGCAAAGTGCATCTAAATTTCTGACTTCTGAATCGGAGACTGCGTTTCTTCGCATTGAAAAGCATTTCCGTGTATTTTGTCTTTGTTTACTTATAATTTTTCGTTTTATTGTTTGTCGTTTTGTTTGAATATATCCAATTGTTTGTTTGTGCGGTGTGATTACGAGATCGTATGTTCCGTTGTTTATTTCACAATTGTGTAGTATGATTGTTTGTTTATTTCATAAATTGTTCAGTGACATAAGGTTTAGGATGAAGGATGCAAGGTTGTTATTAGTGATTTTAATATCCTAGACTGTTAGTCCTTACAATTTTTTGGTTAGCCTAACTTGGGCCTTTTCATTCAGGGTTGGGAAGAAAATTATATATCGACTCCGGAGAATGATTGTTACTTTCTCGTGGCTATTTTAAGCTAAGGTGTTAACTTACTTCATCTTACCTAGGGCTAGTGATTGTGTTCAAGGGCTGGCTGGAGAATAGTAAATCGATCCACGAGGTTCAGGTATAATTAGAGCGCAAGTAGTTCGTTAGATACTATTTTAATACTTACTAAGATTTATGATTTAGCCTGGGTCAGGTAAGGGGGGGGGGGGCGATCAAGTGAAGGATGAATGTTCTTCACTGTTTAGCCTAATTAGAGTGGATAGAGTGATTGAAGTTTCTTTTAGTCCTGGATCTTTGAAAGGGTTGGGTAGTGAATCGAGGTTTGAGGTCGTTAGACACTTAATTAATTGGGTGGTGGAGAACAAAATTTGTTATTTTCTCGTGGCTATTTTTAGCTAAGGTGTTAACTTACTTCATCTTACCTAGGGGTAGTGATTGTGTTCAAGGGCTGGAGAAAAGTAAATCGATCCCCGAGGTTCAGGTATAATTAGAACGCAAGTGTTTCGTTAGGTACTATTTTAATACTTGCTAAGATTTATGATTTAGCCTGGTCAGGTAAGGGGGGGGGGATCAAGTGAAGGATGAATGTTTTTCACTGTTTAGCTTAATTAGAGTGGATAGAGTGATTGAAGTTTCTATTAGTCCTGGGTCTTTGAAAGGGTTGGGTAGTGAATCGAGGTTTGAGGTCGTTAGACACTTTAATAATTGGGTGGTGTAGAACAAAATTTGTTCTATTTGATCCAAGGTTAAGTCTTGATGATCAGCATATAAAACTTAATGGTATAAAATGGATTAAATTTATTTATTTAATTGAGATCTAAGGAAAGCCTTGATGATCTAATTTAAGATTGAATAAGTTGAAGTCAAATAAAGGTAAAAATTAGGATAGGCCTTTAGAAATAATTTAAGTTTAATTGATAGAAAGGTTTGGTTTTGTACGAAATTACTGGTTTTATGATTGCTGTTATGCTTAGGTGATGAAGCTGGAGATGAGAGGATGATTTGTGTATACTAATAATTTATGATCAAATTAACTAATTTTAATTTTTATTTTCAACAAACATATTTTTCAGATATCTTTTTTTGAATCTTACTGCAGTTTTGGAGGAAACGATTTGAGGTGTTTTTATCAATCGTTATTGTACAATAGTAAGTTTGTTTTAGCGCCTGAAATGATCATTGAAGATTTTTCTTCAAAGAGTTTATGTTTGCAAATGAAAATCTAAATTCATTGCTAGTAAAATTCTATATATAAAAGTTTAGGTTGGCTTTTGTTGTACGACCATGAAACTTATAGGTAAGTTTCTTTGTAGTCGTAGATCGTCTCTTGTCCGAGTTCTTCTTTCAATACCGGGTAGTTCTCGTTTTGTACGGAATAGCGGCTCTGATCTAATGAGTCGTAGAGACATTTCAATTAAATTATTGTCATGTAACATTTTGAAAAGGTTTTGTCTATTTCTAATCTATCTTGTTAATTCTAAGCTAATTTGTTTTTTAAGGTCTTTTTCGAGACTTATGGTCGCACCAGATAAGTTATATTCTTTTGTCTAACTCATAGAGTAATTTCGGATTAGGTACACCGTCTGCTCGTCACGCTGTCGTATTTTCGGCCGGATAGATTCGTGCAACTTCTTAGTCTAATACTGATCCTAATCTTACTCTTATACTATCTAGTCTCAGGTTGTTTAACTAGTCTCTGCTAGGCTCAATATTTCTAGAGTGTACTGACTTATTGCGATTGCTAAAGGGTCTCTTGGAGAGGTAACTAATTTCTAAGTTAAATTCAAGTCTCTCTGGTGCTGAAATTACAAGTAATTTCAGCACTTACAAATAAGTGGGTTGTTAGTTAGATGGATCATGATTGGTTAATATTAAATATTTATATCTAATTTTATCTAATTTATGACCAATAACAAAATGTAGTTTAGATCTGGTTCCATTTGTGGAAATCGAACAGGGATTCACTACTTCCAAGCTGTATAGATTTTATATTTTTCACTCCCATTTGATGTAACTTAACTCAACTCAGCTCCAAGCTGTGAAATTCGCGCAGAAATGGTCGGAAAGAGTTTTGCTTCGATTCGAAAACACATGGCGCGAGAAAATATCAGATATTATTTCCTTCTGGAAATTAAAAGCGACCTACTTGTTAAGCTTAGTCACGAAGAATTCTTAAATGAAGTCGTGTTATATTGTTAAATTTGGTCCACATTGTTTAAGAGTAATCTGTGTTAGGACTTCGGGCAGTTTGAATTCGTGCCCTTATCTTTTCTGTTCCACTGGTCACGGTCGCCTCGTCTTGATCTGAAAAACCTAGAAACACCTCATTTCTGTTGAGGCGGTGTAAACAAGCAATTTCAGCCGCGTCTGATCATAAAATCACAACTCTGACCCAGAATAAATTCATTAGTTAGCATCAGTGAAGAAAAGAGGCAGACAATTAGTTCAACAAAACTTAAACTGCTTTAGTTTTGAATGACGCTTAAAATGACAAAAACATTAAGTTTACTTGCAATTCAAATGACACTTTTTGGAGGTGCCGTGTCTCAAATACACGAAAGTTTTGAAATTGCAGCGGCCGCTCCGGCTTGTTTACTTATATAGTTGTCACAATTGGTTTTTTTCCGCTGTCTGTGGGAAAAGAAAGTTCCGTGTTTGATTGTGTTGTATATTTACTGGCTTTTTAATTGACGATTTTTTCACATAACGAGGCCAAACTGTGCACTGGATAGGCGCAAAATTTTGTGTTTGTATATTCCTGGATTCCAGATACTATTCTTTAAACATGATTCAAAAGGTAAATGGATTCCACTTACAAAATTTCCGCAGATTCCGCGTACAAATAAGTGTAACGTAAGTTTTTGTCGTCAAAATTGTTGTGTCGCGGATTCCGCAACAGGCGAATATAGATAATTGCCCGGGATTCCTCAACTCTAAGTGCATTCCGCAAATGTCCCGGGTTGACCTCCATAGACCGAAAATGCTAATCATGCAATTTCATACACTTAGTCTATGGAAAAATGCTAGTCATACAAATTTGATTAAAAATCTCTTCATTAAAGAAAGGAAAAAAATGGTATGAAAAAAAATGCTAACCATACAATTTCCAAATCTCTTCAATAAAAAAAGGAAAAAAATGGTATGAAAAAAAATGTTAACCATACAATTTCCATATAAGGAATTTGTATGATTGAAATTTTTTTAAAATTTTTTTTTGTTAAAAAAAAGCTTTGAACAATCAATTCAACTGCTGGCAAAACAATTAATCATTTTTTGGGCTGCTACGACTGAAAACTTTGACTTTTTTTATTTTTGTTTTCTGAAAAAAAAACACTAGTCATAAAATTTCCATATATGGAAATTGTATGACTAGCATTTTGTTGATGGCGACGACGACAAAAATTTTTGAAATTGCCCCCAAAAAATTTTTGTGTTTTTTTTCCCAACCGCAAATTGATTTTCGTATTCAAACAAACAATTTTTGAAAAAAAAAATTTTGCATGCAAAATTTAATTTTTTGTGTGTATAACGTAGTCCTGGATTTAATAATATTGAATTTTTTTTTCGTTTTCTCTTCATAACTTTTTTCAAAAACGCTTTAAGCTCCTCTCTCTTTTGTATGACATGTTTTTGTAAGCCCTGATCAATGTCTGCTAAATTAAAAATTCAAATTTAAAAATAATCATTTTTGAAAATTTTTGCCAAAATTTAAAAATTCATTACTTTCGTTATATTAATTGTCTGAGACAAAAGTAACACATATCAGGCTGTTTCCAATGCATTTTCAATGCGAGACGGCCAAACCGTTGGTTACTACGTTTGAGTAATCAAGGGTTATGTAATTTGTGTTCGGTTACGAACACAACCAAAAAGTTTTGAGAAATTAAAATGTAAAAAATCAATATTTTTGATTTATGGAAAAATTCTAGTCATACAATTTCCATATATGAAAAAATACTAATCATAGACCTTTCATGCAATTTTCTGTACGTATGGAATTGTATGGAAAGTTTATGACTAGCATTTTTCCATAAATGGAAATTGTATGACTAGTATTTTTGGTCATCACGGGGTAAGTGGCATCCACATGTTGTAAGTGGGCTCCCAACTTCTTTTGATATTGAATGTGCATATGGAAAATTAAAAGCTAGAGCTGGAATTCTTATTTTTGTCAATGCGGAATTTAAAAGGAAGGACTTAATCATTGTTAGCGAAATCCGCGAACAAATCTCATAACATTGGTAAACTAAATCGGTGGATACCATCTCTTTAGATTTCTGGATACATACATCAGCAAAAAACTTTGGAATAATCGTTTTGGTATATGGCAAAAAAAGTAAATTGTTATATGGCGAAAAAAAGTAAAATATATGTAAACGGAATATGCAAACAAATTACGGGTTGCGCTTAAAGCTGCGGATTTCGCAAAAACTCATTTTAACTCTACACGTCTGTTTGTTTGTTTGTGGATTCCACAAACTGATCTGGATTCCGCAAATACGGTTGCGATTCCACAAAACGCCTGTTTTTGGAGCAATTTTGAGTGGTACAGTCTTTTAGATATTTATTTGTGGAATCCAAAACAGCAAAGAAGATCAAATGAAATAACAATGTTGCAAATTCCGCAAAAGTCTGATTTTGAACTGTTCCGGAGTCCGCTTTCAATGCGCAGAATGCACATTTTGGCCTGGTAATGCACGGGAAACTTCTTCAGTGGTAGAACAATACCATCGAAACTACAAGATGGTTTGTAAATTAAGATAAAAATGTCTTGTTCTTTGTATTCAAGCAATTGACTCACTTTTGATAAATGAAACCGGCCAACAAATTTGGAAGAAAAAAAATGCCCGAGAGCAGAAGAAAAAGCTATGATTTCGTTCTGGCCTTCCCCCAAAAAATCATCCTACATTTTTTTTATTTCATCATTATTTGGATTGTTCAACACAATTGTTGTTTCTGATGATTTGTACGGATAAAATTGAAGATAAATGAAAACATAATTTGGGCAGCATTATTCAGTTTTGGTGACTGTGCTTTCCAAAAAATTCCACCTATTGGTGCTAAAACTAAACCGATGTACGATTGATTTATAACACAAGCTTTAAAATGTCAGTTTTTGCAGATAGTTTCAAAAAGCTTGATGAGTTAAGGAAGGAGAGTCTCAGAACAAAGATTTTGAGCACCAAAACGATAGCGATCTGGGTAACACCAGGGAGCAAATTTGTATTACCCGTGTTGACCTCTATTCAGGAAAACAGGTAGCATTGCAATTTCATAATTGTAACATTTAGAAAAATGCTATAATAACAACTTCATACCATGAAAAGTGTGTTAATGGCTACAAAAATTTGGTATTCTTTTTCTGCTACAAAAATCAGGTTCATTGTTGATAAAAAATCAGTAAGGTTTTTTGAACTACATTGAGAGGCTCAAATTTCTAGTAAAACGCCTGTCATGCAAACTATTACAACTAGAGATGGAAAAACTTCAAATTGGCAAAAGATAATTTCAGTAAGTTTTCAAAAAACGAAATCCAGATAAAATTTCTTGCAGAATATCAATTTATGTGTTTAAAGTAGCCCGGACAAAATCTTCTCACAAAAAAAAACCAAAAAAAAACAGAAAGTGTGTTTTCCCGCACCGAGACCCAGTAGATTTTAATCGATTAGAATGGATTTTGGAAACGAAATTATTGCCTTATAATTCATCACAGGTGTAGTATTTCAGTATTTTTTCTGACAAAAATAATCCTTCATTATCCCTTCTAATCGGTTGTCAACGATTATTATTTGCGACAAAAATGATGATTTTCGTCAAGAAAATTTATTATGACCTATAGATCTATTAGTTTGTTAATTCTGTTTTTAGTTCTAATTAAGTCTGGAACAAAAAAGACAAGACCTAAACTTACAAAATGTTCCGTAAAACAACATATAATAATTGAAAGCACAGTTAAGATGTTTGAATGTTCATATTCATTGAAGAATTTTCTCATTAAACAGGGGCACAACAGCGGTTCGCCGTGATGAGCTGTACAGCTCTTGTGTTGGTCCTTTCCCCCGTGGATAAATGGTCTTAATGTCTTAATGTCATTGAAGACTACTCCCAATGCATACTTCTCCCATCTATCCTATATACGTTATGAGTGGGCATCGGGTATGCCAATCGGTGACCTCAACGGGGATCAGTTAGGAAAACCAGTGACCTCAGCAGACACCAGTTAGGAGAACCAGTGACCACAGCGTGCATCGGGTAGGAAAACCAGTGACCTCAGCGGGCATCGGGTTGGAGAGCCAGTTTACTCAGCGGGGAGCATCGGGCAGGAGAACTAATGACCCCAGCAAGGTCTGTTTGAGCTGAATTCAAGAAAACGTACATTAACATACAACACTTTCAGAGACACACACGGACAAATAAACAGACGCACATACATACGCCTTAGGAGACCAACAGACAGACGAACATACAGCCACATACAGGCGCACAAGGAGACACAGACATGTGCACATATACATGCAGACAGACAGATACAGACATTCACACAGTTACACACACACATACACACACATGCCTTTATACAGTTACAGATAAAGACACACTTACAGAGGCACTTAAAGAAACAAATGCAGACACACAAAATGACTCGTGCACAGAGGCACATAGAGGTACATAGACGAGGCAGTTACCGCTACATGTAGACAAAAAACAAGTGGCTCATACGGACACCTAAACAGACGCATTACAGAAGCAGAGCTATACGCACACACAGTTGCACAAATAGACCCACAAAATTTACGCACAAACAAGCGCGCAGTCAGATGCAAAAGCAGATGCACGATCATACGCACAAACAGACGCGCAAACAGACGCACAGAACTACGCGCCCAGACACGCACATAGACATATAGTCAAGAATGCATATACGGACAGTTAAAAAATAACGCACATTAGGTCACACAGAGACGCACATATACAAACAAATATAGACAAAGTCACATATACAGCTACATATATAGAAATTCTTACAGAGACACATACGGACACATAAACCGAGGCGTATACAGAAGCACAGACAGACGCATATACATATGCAAAATGATACGCACAAACAGACACACTTAAAGAGGCTTTTCCGGACACGTCAACAAAATGCATATAGGGACGCGCACAAAAAAAGCGCTGACAGAAAAACAGACCGATGCAAAAGCACGTAACGACACCCTCATAGATGCTTATTCCAACACTGAAACAAGACGCATATACAAACACACAACAGAAGCACAAAGATAGCAGCAAATACCGACGCACATGGAAATACATTGGTAGACGTACAAACAAACGCAAAAACTGACGCACACACATCCCCACTTAGAGAGTTATAGGCAGACGCAGAGATATACTAACAAACAAACGCACAGACAGATACACAAATAGATGCATATACAGACACACAGACATACGCACCTAGACACCCAGACACGCACGTATACAGATAGAGACAGAGGAGTACATACATTTACACATATGATTTACTCCCAGAAGAAATGTCTTTTAACAATGAAACTGCTATATTGAAGGTTTTTTTCAGTAAAACGTAAAATTCAAAACAAGATATCAAAAAATTATTAACAGAAATTGGGGGTTTTAGATTTGCACTAACGTATTTATTTTATTTATGTTATAAAAAGACTAGGGAAAGCAATTTTTTTTTTCAATTTTACGATGAAAAGAACAAAGTTAAATTAAAGTGCTTTTTTTTCTCTCTTTTTTAAAAAAAGTTTAGTTTAGAAGAGTAGTATTGAACTATCTAGAAGAAGAAACGTTTTTTAATCCTTCTATGGAAAGGTTCAGTAAAGTTTTTAGAGTTATAGTTTTCACACAAAAATCAAAATAGTTTTTGTTTGCTCGAGTTAGCTAAAAAAGCTAATAACGTCAGTTAATTTTTCTTCAAATATTTCAAGTTTTTGTAGAAAACTAACTTCAAGCGATCGATTAATAATCCAAGGAAAATTGGTCCCAAAAATTTTTCCTTGCTAGTAAAATTGATAAAACATCAAAAAAGCAATATAAGGCTCACAATAATTATAGTCAGTTTAAACCTTATTTTTTATTTTTGAAGCAAAGCTTTGAAGCAGAAACAGGGAATTTTATCTAGAAATGTTCAAAAACAATTTAAAAAGAAATTTTTGTCTTTTTATATGTCGTTTTTCAAGTTTTCTTTTGGAATTGTTTGTAAACTAGAGAAATAATAATAAATCTCGGAAATTCAGCTTCGAGTTATCGGCTAAAAAAAGCGCTTATCCAAAATCTCTTTTTAATGTTCAATTTAAAAAAGATAATCGACCAAACCGACTCAGTTAGTCGATGTTTTTTTTTCAAATTAATTTTTTCTTGCTTGTCTACTGATTAGATTAAGATTTGCAGTTTTTTAATTCAAAACTAAGGAAATTTAAAATCCTCAAAAAACTGCTACGTTCACAGACATTTTTGAATATCAAAAAATTTTGGATCATTTTTCATTAATGGTTTCACGCCAGGTTGAACTCGATCGTTCGTTGCGTTGGTTTGGCGTCAGTTTTATCTTTTGAACAAAAGCAAAATAAATCAGGTTGATAAAACTTAATCGTGAGAAAAAATTTGACGTAATGTTTGCTCATTTTCTGATTTTTGACAAAAATAAATAACTTTTTGTGTGGACTCCTTACATGGCAAGCAAAGAAGTCAACCCGCGCAGGTACTTTTCGTAATTTATTTTCTAGATCGCAAATATTGAGATTCATGTATCATAGCGGAGTTCTGATAGAGTTCGATGATCTTCAATAAAATGGGGGGTGGAAATCCTGACAAAATACTATTATGTTAATCTAAGGTTTTCACAGGAACCAATTATACGGTACAAGCTATAAAAAATACAAGCTACAGCAAATCGTAATGCTTAGTGAAGAACATTGTTTGAGCAGTAGCATGATAGTCCAGAAATTTCAAAAATCGATAAAACTGCAAACAGCGCCAACTTTTAAACAGGATCAAATAAACGAAAACTATACAAATATTACAGTTCAGGGGGGATCCAGGATTTTTTTTAACGAGGGGGAGGGGGGACAAATTTTCGTAATTTTGTCGAACTTTTTTGAGGTCGATCAATTTGTTTTTCTGAGCCCTTCTAAAACGCTAGAAAGACCCCATTTTGATCAAACTTTCTGAAACGCAAGCAAGGCGTTTTTAGGGACTTTTTGGAAAAGTTTGACCAAAAAATTGCATTTTTTTGGCGCGCACTCACCCTCAAAAATAGTATATATTGTCGCCGAAGGCACATTTAGAAAAATTTTAGGATCCGTCACCAGAAGAGGACATCTTAAAATAGTACAAAGGAGGGAGCCTTTGAGTTGGCAGGTGGTCAAAATCCTGAAGAAGGGAGTCCGCCTCCTGCCCCCCCCCCCCCTAAAACAGCGTGTGCTACAGTTGCCTGCAATCAACTGTTGTCTCTGCTAAAGGTTGATGCAAATATCAAGCTTCAATATCGTGTGTAAGAAGATCTCGGACTAGCATGTAGATCAATCTTTAAGGTCAACTGTTTCCGTAATGTTGTTCCCGTAAAATCTTAAGTAAAAAAAGCACCGAGAATACCCGTTCTGCTACAGTATTATAATATCAAAGTAATAATTTGCAAAACTGTAGCATATATCAACAATAGATGTCTTTGAGACACCTAAAATCATATAATTCCAATGCCAGCAAGTTTGTATTAGCGGAGCATTGATGGTGCAAAGTTTTGTAATCAATTGCTTAGCGTAAAATCAGAGAAAAAAGGCTTCCTATTTTACTTGAACGTAAAAAAGGATCCTTTTGCAAACGACATCTTTCTACAACATCACAAAAGCAATATATGAACCACATTCGAAATACAATTTTTTTTGCAGGTAAAATATTTTAAAAACAACGAGCATGGTTAGGTTAAGTCTTGCTTGCTTTCTGCTCAAGTTTTCAGCATACTATTGACTCAGTTTTTCTTAAAAAATGAATTTTTTGTAGAAAACTAATTCTGAAACTTAAGGAAAGATGGCACCAAAATGTTTTATTGTTGACAGTCATTTTTGCAAGAGAAAACAAACTAGGAACCACTTACTTGTAAATTTTTGTTTCAAACCTTTACTTCTTTTGTTAAAACAAACTTTCAGAACAGAATCAAGAACTTTATAACAAAAAACCGGAATGACCAAAACTTTTTATCATACAATTTCCATATATGAGAAACTTCTTCTTATATAATTTCATACAATTCCATACGTACAAAAAATTGTTTGAAAACTCTATGATAATCATTTTTCCATTCCATATATGGAAATTGTATGATGGGTGTTTTTCCATAAACCAAAAAGTTGATTTTTTGTTTCTAATTTTAATTTCTGAAAAATTTTGAACTGTGTTTGTAACTTAACACAAGTGACAGAGACCTTGCTTTGCTCGAAGCGCGAAAAGTTGGACGGTCTTGCATGTATAATGCATAGAAAATGACCTGGATTGTCTTACAGCTGTTTTTCACAAATGATAAAATGAAGTAACAATTTTTTTCAAAGATGATTATTTGAAAACTTGGATTTTTAAAAATTATCAGACATTGATCAAGGCATACCTAAATATGCCATACAAAAGAAATAGGAAGTTTTCAGAGTTTTTGAAAAAAATACACTGCGAAAAGGAAAAAACCCAACATTATTGTATCCAGGACTACGTATATGGGAATTGTATGATAAAGCATTTTTTTCAAAAAACGAAAACCTTGGTTTTTTTAACACCAGACTGTTTCATTAGAATCAAACAGCCAGAGAAAAAAGTTTTTATCTTGTTTCAACCCTTTTTAAAAATTGTATGAAAATTTTATTGCAAGCTTTTTTCCACACATTTGATGTATGGAATTGTATGATAAGCACTTTCGGTGTATGGAGCTCAACCTGGGGTTGTTGAAAGCTAGTCAAAAAATGAAACTTGTCATTTGTCAGAAATTCTCATTAATTTATTTGAAAGCTAGAGAAAAATTTATAAATCTCAACGATAAGGCCTTAAATTATTGTTTAGGAAAAAAAAATTGGTGAACCATGATCCTGTTTCAGGATTAAATTAAAATAAGTTAAAATTAAGATTCTAAAGCATTTCAATAAGTCGATGTTTTCGAAAGAAATTTTTTTTAAAGAAAATTTTGCATGCGTGTCCACTGATTAGATTAGAATAGGCAATTTTATAGAAAAAAAATTGAAACAAGTTTAAAATCCTCAAAGGTCTGCTACATTAGCATCACTAGTGCATAACAAAAGTTTTTGGATCAAATTTAATTGAGATTTTCACGACATTTTGCCGTCAATTTTTACAATTGGATTGGGCTAAAAAATCAAGCTCAAAATTTAATCGTGAAAGAGGGTTTGACAGAATTTTTGCTCAATTTTTCATTTTGGACAAAAGTAAAAGACTCTTTATATGGACTTGCATGATGATCAACGAGGTGGACCCGGACAAGTTTTATTAGTTTTATACGTCAGAAAATTTGAGATTCAATATCAAAGCGCTATTGTGATAAATCCGATGATCTTCAATGAATATAAGTTGGAGTTTCTGAGATAAATTTTTTAATTTTTATCTTATACATGCTCCGTTGTGCCAGTTCGTACATGCTCTGGTCAGTTAGCGCCACCCAATTGCACATCATCTTAGATTGATCCAGACATACGTTCGGGTACACCCTGCAGTTCTGCAACTTAGTTTGGCCATCTCTTTTCCCTCGATCTGACCAATTTGTTTGCCAGTTCCAGCAATTTGCTCGAGCCACCGCCTGGTTGCAACTTTCAAATTTTTCTAGTACAAATTCTGCAGTTCTGCATCGTAAATGCCATCTATGAGCTGCTCTCAGTTAGTGTCGTCTCTCGCTTGGGAACCCATATTTATGTCTTCCTCGCCTCGAAAACACCCTAAGACTTTCCTTGTTGCCCTGCACTGGGCTTTTGATTTTGGCTCTGGCTACTTAATAATCTAAAACAGTATTATCGAGAGATCCAATTCGATAAAAAAAAATTTTCGAGCTAGACTCAGGGAAGCCTTCGACTTTGTCCCTGAAGTGATGAGACGAACTTGTGAATTTTTGAGCTCCCATCCTGCCAAGCACGTACGCAGCACCCTCATAGGCTGTTGTTCGACTTCTGGTCGGTTGACGTCTACAACTCAAGCGAAGTTTTTCCTCAATTCTACCCTTATCTAATATCCTCATGACGGGATTCCATCTCGCCGCAGCGTTCCGATTCCAAACATCCCTTGTCATTCGCATTCGCAGCCGATACCGATGCCTCGGTAAGCGACGTTCGCTCTTTGTCGTTCATGCTCGCCCACAAAAGCGCCAACATCGGTTAAGGGGCTGGCTTTTCTTATTCGTTTCAAATTCTAACATAATTGGCACCGCAATGTGGTCCGCTGTATATCAAATTAAGCGATATGACCAAAGTGCACTGCAATACTCAACCCCGAAAATTCTTTTTTGGCCTTAATCCTTTAATGAACAACGTTGAGTGCCCATTTTTGGTCACTGTTCTTTTGGCTGTATCGCTTCCACTCGCAATCGCAAGAACTTTCAAAATTAAAAGCATTCAGATAAAAACAAATACAGATACAGTGGGCTCTAAAAAGCTCAATAAACTAGTAATCTGATAAGTAACAAGAGGGTCCACGATCAAGTGAACCAACCGCTTCTTTGCGTTTCAACGTCCTGTTTATTAAATACCAGCTATCAATTTGCATTCAGTCCTTTCGTGCAATTACTCATTTTGACCTGCTTTTATAAGTAAGACCTTCGACACCTATTCTCAAAGGCTGGGATCTGTCCACTTTCTGTTATTATTATGGATTTTTTATGCAATTCTGGGTCAAATCACCAGAGAGTCATATAAAGGTCATCCGGCGTCTGCATAAAAACTATGAGGTTAGTATCCAAAAAAGTTCAATCCATATCTCATTAGTATCTCCTAATTTGTACCTTTTTTCAGGTCCATCTTCACTTTTTCTGGGAAAAGACTATTGAAACAGGAAGGAAATGCCGAAGGGCTCCAATCACCATATTTTTTTCGGGTTTGTAAATAGTGTCTTTTTTGAATAAGTATTTTTCCAAGTTCGCATGATTTCGAGTTTGCTCATACTGAGATTTTTATAAACAGCAAATGAAAAACTTTTATTTATTTGAGTTTGAACGTCATTCTATCCAGTTTGGCTCAAACGTGATTAAGTGTGACCGCAATTCGTCTCACATATATTACCAATTTCTGGTTGTTAGTTGTTTTGTCATATTCGCTGTTCATCACTGGAAAAGTTATGAGCTTAAATTAATGCAATTTTCAAAAGAAGTTATCAAAATTTTGATGATCAATTGGTTGCAAAGAATACGAAAGGTTCGTTCGTTTTTGTTTTTAAGTTACCCTGGTTGAAATTGTGTGCGCAAATTGTCAACTGCCAATCAAGTGTTTTTTTTATTTGTGCAACACTCTCCTAAAAAAGAAAGTCCCTAAAACTACGTGAACCAAAGTTAAGATCAGCACTTGACATTTAAACGACCTGTGTTTTTTCGCTGCTGTTAGATTCGGGAATACAAACTTGCAAGAGGCAGTAAATTTTAATCGGTGTTACTAACTTGCTTACGATTTTTTCAATAACCCAGCGTTACCAGCACTGGAGTTTCGTTAATGATAATCGACTAAAGTGTCATGTTTAACTCAGCATTTATTATATTACACAAACAATTGATTATGATCCAAAAAAATGAAAAACAGTCTGAGATTTTTTAAAATCAAAATTATCTATTAAAATCGATTGAAAGATTTTTTTAAAAAGCTAATTGATAAGTTTTACGAATTTAGCAAACTTTTCAAATTATCTAATTTCCTTCCATTTTAAGGTAGTTCATGGTGAACGTTTCCGTTTCATAATTTTCAATTTCGACAATAGATTTTTAAATATTTTTTAAAACTTTTTGATCAATTTGGAAGTTAAGCAATCTACTCAATTCCTTTAACTGTTATTTTTTACCATCGCCATAGTAAAAAGATTGAGATTCGCCCAATACCCCTCCTCACCCATTACTCTTCCCACGACCACCTCCCCGCCGCTTGAACGGTAAAATTGAGAGTGATCAATAAGGGGGAGGGGTGGTGAACTGGGAGTGGGGGGTTTAAACGTTTATGAGTTTCCTAATTGAAGGGTGTGTGTGAAAGAAGGGGCGGTTGTCAAACGTTGAGGGAGACTGGTAATACTTGGGATGAACGTGTTGGTTCGGTGTCTAAAATTGTAGAACAATTGGTAAAAGATTTTGGTACCTGCAATCTTTTCTCATCCAAACGTTTCAAGAGTTTAATTAGCTCTATGCAATTTCTGCAAAAAAAAATTGATTTTCATGGGTTTTTGTGTTCTAAAAAATTGCTTATATTGTCAAACTAATCAATACTGAGATTTTTGTAAACAACAAAGGAAACTTTTTTATTTATTTAATTTGACTGTCAATCTATCCAGTTTGGCTCAAACTTGATTAAGTGCGACCGAATTTCGTCTCACATATATTACCATTTTTGGTTGTTATTTGTTTTTTCATATTCGCTGTTGATCATAGGAAAAGTTATGAGCTTGATTTATTGCAATTTTTAAAAGATGTTATCAAAATTTTGTTGATCAGTTGGTTGCAAAGAATACGAAAGGTTCGTTCGTTTTTGTTTTTAAGTTACCCTGGTTGAAATTGTGTGCGCAAATTGTCAACTGCCAATCAAGTGTTTTTTTTATTTGTGCAACACTCTCCTAAAAAAGAAAGTCCCTAAAACTACGTGAACCAAAGTTAAGATCAGCACTTGACATTTAAACGACCTGTGTTTTTTCGCTGCTGTTAGATTCGGGAATACAAACTTGCAAGAGGCAGTAAATTTTAATCGGTGTTACTAACTTGCTTACGCTTTTTTCAATAACCCAGCGTTACCAGCACTGGAGTTTTGTTAATGATAATCGACTAAAGTGTCATGTTTAACTCAGCATTTATTATATTACACAAACAATCGATTATATCCAAAAAAAATGAAAAACAGTCTTAGATTTTTATAAATCAAAATTATCTATTGTAATCGATTGAAAGATTTTTTCAAAAAAGCATTTTGATATTATTTGCGAATTTTGCAAAATTTAAAGTTTTCGAATTATCTAATTTCCTTCCATTTTAGTGTAGTTTATGTTGAACGTTTCCGTTTCATAATTTTTAATTTCGACAATAGGTTTTTGAATATATTTTTAAACTTTTTGATCAATTTGGCAGCTAATCAATCTACTCAATTCCTTTAACTGTTTTTGGTTACCATCGCCATTGTAAAAAAAAAATCCTTTCGCCCAATACCCCTCCTCACACACTACTCTTCCCACGACCACCTCCCTGTCGCTTGAACGGTAAAATTGAGAGTGATCAATAAAGGGGAGGTCTGGTGAACTGGGAGTGGAGGTTTAAACGTTTATGAGCTTCCTAATTGAAGGGTGTGTGGGAAAGTAGGGGCGGTTGTCAAACGTTGAGGGAGACTGGTAATATTTGGCATGAACGTGTTGGTTCGGTGTCTAAAATTGTAGAACAATGTTTGTAAAAGGTTTTGGTACCTGCAGACTTTTCTCATCCAAACGTTTCAAGAGTTTAATTAGCTCCATGCAATTTTTGCAGAAAAAATTGATTTTCATGGGTTTTTGTGGTCTAAAATTTTGCTTATATTGTCAAATTAATCAATTTTGATATCTCCTAAAAATTGAAACTAATCGGTTCACATCCCCTAAAAGTCCATTTTTATCGTTGAATGGGTCATGGAAATTGATTATATGGGTGGGTTGAACTTTTGTCGGTTTTAACCATTTCTATTTATTGTTTCACATGAAACTTCAGTGTGGTTAAATATATCAGAGTACTGATATACCCGGGATGACTAAAACTTCCTATCATACAGTTTCTATATATGAGAAACTTCTTGTCATACAATTTCATACAGTTTGATACGTGCAGAAAACGCAGAAAATGTGTGAAATCTCTAAGATACGCAATTTTCCCTGTATGAAAATTGTATGATAGGTGTTTTTCCATAAACCAAGAGGTTGATTTTTTGTTTATAAGTTTATTTTTTGGAAGTTTTTGGGTTGTGTTTGCAACCGAACACAAGTGACAACGACCTTGATTTACTCAAAGCACCAAAGTATGGTCGGTATTGCATTTACAAGGCATAGAAAACGACCTGAATTGCCTTAAAGCTGTCTTTCACAAATGATATAACAAAAGTAACAAACTTTTTTTTGGCAAAATTTTTCAACGATTCCATACGTACAAAAAATTGTATGAAAACTCTATTATAAGCATTTTCCCATAAATTGCAATTGGATGATAGGTGTTTTCTCCATAAACCAAAAACTAGTTTTTTGTTCGTAAATTTATTTTCTGAAAAATTTTGGATTGTATTTGCAACCGAACACAAGTGAAAAAACCTTGGTTACTCAATGCACCAAAGGTTGGACGGT
Source organism: Symsagittifera roscoffensis (assembly GCF_963678635.1). NCBI lineage: Eukaryota > Metazoa > Xenacoelomorpha > Acoela > Convolutidae > Symsagittifera > Symsagittifera roscoffensis. The sequence continues at coordinate 1,244,276 of NC_087071.1, forward strand.
TTTACATTTAATAAGCATAAAAAACGACTTGAATTGTCTTCATGATGTCTTTCACGAACGATACAATAGAAGTAACAAACTTTCATCTTTTTGCAAAATTTTCAAAAGATGATTATTTTAAATTTTTGAATTTTCAAATTATCAGAAATTGATCAAGGCATATATAAACACGCCATAAAATAGAAATAGGAAGTTTCAGCGTTTTCTTAAAAAAGTGAAAATAAAAAATGCCAACATTTTAGTATCCAGGACTACGTTAGGCACAAAAAAACCTAATTTTTGCATGCTAAATTTTTTTATTGGAAAATGTTTGTTTGCGTACAAAAATCGATTCGCGGTTGAAAAAAGTGTTGAGAGCAAATTTTCAAAATTACCGTCGCCATCAAAAAAATGCCAGGCATACATTTTCTATATATGGGAATGGTATGATAAGCAATTTTCCGAACAACAAAAACCCCGGTGTTTTATCACCAGACTGTTTTATTAGAATCAAATAGCCGCAGAAATAAGTTAATATCCTTTTTCAACCATTTAACGAAAGTGTATGAAAATTTTATGACAAGCATTTTGCACACACTTGGTGTATGGATTTGTATGATAAGCCTTTTCGGTCAACCGGTACTTAGCAGCCCATGGAACGCTGATAATTACTTCACGATTTTGATCATACAACATTAAAAAATGACTATGAAAACACTGACATCGCGATTATAAAAAAAAGAGTTGTCTCTCTTTTTATTTCTTCTTATGAGAAAAGACAGATAGTGAACTTGTTTTGATATAGGTAAGGAAGAAGACACTGAATGCGAGTTTTTTTTGCGGCCTCAAATAACTTGGATGGACTTTTTTCACAGAGAAGTTACTGTAGCATAAGTTTCATCGTCTTTCATGTGGAATCAAAGATTTTAACATCCGGGCCTGATTTCATGTAGTTGTAAAGTTTTTTTTTCAAAATCATTTGTCTGCAAACAGATTCGCTAAAAAAAGAATGGGAGACGCCGAAAAATCAAAGATATCAACTTGAATTATTCAGAAAAGCCTCTGCTACAATGATACGCCTAAATAACTATCATTTTATTCATAGCAGATGTTTTTGCAGTACTTTCGGAAATTGCGGTTTCCGAAATTATCTCCATATGGCATAGCTTGAAAATTAAGATCCATGAGTTTATTTTAGTTTTGCATCTGCTCGCTGGCATTCGCGACGCTCATTTTTGTAATCCAAAATTTCTTCTTTCTCGCATCAAAATTTTAATTGTTTTCTTTATTAAAACACTTTAAATTTGAAATCGGTATCATACATTTCTTATTTGTTTAGCCGCCATTTTCTGTTTCATCTATACTTACAATAAGTTGATACTAAAAATTTGGTTTTTCTGCTCTTTTACTCTTTTTTTTCTCAGCAAAATATTACTAGCTTGCCATTTACATTATTTTTGAACATAAACAAACAGTTATTTATGATACCTGTTTCTTCACCGGCGCGAATCTAAGGTCGTTACTGCGAGGGTTGATAGTTTTGCTCTTTTTTTATACGACAATGAAATTTATTGTCAAATAGAACGCTGGTAAAATAAATCAAACGGAAAATGAGCCGCATCTTTTTCTAACAAAACTTTCGGCACCGAAAAAAAAAAACAGAAAATGTAGGAAAAATACGCCCATGAGCGTTCCTTTCAATTTGTTGGCGCTAGTTTTCCCCTCAAAGTTAGGCTACAATATAAGCCAAAAACAGGTGTCGTAAAATAGAAGTGAAAACTTTCTGGGGTCATTTCGACGCTCTGTTTAATGGGTGTCAATTTTTGAGTTTTTGATTACTTCGATCAACGTCAAGTTTGAAATTATTACCCCAAAACTGATCTGTTGTTCACAAATATGTTTTGCCTCGAAGTTTCCGCATCTAATTTCAAGCTTTAATAATCGATTACGATAAGATTTTAGAACCAGTCTTATGAAAATTGATTTTAATCTATGAAGAATCAATTATAATTTCTCTTTTTAGAATAAAATCCAATCAACTATTATACATTATAATCGATTATAACCGAATACTTTAATCCGAATTTACTTTTCTAATTTTTTGTTTTGCAAAAAAAAAATTTCTGTATAATCAATAATTGTTCATTAAAAACCCTTTTGTTTGCCTATTTTGTCTTCGACATTCCACCCGAATTGCTTACGTTTTATGCTTTTCGCAGACATAAGCTTATGAAAAACTTGGAAAATGGTTTTAGTAGTTTTCAAATCAATTTCAATTTATAGCGTTTTTTTAAAAAAATTTTTCATTGTTATAGTTGTTTTATGATGGACATTTTTTCAGCACACTGCTTTAGTTTCATGATTTTTATACAAATTTTTTTTTCGCCTAACGCGGGATTTTTCAACTAATATGAGGAGATCTCTATGAAACTTTTGTTTCTTAGTCAAACTTGGTGTTCATTTTTAGAGATTTTTGAAAAAAAACTGTTACGTCTTATAATGTATTTGTATTGATTATAAGAGATTATAAGAGAATATAATAGATCAGAGCAGATTATAAAAGATTGTAGGAAAAAAATTTTTCGCTTTCAATTTACAATACTGTCACTACAAATGTTATCATTATAATGGAATATAAATCGTTTAAACATCTAAATTTAGCGCTTATTATGACTTATAATTTTGATAAAATTACAAATATAATTGTGCTAAAATCGACATTTTCGTTTTTTTTTACTGAGTACGGGTCAGGTGTCTTTTCTATAGGTAACCTTTTCCCGAGCAGAGTTTTTCAACCCAAACTTGAGCAAAACTTGAGTGGTTTGAGCGGAATTCATAGACAATTACGCTTAGGGTGGCTTTAGATTGAATGGTTTTTGCGCAGTTTTGAGTTTTTGGACTTGTTTTAAAAATTGTTGAGCGATTTTTAGTTGACATTTTGGGAGACGTAATGGACCGTGACGATTGTTTTTTTTTGGAACCTTGAAGTCTAGGTTGATTTTTGGCTCATAATATGGTATTACGGAAATGGAGATTTTCAGAGTTATAAAGGGTTGATTGTATGTGCTCTGCAACGAACGAACCGGTATCAAAATTTCGGGAAAAAATTCGGAAAAATTGCTCAAGATTGGAGCGTTTTCGGTTTGAGCGGTTCCTGCTGAAAATTGAGCAACTTTGAACGTTTTGATAATTTTGCAATCATTTGATTGGTTTTTGAGCGGTTTGAGCGCAATCGTTTAGATAAACTGCTCAAACGGCTCAAATCGTGAGCGGTTATTGAGCGAGCTTTTGACTAGGCGCTAGTAATTACTCGCCAATCGACAAATGAACGAGCAAACAAATTAAAACAAACTGCTCAATTTGCCAGACTGCAATTAGTTGCCAAATAATTCTTAAAAATATGTCCAAACAATGTCCGTTATCGATCCTTGTTGTGATTAATTTTTTTCCTTTGACTTTCGGTTTTGCTTAGAACCTTTTAATCTGGCCTTAATTGACCATCGGTTGATCATCCACTGTATGCGTTAGTTTTAGAACAGACGATTCAATTGAAAGCATTTCATTATTTGTTTGTTTCCTTATAGATTAGTGGTTCAAAAGTTGTAGAATTAACAGACATAACGTCATATTTTTTTACTTCTTTTGCTCAATTTTGGTCAACCTTGTTTCTAAACTGCTAGTGTTTCAATTTTTTCAGATTCATTGACTAACTTTCAATTTTTTTTAACACAGTTTTCGTGTAATGAACTCGGTCGGCCGAAGGCTTTTGGTCGACCCATCTCAAATTTACTTGGATTGAAAAATTGTTATAAACTGACCACACCATGCCGGAGAAGAATTTGTCCCTTTTTTGATCATCCTTAAGATCCCTGGTTCTCTCTTCGTAAATCTAAGTGTTTTGTCAATCTTCAAAACAAATTGTCTCTAAAAAGATTTTTCTGAAAACACCATCCTAATCAAGAAACTATTTCGTAGACCAAGTTCTCTAGGAATGAGTTTCTTTTAAACTTCTTACTCCTCTTTTTGAAAAAGTTGCATCTACCTTTGTGGCTCACTGCATTTTCTGTCATGTAGTGAGCACCAAACGCTAAGATCAAGTATATCCTCACTTAGAGAAAATAGTTCTTTCATACAGCTTTACACTAGTTTTATTATTAGTTTTTTTGCAACAACTTCAGTTTTTTTAATTTTTTTTTCTGTTTCAATCATAGAAAGTAATTCAAACATATACTCGTTTTATACAAAAAAAATCAGAAATTTTGGAATAAGTTTCATTGAAATGAATTTTCATGATTGACAGTAAAACATTACTTTTGATCAATCTTGCCATATAAATTTGAACGTGTTGTATGTGGCTCGAAATATTTGACAGAATTTTTTAATCTGGGCGTTTTTCAAAATGGCTTTTATTTTGTGTAATTATGTGATGAATGGCTTAGTTTTTTTTGGTAAGTATAATAATGTTTTGTGCAGCAGCGGAATTTTTCGTTTCGTTATTAGTTTAAAAAAACTGGAAAAAATTCATTGAAAAGTTATTGAAAAGTTCATTGAAAGTTTTTTGACATTTCTACGTAGAAAAACTTTAAACTTTTGAAAGAGTTTTGGCGAAAACTTTTCTTAAAGGTATCAAGACTTTTAAAAAATATATCTGAGGAGGCACTTTTTGCTCAAACTGGCGGAAAATAAAAAAATTTTTTCTCGAATCTAAAGACTTGTTTCATGATACTTTTGCCGAACACCCCTCCACCTCACCACCGTCCTATTAGGTTTTGCGGAAACCTTTGCAACAACACCTGGCTTGCGTGTTTGATCCAGAAAAATTAATTGAAAAACTTCTATTGGTAAAATATATTTTAGAACTTATTTCCAATATGTGATTTATGCTAATCAGTTTCGTCTGCTGTTGTTTTTCCGACTTTTGAAAAAGTTGACGGAAAATATGTGCTTGGGTGATTTTTTTTCTCCTGACAAACGGTTATACGTTAGTCGAAGCGAATTATTGTCCTGAATCCGAAGTAAAAAAAAATTATTATTTTTTTGTTTATGGGGTTTAGAATTTCCATTTGTGATTATTGACGAGCTATACATTTACTGCTTTTACGCGTAAGGGGAGATTTAGTCCATCTGAAACTGTTGCAAAATGAATTGAGGCATCCTATTAGGTCTCTGTGATACTTTTCTTTATTCGAATAGTTTTGCACTTTTACAGAGTGTGAGGGTGTAATTTAAACCTTTCTTTTTTGAAATTTTCATTATTTTTTCATGGCGAACACTGCTCAAAGGTTGTTTAAAATCAGTGGGAACACCAAAGTTTTGCCGTAATGTGAGCACACTTGTTGAAGAATATGATAAAAAAAATTGGTCTGAACTGATTTTGTTCAATTGAACAGAACGCATACAATTCGTTAGGATAACTTTCGTGCAACCGATCCGACTGGTTTTTACGGAATAGGTAGCCCTTTAATTAGATCATAACGGTTATTGAAATTGACGCTCAAAAATGAAAAAAACAAGACTGCTCGTGTACAAGGCGAAGCCGTGAATGTTCCGACAGCATTTTCAAACAAGTTTAAAGTTTTGGCTGAAAAGTAGATGAGTTAATCGAATTCAAGCTGATTTTTATTTCAATTTAGCAAATTTTAGACTCTCATACTTTTGTGGTTTTGCGAAAAGTAATCGCACGTGAGACTTTTTTTTCAATTGTGTTTAGATCACCAATATCTTTCGGGTGTTAGTAAAAACCTCCATTGACTCCGAAACGATCAATTGAAAAATCGAAAACTGACAGAATAACAAAAAACACTCAGAGCATAAAACTGCGTACTTTCTTCAAAAAAGGAAACAAAAAATTCGGTTAAAAACGGAGAATGATACAACAGAACATCATCAACACTCCTTTACATAATTTACACTACAGTAAACCACGCCTATTTTCCTTAGCACTATTTCGAGAAACAACAAAGTAAAGATGAAAACTGGCTTGATAGACATTACAAAACCATGTTTGGTTTTTTAACAACAGATCTCAGGCCTCAATTGGCATAAACATCTTTAAGGTCAACTCAAATATGCCTAAAACAGTTTTGCAGTTTTTAATAATCACGTCTAATCTATTTGACTTCATTTCTTCAAGCTCGTTCTAGGTGGTTTAGACATTTAGTTTTAGACTAAGATATCTTTATTGGAGTTTTTGAATATTTGTACATAAAACGTATTCGAAACGCTAAGAAACGTCAAAAAGCGGACCAAAATGTCGCCTACGAAGATTTCCATCTAATTTCTTCAGAGTTGCAAATGGTACCTGTACCCAGGGGATTTTCTGTGCAAGATCTGAAATTCTTTATTTCTGACATAAGTTGGTTCTCAGATCTGAAATTCTTTATTTCAGATCTTGATAAGAGTTTGCAAATTTCAGATCTAAAATTTGGATCTGAAATGAAAAATTTCAGATCTGAAATAACCTTGAAAAACAAAATTTCAGATCTGAAATCGATTTTGAGAAGTCCTTACTTAAATTATATTTTATGCATTTCAAGCAAAACATGGAGTTTGTACTTTTTGATGTTTCTGCGTTGCACAATTATGTTGAGATTAACTAGTGGTATGAATATTTGTTAAAATTATTAGAAGACCTGTAACATTGTTGTTTTCATGCGCTACTTATGCGTTTCCAATGTTTATATCATGCTTCATATTAGAATGAAGCGACAATATTTTGCTATTTATATTTGATAGGAGCTTTTTGACTAGACCATAAGGTAATCAAGATATCTTATAGCTTTACTAAGTTCTTTCTGTCGTTTTTTTCTTCTGTAGAAAAAGGTTTGTTATTGATTTTTAATTTTTTTAGATCGGAAGCCACCTGCGTGTTCGAGAGAGTTTAATTTCCGTACCAGCAAAAGCAAGTTTTCATTACGAGGAATTGCAATCAAATTAGCAATTCAGGAAAACAAAATTTTTGAATAATTGATGTTCAGATCCCTACGATGATTTTGGACTAAATTTTTACAATATCCACTTTAAAATAAGGTGTAATAAAATATATTTTTTTCAGCCGTCTGTTGTATATGTAGTGCAAAAAAATTTGAAAACCTAGAGCCATTCTTTATCTACATTGCAAAACGAAATATTAAAAGCTACTTTATCTGCAATTTTTAGTCTAAAAGTTTTGAATACATATGAACAATTGATGAAAGCTGCTTACAGTCAGCGGAATTTTGAGGTGGTTCTATCATAACAATGAACCAAACTGAAATCATAAAATATTGTTCTTTTTAAAAACTGTTTTCAAAAACCTACATAGACCACTATGGTGGATATTCAGACTGATGTCACTTAAGTTAAGTAATTTGGTGAATTCATACTTTGAGGCATAAAAACATTTCTGATCAGCAATTTTTGGTGACTATAATAGCGAAAGTGATTTTAGACCGAAGTGCTAGATTTTTTTTGCTCTTTGTTTTTCTTCGAGGTTTTTGCATAAACTGTGAAAACTGTTTTGCGTAGCTAGAATTTGACAACCATAGCCGCTTTGTATGCTTAACAAATTTCTTAGAAAAACTCTTTGCTTGTTCTTTTTTGCTCATCCAAAACATTAATGGTTGCATTAGATACCCATTTTTTGTCAGTAATTTTAGCGCCGAAGACAAAATTTGGTAAAAAGAAAGGCCGACAATGGCATTTTGAGCACTTAATGAAAACTTTCGATCAAAAACTGCTTTTTCGGCGTGCCATCTTGTCGGTCTTTAAGATAAATTGGCGCTGAAAACGACTTTAGAAAATTATTATGGTTGATCGCGGATGTCGTTAAAGTTGACGTCGTAATATAGGGGGACCTATTTGCTCAACATGAGTCAGCTCGGTACAATAAATAATCCGCCATCGAATACTAATACCAGAAAAAAACTCATTCTGATTTCCTTCATTTACCAAAATGAGTTCTCGTAGCTAGACTATCAACCCTGACCATCAACTAAGGTTTTTTGCAAAATTGAATCTAAATAAACTTCAATGTTTGAGTCGACTTTGTTCTGTAAACAGGTTTGTTCTGTTGAATCGAATTTACTACCCCGGGTTGACCAAAAATGCTTGTCATTCAATTCTCATAAAAGCAAAGTTTCTTTTCATAGAAATTCATACAATTCCATACGTACAGAAAATTGATTGAAAACTCTATAATAAGCATTTTCTCATAAATGGAAATTGTATGATAGTTGGTTTTCTCCATAATTCAAAAAGTTGTTTTTTTCGTAAATTTATTTTCAGAAAAATTAATTTTGGGTTGTATTTGCATCCAAACACAAGTGAAAAAAACCTTGGTTACTCAAAGCACCAAAGGTTGGACAGTTGTACATTTAATAAGCATAAAAAACTACTTGAATTGTCTTCATGATGTCTTTCACGAATGATACAATAGAAGTAACAAACTTTTAGTTTTTGGCAAAATTTTTCAGTGATGATTATTTTAAATTTTTGAATTTTCAATTTATCAGACATTGATCAAAGCATACATAAAAACGCCATACAAAAAAAAGTTTGAAAAAAAATTTCAAGTGAAAAGAAAAATAAGCTAATATTATCGTATCCAGGACTACGTTATGCACAAAAAAAAATTAAGTTTTGCATGCAGAAAAAAATTTCGGAAAAAGTTTGCTGGCGTACAAAAGTCGATTTGCGGTTGAAAAAAAAAACATGAAAACTTTTGGGGCAAATTTTCAAAATTAATTCAAAAATTTTTGCGTCGCCATCAAAAAATGCCAGTCAAAGAAATAGAATGGAAAGCATTTTTTTTCAAAAAAAAATATTTCAATCATTTTTTCTGTCACCAGTCTGTTCAACTGTACCCAAAAAGCCACAGAAATGGTTAAATTTTTTTTCTTCTGTTTTTCGAAAATGTATGAAAATTGTATCACAAGCGTTTTCTCCATGCACTTGATGTATGGATTTGTATGATAATGATTTTTTTATGGAATTATATGCTAAGCATTTTCGGTGTGTGGATGTCAACCCGAGACAATGGTAAGGCTTGCATTAGGCCCGAAAATATTTAAAGTTATTCCTTTTTTATAATTTGTTTTCCTCGTACAGTTATTACATTATGTTATAAATTGTTTTCCTCGTACAGTTAAAATCCGCTTAATACACTTTCTCGGATTTCTTTATATTGGAAAAACATGGATTTGAAACAAGCGATAATTTGCCAATTTGTTAAGATGATTATTCGACGAAAATTTTGTTTTTTATTTCTTTTAGTTACAATTTTCATGGTCATGCAGAATTGTCGGAAGAAGGTACTCAACTTTCGCATATCAAGATTGATTATTACTAACATGTTTGGTGCAAAAAAGGCCTATAGAAATTATCAACCATAATATTGTTCATTCGCTCCTAGACATCGAAACAAGCTGACAAAAACATTCAAATTAATCACTATCGGGTACAAAGTCATGCTCAAAACCATTTCAAGTTAATAAGGACTGTAACATATGAGGATTTCTCAAACCTTGTTTATTAATAAAGAAACACAAAAAAAACCTATATTCTTCACAATTGAAATTTTAGAAAAAAAATATCAGATCAAAAGATGTTTAAAATCAGAACAATTTTAAAGCTCGGCTGTATAATAAAACAATACCTTTTTTTAAGTTAATAAGCTGAGATAAATCAAGTTATTGATTAAATTCAAGCTTTGCGTTTTTCAAATAGTCACGCCCATGCCTTATTCAAAAGATTGCTTTCACACAAAATTTTCAAAATTTTTCTCTTAATTGTAAGGTTCTTATCAAATATTTGAATCAAACGAGTCGAATACCTGTAGTTTATGCAAAATAACAGAGCAGTTATGAACTCAATGTTTTTGGATAAGAAATTGAAACTTGCAGCCATTATATTAGCCAATTTGTAAACCAGATACAGACTATCTTGAGATTTCACAACAGAGGGTTAAGACCTTCTACATTTCAAGAAATTTGGAACAAAACTTTAGAGAGTGGACATCAATATTGCAAAAACCAAAAAATACATACTCAGATAATTGAATTAAATATTTCAGAGCAGAAAAGTATCTGTATTATTGTCCTCACTTAAAGAGAAACGCGAAATAGTTTTTAGGAACTCTTTCATGGAAGAAAAATTCAAGTCTTAGTGTTCTTTTCCAATTTCGAATTTCATCCATGGGTTTAAAGGTGCAGTTACCCAAACTAACAAAAAATAATAAGTCAAAATTTTTAGAAACAACAGAAAACTCAATATCGCTTGTTTGTGATAATATTAATTTTAGGATGTGGAACCTGATCTAAACTATATTTTATGATTGGATAAATTAAATGTTTTACCAATGTAAAGTATTTAATATTAACCAATCATGATCCATCTAACTAACAACCCACTTATTTGTAAGTGCTGAAGTTACTTGTAATTTCAGCACCAGAGAGATTTGAATTTAACTTAGAAATTAGTTGGACTCTCCCGAGCACTTCAGCAGCCGCAATAAACCAGTATACCCTAGATCTATTGAGCCTAGCAGAGACTAGTTAAACAACCTGAGACTAGATAGTATAAGAGTAAGATTAGGATCGGTATTAGACTAAGAAGTTGCACGAATCTATCCGGCCGAAAATAAGATAGCGTGACGAGCAGACGGTGTACCCTATCCGAAATTACTCTATGAGTTATACATCCCAGTTCTAACTCATCTGGTGCGACCATAAGTCTCGAACAAGACCTTACTAGATTAGAATTAACCAAAAATAGATTAGAAATTAGACAAAAACATTTACAAAATGTTATACGACAATAATTTAATTGAAATGTCTCTCCGACTCAATAGATCAGAGCCAATATTCCGAACCATAACAGAACTACCCGGAATTGGAAGAAGACCTCGAACCAAAGACGACATACGACAAAGTAGAAACTTGCCGTATAGTTATATGATAGTTCGGCAAAAGCCAGAACAAACTTTTATATTTCGAATACTACTTGCAATGAATTTAGATTTCCATTTGCAAACATAAAACCTTGAAGCTACTCTTCAAAATTATTTCAGGCGCTAAACAAAATTAATATTATACAATAACGATTGATAAAAAGATCTAAGATCGTTTTCCTAAAACTCTGCAGTATTATACAAAACATGTTTGAAAAATATTTATTGGAAAATAAAAATAAAAATTAGTAGCATGACAATAAATGGTTAGTAATCATAAATCATCTTGTTGTTCCAGCTTCATCACCTAAAACATAACAGCAATCATCAACTCACTAATATCATCAAAACACTAAATCTTTCCTTTACACACATTTAAAAATTTATTAAAACTTAAATTCACTTAATTTTAAAATCAGATCATCAAGGCTTATCCTTGGATCTTAAATCATTTTCTACTTAATTAAATTTCAAATTTGATCATCAAGGCTTATCCTTGGATCAAACAGAACAACTTTGTTCTCCCCCACCCACTTAATTAGTGTCTAACGACCTCAAACGTCGATTCACTACCCAACCCTTTCTAAAGACCTAAGACTAATAGAAATTTTTAAACAAAACTAATCATTCAAATTAGGATAAACAGTGAAGAACTTCGGTTATTCATCCTTCACTTGACCCCCCCCCCCCTCTTACCAGACCCAGGATAATCTTAGACTTAGTAAGTTTAAAATAGTATCTAACGAACTACTCGCGTTCTAATTATACCTGAACCTTGTGGATCGATTTACTATTCTCCAACCCTTGAACACAATCACTACCCCTAAGTAAGATTAAGTAAGTTAACACCTTAGCTTATACTAGTCACGAGAAAGTAAAAATCATTCTTCGGAATCGATATACTTTTCTCTCCAACCCTGAACAAATAGACCCAGGTTAAGCTAACCAAAAAATCGTAAGAACTAACAGTTTAGGAAAATAGAAATCATTTAACAACCTTTGCATCCGTCATTCTAAACCTTATGTCATTTAAAAACCTAGGAAATAAACAAACAATCATTTTACACAATTGTGAAATAGATAACAAAAAATACGACCTTGTAATCACACCTCATACACAAACAGTTGGATACATTCGCACAAAACGACAAACACTAAAGAGGAAAATAATAACTAAACAAAGACAAATAACACGAAAAAGATTTTCAAAAAATCGAAACGCATTTTCAGAATCAGAAACCAACAGTTTAGACGAACTTTACAAACTAAAAGAATCAATAGATAAAAATTACCCACAACACGATCAATTATATTTTTCTGACTCAGAAACAACTTCAAATTCATCACAAAGAGGAAAAAGAAGAATAAAAAAACAGTACAAACACAAACCAGTACATCTATACAATTGGAATCAACCAATTAGACACATTAATAATTACATATTAACAGTCATCGAACGGAAAAATGAGTTCAACACACACCCCAGGTGACGAAACTCCAGATGATGATGAAATCTTTCCTTTTATAGTAGATGCAGATACTGATAGAGGACAACACATATTTTGTCAAAATTTACTCGTAAATTTATTTGAACCCGGAATCAGTCCATGTAAAACAGAGTTCCCCGATGTAAAAATCAAAAGACAAATCATAGATCACTATCTAAAAGATATATGCAACATAACACAACAGTATGAAATCTACTCTATAGAATTCACTTCCCCAAACCATAATAATAGAAAATATACTATTCAAACAGACGATCTTGATTTAGAATTTTCGAAAGTTTTTTCAGAATATATAAAAAGCATCCAATACCATAACTCACAAAGAGCAAACTCCATTTTCACCAATGAAGTTTTCGCAATAATATATAGTTATATTTCGATATTAGAAAACGAAATCCCATTAACAAATGTCTCACCGACAGAAACATCTAAACATTTAAGAGTACGACATGAAATCACACTACTCTCTAGTTATTTAAACATCATTAAAGAAAATTTCACGAAAGACGACGTTTCACAACATACCAAACACGATTTACAAAAAATTTTGGCATGGTTCATAATAGATTATTTCACACACAATATTGATTTAATTGCACAAGCAAGAAAAAATTTTAGACCCCAAAATTCGAACGATGATACCGCTATCACAGAACAATCAGATTATGTTTGGGACCCCGAATGGTCTCATCCCGCATTTATAAGCTTTCCACAATCAATCTCAAGTCAAGCAATAGGTACAATATCTTACATAAAAGATTATGTAAGAGTAATACCATTAACAATTGATGCAACACCATTAAACTATAATACATTTTTACCCGATACACAAAATAATAGTTTAAACTCTACAGTCATACACAACGAAAACCTCAATGGAACTAGGAATCTTACTCAACAAGATATCCAGACACCATCACACTTCATAAATGAAGAAATTGTACACACAACAACTACACAACAAAGTATTTCACCAATACGCCCAAATTTAACAACACCAAGAAATACAAATCCTTCACAAACACAAGTAACCTTACAATCAACCGTTAAACCTTCGGTTGCTCCAAAATATTCACATATGGATTACCAAACATATAGACCCATGACAATACCATCAAAAACACGCAAAACATTCACTAGAAACAACTTTGCAGACCATAATTATAATTATACACATCCATCAAAAACAAATTATCAACCACAAAGGAATTTTAATCAATATACAAAACCTCGAAACTGGGATAACCCAACAGCCCAATATAATTCCAAAAATTTTCAACCAAATCCTCCACAGGATCGCAGTGAAAATTACCCATTTTTTCAACAAAATAAAAATAAAAAACAAACATCTTATCAAATGGATTATTTATCCTCAGATGATGATTTCTTACAACCAGATATATTTGCACAAAATACTCAAGAATATCGTAGACAAGGAATACAGAAAACATGTACAAATCATAGAAATTTTTCTCCACAACCAATAGATGCACAACATCAACAACCAATTCAACAACAAAATCCAATTAATACACAATCTTTTCAACCAATTCAACAACAAAATCCAATGACTGCACACTCGTATCAAGCATCACAAATGCAAAATGAGATACCACTTCCATATTATCTCCAACAACATGAAATAACAAGAAACCAACTTTCAAATTTTTCTCAAATGCCAAATGCAGCAGAATCATTACAAATGACAATGAATCCATACCTAATGGGTGGATCATCAATAACATCAAACAAACCTTTAATGGTTTTCACAGGAACAGACCCTGAATACTCTGTAGAAGATTATTTAAATGCAGTAACAGCAAATTTGATTTTAAACATTGGACCTGAACCAATTAATACGCCACTACACCAAAACTGGATACATCGACGCACAGCGTTAATACAAACAACCTTAGATGGCGCAGCCCAAAAATGGTTTTCAGTACTACCTCTAGAAATAAAATCAAACTGGAAAAGATTTACACAAGAATTTTCAAAAATGTTTGACTCCGAAAGAAACAAACAACAACAAAGAGTTTTATGTAATGAAATTCGCAGATTACCAAACGAAACCATCAAGCAAATAGCAGTAAGAATCGAAACACTAGTTCGAAAAGCATATTCATTAAATACACATGACTATAAAAACACAAAGATGACAGAAATCTTAATGATGACCTTAACACCACAATTAAGGAAAATAGCAATAAAAAAGAGAGCATCTCATCCTTCTTCAATTCGAGAACCCGATTTAGATTTTCGAAAACTAGTAGACAAACTAGAACAAGCAGAAATCACGATGAAACTAGAAGAAACGGAAAATCTGAAATTACAATACGTTAACAGAATTGAAACGACTCCCACTAATATTAATAATGTACAGGAATCAGAGACAGACCTCGTTGAAAAAATCACTGAAATACTCAATATATACGAAAAGAACCCGAACTTTAAAGGCAAACCATCTTTCAAAAAATGGTGTAATTATTGCCGACGATACGGACATAGTATTTCCGAATGTAGACAAAAACAGCAAGATAGTCAAAATAAACCTCAAAAATACAAAGAACCAAATAAATCATTCTATCAATACATGAAAAAAGATCAAAATCTACCAAACAAAAATGTATACAGCAACAACAGTTCAGGAAAGCCACTTCCGAACAACACAAGTTATACAAGAAATCAATCCCCATATAACTCAAGTTATAGAGGAAGATCACCAGAACGAAGAAATACACAAAATTCATCACAAAATCACTACAATAGACCAAATAGTAGAAATAACTACTCCAGATCAAATTCAAATACACAACGATTTGTTTCTAGATCTAATTCCCAATCAAGAAATAACTACTATCCAAACAATCAATCAAGAAATTCATCATACAATAGGAATAGAAACTACTCCTATAATCGAAATAGAAGTTATTCAAACAACCGAAACCAGAATTACCCGAACAATCGATCAAGGAATAACTCATATAATAGATCGAACTATAACAGACCAAACAGCAATTATCAAAACAGATCGCGAAATAATTCACAAAATCGACACCCAAGTTATAATAATCGTTATAGAAATTATTCCCAATCACCACACCGGAATAATAATCACTATAATAACTCTAATAATCGTCATAGAAGCAGTACACCTAAACATCAAAGACAAATCAATCAAGTACAATCTAACCCAGAAACAACATCAGACCCTCCAGGTATTGATGACACAGTAACTGATAAGTTACAACTCAATCAAATAAATTGTACATCATCAGATTCAGAAAGTGATACTGAAAACACTCTTTCTATCAATATGATAAAAGTCGAAAATGACTATGAATCTGTCATATATGAACAACCCTTTCCATCACACATATATGAAAATCAATCAGAAATTCTTCAAAATTATTACACTACACCCATAAATTCCACACCAACGACGCAAGAAACAAACGAGATTAACACTACAGATCAAACCAATAAAAATACCAAAACAAAATGCTTGAATACAAACCACATTTATCAAAATATACAAAAAAAACAACCCAAAGAAAAAATTTGGACAATACCATTTCTCTTAGAAAGCCCAAGAAATAAAGAATTTCAACCACCAGACCTTGAAATAGATTTTTTAATTGATTCAGGAGCAGAATCAAACATAATAAACATTCCCACATGGAATGAAATAAAAACCTTACACCCAAAGCTAACACCTCTTGAAACCTCCAGTAAGCTAGCAACAGCACAAGGATCAACATTGATAAACTACGGAAAAATCCAATTATTTCTCCTCCCTACCAGAACAATGGAGCAAAGCAAAATTTTAAATAAGCCATTTAAACAAATATTCCATATCACTGATATTAAATATAATATCATTGCAATACCATTTAATTCAAAGTATATACCAACAATTAACATCCTAAACAGTAAAATATTAATCAAAGATAAATATACAAAAACAAAAGAAACATCCTTAACATTTTTTCAAAGATTAAATAAACAACCACCATTTTTTTCAAAATTTTATCCGATATTTAACCAACAAAGAAAACACCTGAAACCACTATCAGGAAACATCTATAATTTTTCAATCAAACAAGTTCACCAATATGATAAAGAACAAAACAAACAAAAATTTTATATGTCAGATTTTGAATTCAAACCTATTCATAAATTTTTCAAAATCACAATCTCTTCAATAAAATATTTGAAACATTCGAATTCAGATATTATTTCCTTACATGTTTATAACAACACACCTTACCAAGTAACATTACCTTTAGGACTTTTAGGATATTGTGAAACCAACGCTACAATATCACCAATACACGAAAAAGCCTATCGCGTAAATAATATACTCCAATTACTAGATATTTGCCAATCTACAATTCTTAATGAAGAATTATCTATAAATAAAATAATAAGTAACGAAAACAGAAATACGGATTATTTCACAAAAACTCCATATTTCAAACCTACATTCAACATAAGTAACTACACAGAGGACCAACAGAAATTTTTAACAATGTTTAATTTCCAACATTCACAAATAACACAAGACGAATTCGAAAAGTTAGCCAAACAGCTAATTAAATATTCATCAGTCTATGCAACATCAAAATTCGATGTTGGAAAAATCAGTTCATCACTACATCTCCCATTAAAACCAGACGCAGTTTTCAAAAAACAGAGAGCAAGTAAAGTACCAATTCACTTACATGATAAAGTAAACAGATTACTTGATATTTTAGAACAGTACAATATTATATCACCAGTTAATAAAGAAGAACAACCAAAAGGCAACACATTCATCAACCCCGTTATCATTCTAGCTAAAGGAGAATCATTAAAAATCGTTCTCGACGCTAGATACCTCAATTCACTCATAGATGAATCAAAATGCAATTGGCCCATCGAACCAATACAAGTTATTTTAACAAAAATAAACGGCAAATACTTCACAACCGCCGATATAAATAGTGCATACAATCAAATGCCACTAGATGAACAATCACGACGTTTAACACAATTTGTTATCGGAAACCAACAATATGAATTTAACCGCTTATTCTATGGAATATCCATAGGACCAGCAGCATTTTCAGCTTTTATGAGCAAAATTTTTAGACCACTAATACTCAATAAAAACGCAATCACCTATCTAGACGATGTTTTTATGCAATCACAAACAAAAGACGAGATGTTCAATGTTTTAGAAAAATATCACCAAATACTTCAGAACGAAAATCTGAAGGCCGCCCCCGATAAATCACACTTCTTTTTGACAAGAGTTAAATTCTTAGGACATAATATAGAAAGAAAAACAATCACTCCACTGAAATCACGCATTGACGCTATTCAAAAACTTCAACCACCAACAAATAAAAAGAAAATCCAAGAATTTCTTGGAATGTTAAACTTTTTAAGTAAATATGTTTATAAAATGCAATTATATCTACGACCATTTTATAACATCCTTAGACAACAAAATAATTTTGAATGGAACACAGAACATCAAACACGATTTGAAGAAATAAAGAAACTTTTAACTGAACAAATTTCAAACACAATTCCAGATTCAAATCAACCATTTTATGCAATGTGCGATGCTTCGAACTTTGGCATCGGTGCAGCACTATTACAATCACATAATGGTACAAATAAAATGAACCTCATATCAGCAAATTCCCGATTATTCACTCAAGCAGAGCTACGACTCTCAACTCTAATGAGAGAATGTACAGCCATAATATATACACTGACAGAATATGAATTTCTGATACTTGGATCAAAACATCCCACAGTTTTATTCACAGACCACAAACCAATCATTTTTCTTTTCACACAGAAATCTAACCCAAACCACCGAGTTTATAGATTTCAACTAATTCTAATGAAATTTCCAAACTTACATATAGTTTGGACTGCAGGAAAAAATCTTGCATTACCAGACACCTTAAGTCGAAATACACCACCTGAATTACTTACACGAAAAACAACAGTTGAAATACCCAAAAACATAAAATTCTACCTTGCAGAAAACGAAACATCACCCCGATTAGAATGCAAATATGCAGTAAAAACTGATATTGAACAATCACAAATAAATAATTTACAACATTTCCCACTTTATTTAGATTGTCAAAATAATCATTATGAAGTTGATTTACTTGGAACATCAACTTTCAAACCAATCCCATATTCTCAATGGATAAAAAATAACACCCAACAAAAACGAACAAAACAACACCCGCCTAAGAAAGACCATTTTCCACTAATTGAAAAAGAAGATTTAACTGATAAAATAAATTTATCAGGACCACAAACAAATGATTCAAAATACACAATAAATCAAATTTTTGACCTTCACGACCCACTTGATACAATACCTTTATCTAAATTCGAAATTGAAAACATTTTTCTCCCTCCAACAGAAACAATTACAATTTCAACACTAAAACAATACCAGAATCTTGACCCAATAATTCGACAACTAAAATCATGGCACAAATATAAAACTAAACCTAACAAAGCAGATTCAACCATACTAGGCAACAAGACACTCCTCCGATATTTTCGCAAATTTAATTACACAACAATTAATGAAACTACAGACCTTTTAGAATACAACTTAAACGAATCCATAGTCCCCTGTCTTCCTTTAAGTATGATTCTCATCGCTTTTAATATTTCACATACACAAAATATTAAAGGACACTCTGGATCAGAAAAAACATATTCAAATTTTATACAAAATTTTTACTTCCCAAATGCACCAATTTGGATAAAAGTACTATGCAATGATTGTATAGTATGTCAGCTAAATAAACCTTACCCAAATCAAAAACAAATAGCACAAAAACAAGATTTTAAAGGACAAAGTTTGTACTTTAATCATCGTATCTCATTTGATACTAAAGGACCAATTTCACCCTCATCAGAAGGAAACTCCTACATTATGGTAATTGTTGACGCATTTACACATTATGTAGCACTTAACCCAGTACCACATTGTAACGCTTATTACGCTTACACAACACTCTATGAACACTGGATAGCAAAATTCGGACTACCAGAAATTTTAGTTACAGACAATGGTACAGAATTCATAAATAATGAAATAATAACACTATGTCATTTATACAACATTAAACACAAACCACGTACATCTCATGCGCCTTGGACAAACGGCTTAGTCGAAGGTATGAACCGTTCACTACAAGAATACCTTAGATGTATCATCAACGGAAATGATACAAAATATACCGAATGGTCAGCAGATGTAAAATTATTTCCCTTAGCATATAATTCACAAATTACGACAACTTTAGGAATGTCACCATACGAAATGGTTTTCAACCAAAAGCCACGCAAACCAATAATGTTTACAGCAAATTCCCATAAAAACGCACAAGGTTATTGTCAACCAAATAAAGACTCAATTTGTTATAACCTCCCATTACATACACACGATGAAGATCATTTTCATCACCCACAAATTCTTAAATTAGCCTCCGGTACACACACCGAATGGATTTTAAATAGAGATAAGAAACACAATGAAATTTACCAAAAAATAACGAAAAAGTTATTACAAAGACAAAACATAAATGAACAAATCAATTCACGTTTTACACCAGCTTCCGATTTAAAAATTGGAACATTTGTTTTAATACCTAATTTTAATACTCAAAAAGGAATTTCTAAAAAATTACAACCCCTCCGAAAAGGACCCTACCAAATAATTGCAAAACCCACTGATGTCACATATAAAATTACCGACTCAAACAAAAAAGAAATCGTTCAACATCGAAACAACCTATTACCTTATTACCCAAAAGAATACGCACTCCGCGAATTAACCCAATTATATTCTTTCACAGGATTAAAAATCATTCAAAATGAACCACATCTGAAAAACACAGAACAAAATGACAACCCCACCGAAAATCAAAACACAAAACCAACCACCACCAAAAACAATACGCAAAACCATAAAGAATCTCCAAAACAAAGAAAAAATAGAAAAATGACAGAACAAATAATACCCCAAGAAGAAATAGACAAATCAGAACATAGAAAAACAACAAGACTCCGAAATCAACCACGTAAAAACTACAAAATGTTCATCCCCCAATCTAAAATATTAAAAAAAGTAGAATTTAAAAAGTAATTTTAAGATTTTATGCTTCACAATCTTGAAACCTCCGTAACATTTTTCATTTCAATTTTTCAAAATAACATGCTCACAAGTACGCAATAATTCTAGTTCAAAATAGACCAATAGGATTCATCCAATCCGCCACTTTCTCTAACTCAAACTAAGATCAATTAGACGAATAATCTAGAACTCCAGGCACATCTCTAACTATAACTTTACAACCTCCAGGTCAAAAATAAGCAAATCACTCCAACTTGACAGCTAAAATAAATATCGCCATAATACCGTACCCCTCCCTTATCAAATAACCCAAAGATCAACAATATTTCCCCAACTCAGACCACGAATACCCCCAAAACAAATTTGATAACTTAGCCTAAAGTAACAAAATGAAGATTTTAATTAGCCTAAAGTATAAAAATCTCACCATACCCCGGATCATTTGACAAACAAAAATAAAGAAAAAGACGACCTCCCAGTCACCATGAAAATTGCCCCCAACAATTTTTTACAAAACTCAACCCACTTGTCAAAAAACTAATAAATAATTCGACCACACTAGAAAATCGCCTCAAACAGCAAAAAATATTCGACCAAGAGATCATTTCTTAAATGCTCTTCTCTCAAACAGTTGCTCAAATACTTATAAATTTTAAACATTTTTTTTCAATACTTGAAGCCTTTATAATATTTCTTTTTGATATACTTGAATCTTTTCTAATAATCCTAATCATTTTTTGTAACATTTTTTTAATTTTCTACACTATACTCGAACTATTCCTCCAACTTTCCAAAACCCTTGAATATATCCACAGGTACGATTTTAACAACTTGTCTAAATGATACGAACAATTTTCAGTAGAACTGATATTTTTTTATTGTTTGTAATTTTCATAACATTTTTATCATCCCTCATTTTGACAATATGTAAATGTATAAAGAAAGCAATCATCACATTTGCCCTAGCAACAATTTTTCTAATTATTTTTTTGGAAGAATATTATAATAAACATAAACCTTCCCACTAAAGTAACAATTCAAAAATCCATCAAAAATTGCTACCCAACAGTCACAGAATCAGTCTTCACCGACATCATCCCAAGATAACCAAACACCACCTTCAACTACTCAAAATCCTCAAACATCTACACGAATTTCTTTTCAAGACAATCCATACACTTTTGAAGAACGGCACGCTCGTTTATCAGAACCACTAGAACCAGTTCAACGACAAGCATCCCTAAGTGAACCAACATATAATCTTTACCCAACACTACCACAAGAACTAAGTAGAATACGAAACCTTAGTCAAAACCAAAACACAACAGAAATAAATAGACAAATTATACATCCTCGACGAAATAGAAATTTTCAAACTCCCCGAGTTCATTTTGATATACCTCAATCCCCATCACAAACCACTCCAGAAAACACTACTGGTATCACACCAGAAACTCCTACACTTTTTTCACAACGAAGCACTTCAAGTCTACCCTCAGACTACTTAGGTTCAACACCAACATCTGAACAAGCACGAGAAAATCCTTTTAACCCCCCAAACCTAACATCACGACTGCCATATTGGACTACACATTCATTCACACAAGGTGAACCAAATTTAGTCAATGACCCCATAGATATTTCTACGGATACAACAACATCCTCATCACTACCAGAAACATTATCACTACCATCAACACCATCAATAAGCCAATTTTCACCACCACCCTTTAACTTAAATTTTCCAAATAATCTCGACGCCAGATATCGAGAACAATCATCAATAAATATTCCTTTAAGATTAGATTGGAATACATTCACAGCACCTCCACCATTATTTGGACAACATCAAGAAAGTAACCGCCTTCATAACTGGGCACTTAATAGATTACAATATCGTCAAGATATTCACAACGATATCCGTGATCACAATATTCAAATACTCCAACAAAACAGTTTACAATTAAAGTTTGAAATCACAGTTAAATTAAACAACATTACTCAACATCCCTACCCATTAAACCCACCTAACATAACAGCTCAATCACTACCACCACCGTTTATAACTACTGAAGTAATATATAAATACGACAGATATACCAAAAACACAATTGGTTACATTACATTTTATAATCCATACTCAGGATTATCATACACATGTATATTCTAAAATTATTAATTTTTCTCCAACTCCTTTTTCTAATAACCTCAAACCAAAACATAAACCCTTCCCCTCGTACAGGACCACAAGATTTATTAGTAACACATTACGATTGTGAAGAAAATGAACAAAAAACACTACATAAATATGCAATAAATCAAGTATCACAATGTGAAACAGAACCACAAGCTATAGAAACCACAGATATAATAGCAACACTCTATTCAAAAGCCCGAGCAACAACAGTTACAGGTTATAAATTCACAGCGACATTTTCCGAAAAGAAAGTACATTGTTCACAAGTCTCCAACGGCAACAAAAACAGACTTGACCATGAATCATTCTATCAAAGTAATATAGAACGCCTTTTACATCTCAATCCCGACGATTGTAAAAATGAATTACTTAGACTAAACATCACACAAAATAAAAACTCCCAAAGAAAATTAGTTAATTTTCAAGTTTTTTCAGACTCTGTACACCAATCACAACTTGAAAGACACCAAGGACATATAAAACTAGACGAAAAATACCCGTATAACGGCGCACACGGACGATTAACCTATGACCTACATGATAAACATTGGATACCACACATTGGTATAAATAACCCATCAAACTGCAAAGCAGACACGAAAAATAAAGGATACCAAGAAATAATGTTTTTCGATTGGAAAATACAACTCGAAAAAATACAACTCACACGAGATTTATCTGATAATACAATGATCTATCAAGGAATCCGACTACCTTGTAAAAATGATCAAGGATATTGCGACCCTACAACAAGAACACAAGCAACAATTGTTTGGTTCCCCGAAGATACATGTACAACATTTCAAGTAGCAAAAATACACGCTCGTATGATAAAATTTCACGAAAAATATTTTATACAATCAATTCCATATGAACAAGTCCATCCATCACGCAAACTAAGTTCCGATTTTAGAAACATAGACAATATAGAAAATAAATTGACACGTTTTCAAATATATCAAGAAACAGAACTTGCATGTAAATACAGGAATCCACTTCACAGAACACAATACTCTGAAACATTAGTTGAATACGAAAAAGGATTCGACATGACCACTGGAAAAGTAAAAATCGACCCATATGCCACAGGTCATCCTCTAAACGAAGGAACATCCTATATACCAGTTAATTTTGAAAAAAGCAACGGACAACCTGGTGGACATCTAAAACCTTATGACACCAGAAGCACACGCTTACAAGAATTATCACTAATGAATACTACATATTTCGGTAATATCCACTATGATATTCATTTGGATATGAAACTAGACTATACAATTAGCCGCATTTTTCAAGAAATGTCACTCTCCGAATTAGAAACACTACACCAACTATGTGAATTAGAACGAACACAAATATTACAATCACTTGCACTAGCAGTATTAAAAATACCCTACGCAGGATACTTATTATCAGGAAATAGATCAAATTTTTTAGACTACGAAGGAAACATCTTATGGTTTTATACTTGTACCAAAAAAGTATCACCACTATACGTTTTTGAAGATAAACGATGTTATAAAAGAATCCCTATCTTTTATAAGAATAAAGTACATTTCGTGGATACACTTTCACGAAGAACCTATTTCTGGGATACCGCAGTCCCATGTGGATCAGAAAATAGCCACAATGTAGTACAACTAAACCCTGATGAAAATAAATATTATCTTCTCACTCCATATCCCACATTAATGCAATCACTCAAAAAATTTTCACCAGAAAGCATTCGCGCTATCGCTCGAAACCCAAATATAGACTTACAATCAATAGGAATCTATTCAAAATCAGATATTCAACATCACATTAGAACACAACAATTCCAAGAATTATTAACACAAATGGACACTATACAAAGACAATCAATAGACCAAAATTTACGCAAACTTGCAGAAACCGCAGGATTTGCCGATATCTACACGCAAGACTATAGCGGATATTTTAAAGACATTAAAGATTATATATATCTAAACGGTGAAAAATACCGTCCCCAAGATATATCACCAATTAACATTTTTAGCTTTGTTACACTCAAAAATGAGATCCTCGATTTTCTAGGATGGCCCTACTACATCTTAGAAAAATTGACTATTTTATACGCAATGTTTAACTTTATTGGATTTCTTTTCTCACTTTTAAAAGGAATCTACAACACATGTGCTATACACACACAAGTAAATAGACAAGCAAGCGTAGCACGCATACTCTTTGCAGGATTTTTTGGAATTTTTTCCACATCTATAAACAAAATTCTTTTAGACGCACAAATAAAAGAATATAACACAAAAATAACAACACGACAAAATACATACGACGAAGAACATAACAATGTCGACACACAGCCAACGGCACCACAATTACCACCCCTACCAAATAACCATCCACTATCCCTAGTCCCACGAAATTTCCGAAATTTAGCAATCACACATAATCCAAATTTTCGACTCAATACATCGCAAAGTCCCGTCCAACATATAATGACACATCAATCACAAGATGATAATACTTATGAACAAATTATTGAACAGCCCCATACCACCGCTTTTCAATCTCAAAATAATAATTTTTTTAGCCCACGATGAGCCGCCAACTTGGATCACTACACCGATCAAATTCCCATCCAACCAATCTTACCTCTCAAATCCCAATCATACCACTTTTTGCTTTTCCGCCACCCGATTTTCCATCTAGCAATGTAACATCAGGCATGAATTCCGACACTAACTCACATATTTCAGTTTTATACTCCATCTCACAGCTAAATAATCCGAATATTGAAACCCCCGATGAATTTGCCGACTCAGAACCATCTCCATCCAATAATTTTCATAACCCTTCTAATTTTTCTCAACCTCCTTTTCAACCCATATTGTCAAATAACCCTGACCCAATCACTCCCACACCTTCTTATGCTTCCCAAGTTACCCCAACCTACTCCTCATACCATTCTGACCAATCATCTCATTCTCCAGACACCCCCCGAATCTCCCCAGAACTAGATAATTTTATTACCCTCCAACAACAACCCTACCACCTTAACACCCCGACCATAAACCAAATCTCCTCCACTACAAATTCATCCAATCCCCCTACACCCTCTTCAAATTATACTGAATCATTAACACCATCATCCACATCCACTATATCTACACTAAACACTAATAGAGCTTACCGCACTTTTAAAAGAAAATTCCCCAACCATCCTTTCCCAGCAAAACCAGGAACAGCCCGTGAATACATCAACCACCCCCAGCATACTAACACTAAAGAATTTTTAGCTATCACTTTACCCTCATTTCCACAATACACCTTAAACACCCCTCACGACGCTAACGAAACACGCAACTTTGTAGATGAATACGTTTTAATGCCCACTCTCTCTTGGACCTCATACTATCATTTCACTAACCCTCTTTGCTTACCTTTATCCAACACTTCCATCGACATAGAACGAAACAAAGACATGCTATATCGACTAACTACACCGCTAACCGCTAGACAGTTTACTTACGTTGGATATAAAAAATCACTAAAAATACACACTGCACCTAGAGCTAATGAATATACACTAGAATACTACGATCACAACATCATCAGAGCTAACCAAGATCAATTCTTAGACGACGATCGCTTCGCTAATCCACAAATCACCGAGAAATTTTTCATCAAGACACCATATGTATTTACACTAAACATCTTCGACCGAAAGTTTGATCACATTATTTCAGAAGCACTAACAAACACACAAGCATACGAAAGTTTTAAAGAACGCTTCCAAATCTTTTCACTAACCTTTCACTTCCTTGCACCACACGAAAGAGATTTGCACTGCTCACATGATATTATGTTGCGCACTAAACAAACACATACATACAGTTACTATCGTTTCATCCAAAATCACTTTGACCTCCACACACCCTCTAGACAACCACACCATCGTTTTCAATTCATCAATTCAAAATACACTTCACCGTATTTCCTAAATTTCACATATTGTATTAAAGACACTAACCTTCATGGTATTCTTCGTAATTATGACCCCATAACCCAAATGTACATTTTCTGCCCCATCACCAAGACCTTCAACGCCGAAGAATCCCGACCCTTCCTTATCCCGCACGAGTTCCTACAACCTATAGAAATCCCAATTTTAGAATTCATCCACAACACTAAATTTAACCACAAATTATATAACTTAATCCAAAACACACCTTATGAGTTTGCAGTAGGCACTGAAGAACTAACCACTATTAAGGCACTTCAATTGCTTTGGCCACTGCTTCAGACTAAAAATATCATCCGCATTCTAGCTAAACTACTAACAACTTCAGAACTAATTCACGACATCTTCCCCCACGGTTTTTTCCCCGACGACTAACAGGTAAGTATGAATTAAATAAATATTACTAACTAATTAAAATATTAAAAAACTCACCATTCTTTATTCATGTTTTCTTTAGATTTTTAGCCTTCATCCTAGATCATCTGAAAAATTCACAAAAGAAAAATAAAAAATAGCAAACTTCTTCAAAACTGTTTAAGACCCTATTAAACTTTTGCACCAACAATTAAATAAATATAATACCAATGCAGTAAATTAATTTATAAATTTTCCCCCAAAAGCAGTAAATCAAATTATGATGAAAATTTGTATCTTAAAATTCCCCCATAACTAGCAGTAAATTTCCAAATTCTATGCAGTAAATTAATAAAATGCAATTGCAGTACTAACCTTTTGATATTTTCATTCATTCGCACAGAAATTCTATCCACACTCGCACAGCTCGCCCACGAAGAATTGTTTAAAATAATGAATTTCAGTTTCAAGTTTTCACACTCAACAACTCTAACATATAATAACATGTTTCAAACTTTCCTTTAACCCGGTTGGAAAGGAATCATATACTAAACAAAACTAACCAACGCAGCTTACTAAATACCACAAATCATAGAATAACAGCATGACTAAGAAAAGGAAACCAACGGTACCCAAACCGGATTAACCCAGTTTAAAACTGGATAATTTATTCTTTTGAAGACTATTACAAAGTCTTAGAAAGAAATAATAAAACACAAAAAAGTCGAAAGATAAACCCATACCACAAACAATTTGCTTTTTGGAAAAAGTACATAACCAACAAGACATAAGTAAGACCACAACAAACCCAACATAAAACGTTGTCACATAACAGGACCCCTCACAAAAACCGCATGAAATTATACTCCCACACCTGGCCTAACCCACCAGGAAGGACGTCCTGAGCATGCTCTATAGCCGGCCTAACCCACCGCGCTACATCCACGCTTTGTGACCACACCTTTATTTTTAATAAGAGCTACTCAAGGGTGAGTAACTCTTCAAAATAACCGAACTAAAACAAAAAGCTTTTGTGAAAACAACTAACTAAAATCATTATTAAAAAAAATATTAAATTAATAAAAGTTTTATAAAATGTAAAATCACATGATGCAATATATAGATCAGAATACAACACCAAGGACGAACATCAAA
>NC_087071.1:1272762-1293482 GCF_963678635.1 Symsagittifera roscoffensis
ACTCAATAGATCAGTGCCAATATTCCGAACGATAATAGAACTACCCGGAATTAGAAGAAGACCTCGAACCAGAGACGACATACGACAAAGTAGAAACTTACCAAGTACTTACCATGATAGTACGGCAAAAGCCAACACAAACTTTTATATTTAGAATCTTATTAGCAATGAATTTAGATTTTCATTTGCAAACATAAAATCTTGAAGTCAATCTTCATGATCATTTCAGGCGCTAAACAAAATTATCAATATACAATAACGATTGATAAAAAGATCTTAGATCGTTTTCCTAAATTCTGCAGTATTATATAAAAAACATGTTTGGAAAATATTTATTGAAAAACAAAACAAAAATTAGTAGCATGACAATAAATTGTTAGTAATCATAAAAATCATTTGTAGTCCCAGCTTCATCACCTAAACATAAAAGCAATCTTAAGCTCACTTATATCATTAAAAAACTAAAATTTTTAAGCAATTTAAACCATTTTAAACTTAAATTCACTTAATTTTAAAATCAGATCAACAAGGCTTATCCTTGGATCTAAATTAATTTTTCTATTTTATTAAATTTAAAAACTTGATCATCAAGGCCTATCCTTGGATCAAAAAGAACAATTTTGTTCTCCCCCACCCACTTAGCTAGTGTCTAACGACCTCAAACGTCGATTCACTATCCAACCCTTTCAAAAAAACCCAAGACTAATAGAAATTTTTGAACAAAACTAATCATTCAAATTAGGATAAACAGTGAAGAACTTCGGTTATTCATCCTTCACTTGAACCCCCCTCTTACCAGACCCAGGATAAATCTTAGACTTAGTAAGTTTAAAATAGTATCTAACGAACTACTCGCGTTCTAATTATACCTGAACCTTGTGGATCGATTTACTATTCTCCAACCCTTGAACACAATCACTACCCCTAAGTAAGATTAAGTAAGTTAACACCTTAGCTTATACTAGTCACGAGAAAGTAAAAATCTTTCTTCGGAATAGATATACTTTTCTCTCCAACCCTGAACAAATAGACCCAGGTTAAGCTAACCAAAAAATCGTAAGGACTAACAGTTTAAGCAAATAGAAATCACTTAACAACCTTTTGCACCCGTCATCCTATAGCTTATGTCATTTAAAAACCTAGGAAATAAACAAACAATCGTTTTACACAATTGTGAAATAGATAACAAAAAATACGACCTTGTAATCACACCTCATACACAAACAGTTGGATACATTCGAACAAAACGACAAACACTAAAGAGAAAAATAATAACCAAACAAAGACAAATAACACGAAAAAGATTTTCCAAAAATAGAAACGCATTCTCAGAATCAGAAGCCAGCAATTTAGACGAACTTTTAAATTAAAAGAATCCATTGATAAAAATTGCCCCATTCACGATCACTTATATTTTTCCGACTCAGAAACAACATCAAATTCATCAAAAAGAGGAAAAAGAAGAATAAAAAAACAATATAAACACAAACCAGTACACTTATATAATTGGAATCAACCAATTAGACACATCGATAAATACCTATTAACAGTCATTAAACGAAAAAATGAGCCAAACACACACTCCAAGTGAAGATAGTCCAGATGATGACGATATCTACCCCTTCCTCGTAGATGCACCCGATAATAGAGGACAACATGATCTTTGTAAGAATTTTCTTCTAAATTTGTTTGAACCCGGAATTAGCCCATGTGAAGCGGAATTCCCAATTGAAAAAATAAAAAGACAGATTATTGATCACTAGTTGAAAAATATATGTAACTTAACACAACAATACGGAATCTACACCATAGAATTCAGCTAACCAAACCCGAATCACTGCAAATATGTAATTCAAACAGACGATCTTGATTTAGAATTTTTAAAAGTATTCTCAGAATATATAAAAAGCATACAATATCATAACTCAGAAAGAGCAAACTCCATATTTACTAATGAAGTTTTTGCAATAATATATAGTCATATTTCAATATTAGAAAACGAAAATCCAATCCCACATGTCTCACCGACAGAGACATCCAAACATATAAAGGTACGACATGAAATCACAGTTTTTTCAACTTTTCTACATATAATTAAAGAAAGTTTCACTAAAGATGAAGTTTCACAACATACAAAACATGACTTACAAAAATTTTTGGCATGGTTTATAATAGATTATTTCACACATAATATAGATTTAATTTCACAAGCTAGAAAAAATTTCAGACCTCAAAATTCAAACGATGATACCGCCATCACAGAACAGACAGACTACGTTTGGGATCCCGAATGGTCTCATTATGCATTCATAAATATCCCACAATCAATCTCAAGTCAAGCAATAAGTACAATATCTTATGTAAGAGATTATGTAAGAGTAATACCATTCACCATTGATGCAACACCATTAAACTACACTACCTTTTTACCTGATACGCGAAATAACAGCTTAAATTCGACCGTCATACACAATGAAAACCTTAATGGAACTAGGAACCTCACTCAACAAGATATTCAAACACCATCACACTTCATAAATGAAAAAATCGTCCAAACAACAACAACTACACAACAAAGTATTTCACCAATACGTCCAAATTTAATAACACCAAGAAATAAAAACACTTCACTAGCACAAGTAACCTTACAATCAACCGTTAAACCTTCGGTTGCTCCAAAATATTCACAAATGGATTATCAAACATATAGACCCATGACAGTTTCGTCAAAAACACGCAGAACGTTCACAAGAAACACTTTTGCGGAACACAATTATAATTACGCACATTCATCAAAAACAAACTATCCCCCACGAAAAAAAAATAATCAGATAAGATCTCGATATTGGGATAACCCAATGGCAACAACCAACTCAGTAAATTTTCAACCTAATTCACATCCTCCACAGGATCGTAGTGAAAATTACCCATTCTTTCAACAGAAAAAAAATAAAAACCAAGCACCTCATCAAACGGATTATTTATCCTCTGACGATGATTATTTACAACCAGATATATTTGCACCATATACTCAAGAATATCGTGGACAAGGAGTGCAGAAACCACATACATATCATAGAATTTTTTCTCCACATCCAACAGATGCACAAAATCAACAACCAATACAAATGCAAAACCCAATTAACACACAATCTTTTCAACAAATTCAGCCACAAAACCCAATGATTACATACTCGTATCAACCAACACAAATGCAAAATGAAATACACTCCCATATTCCCTTCAACAACACGAAATAACAAAAAATCAACTCTCAAATTTTTCACAAATGCCAAATGCCGCAGAATCATTACAAATGACAATGAATCCATACCTTATGGGTGGATCATCAATAACATCAAATAAACCTTTAATGGTATTCACAGGGACAGACCCTGAATATTCTGTAGAAGATTATTTAATTGCAGTAACAGCAAATTTAATTTTAAATATAGGACCTGAACCAATTAATACGCCACTACATCAAAATTGGATACATCGACGCACAGCGTTGACACAAACAACCTTAGATGGCGCAGCCCAAAATTGGTTTTCAGTTTTGCCTATAGAAATAAAATCAAATTGGAAAAGATTTACACAAGAATTTTCAAAAATGTTTGACTCCGAGAGAAATAAACAACAACAAAGAGTTTTATGTAATGAAATTCGCAGATTACCAAACGAAACCATCAAACAACTAGCAGTACGAATCGAAACACTAGTTCGAAAAGCATATTCATTGAATACGCACGACTATAAAAACACAAAAATGACAGAAATCTTAATGATGACCTTAACACCGCAATTAAGGAAAATAGCAATAAAAAAGAGAGCATCCCATCCCTCCTCAATTCAAGAGCCCGATCTAGATTTTCGAAAACTAGTAGACAAACTTGAACAAGCTGAAATCACAATGAAACTTGAAGAAACACAAAATCTGAAGTTACAATATGTTAATCAAATTGAAACAAATACCACAAATATCAACATTATACAGGAATCAGATACAGACCTCGTTGAAAAAATCACTGAAATACTCAATATTTATGAAAAACACCCAAACTTTAAAGGCAAACCATCTTTCAAAAAATGGTTGAATTATTGCCGACGATACGGACATAGTATTTCTGAATGTAGACAAAAACAACAGGACAATCAAAACAAACCTCAAAAATATAAAGAACCAAATAAATCATTCTATCAATATATGAAGAAAGATCAAAATCTACCAAACAAAAATATATTTACAGCAACAAAAGTTCAGGAAAATCACTTCCGAACAATACCAATTACACGAGAAATCAATCACCATATAACTCAAGTTATAGAGGAAGATCACCAGAACGAAGAAATACACAAAATTCTTCACAAAATCATTTTAATCGACCAAATAGTCGAAATAACTAATCCAGATCGAATTCAAATACAACACAATTTGTTTCTAGATCTAATTCCGAATAAAGGAATGAATACTATCCAAACAATCAATCACGAAACTCATCATATAATAGAAACAGAAACTATTCAAATAATCGCAATAGAAGTTATTCAAACAACCGTAATCAGAATTACCCGAACAATCGATCAAGGAATAACTCATATAACAGATCAAATTATCACAGATCAAACGATAATTATCAAAACCGATCACGAAACAGTTCACAAAATCGACATTCAAGTTATAATAATCGTTATAGAAATTATTCCCAATCACCACACAGAAATAATAACCATTATAATAATTCTAACAATCGCCACAGAAGTAGTACACCTAAACATCAAAGACATATTAATCAAGTACAATCAAATCCAGAAACAACATCAGATCCCCCAGGTATTGATGACACAGCAAATAACGAACTACAACTAAATCAAATTAACTATGGATCATCAGATTCAGAAAGTGATACAGAAAACACTATCTCCATAAATATGATAGCAGTCAAAAATGACTACGAATCTATTATATATGAACAACCTTTTTCATCAGATATATACGAAAATCAATTAGAACTCCTTCACAATTATTATATTGAACCCATCCAAACCACACAAACGGCACAAGAAACTAACGAAATCAGCACTGTAAATAAATCCAATGAAAATGACAAAACAAAATGCTTGAATACAAATCACATCTATCAAAATATACAAAAAAACAACCCAAAGAAAAAATTTGGACAATACCATTTCTTTTAGAAAGTCCAAGAAACAAAGAATTTCAACCACCAGATCTTGAAATTGATTTTTTAATTGATTCAGGAGCAGAATCAAACATAATAAACATTCCCACATGGAATGAGATAAAAATATTACACCCAAAACTAACACCCCTTGCAACCTCCAGTAAACTAGCAACAGCACAAGGATAAGTACACAAAAACAAAAGACACATCCCTAACATTTTTCAAAGATTGAACAAACAACCATCATTTTTTTCAAAATTTTATATAACCAACAAAGAAAACACCTCAAACCACTATCAGGAAACATATATAATTTTTCAATAAAACAAGTTCACCAATATGATAAAAATCAAAATAAACAACAACTCTATATGTCAGACTTTGAATTCAAACCTATTCATAAATTTTTCAAAATCACAATTTCATCCATAAAACATTTGAAAAATTCGAATTCGGATATTATTTCCTTA
The DNA here is from genome assembly GCF_963678635.1 of Symsagittifera roscoffensis. Lineage (NCBI taxonomy): Eukaryota > Metazoa > Xenacoelomorpha > Acoela > Convolutidae > Symsagittifera > Symsagittifera roscoffensis. The sequence goes on from NC_087071.1 coordinate 1,278,419, forward strand.
CATTTATACAACAATACCCCATATCAAGAAAATTACCTTTAGGACTTTTAGGATATTGCAAAACCAACGCTACGACATCACCAATGCATGAAAAAGCAAACCGCGTAAATAATATACTCCAATTATTAGATATTTGTCAATCCACAATTCTTAATGAAGAACTATCCATAAATAATATAATAAGTAATGAAAAAAGAAATACAGATTATTTCACAAAAACCCCATATTTCAAACCTACATTCAACATAAATAACTATACAGAGGATCAACAGAAATTTTTAACATTGTTTAACTTCCAACATTCACAAATAACACAAGACGAATTTGACAAGTTAGCCAAACAGCTAATAAAATATTCATCAGTTCATGCAACATCCAAATTTGATGTTGGCAAAATCAGTTCATCACTACATCTCCCGTTAAAACCGGACGCAGTTTTCAAAAAACAAAGAGCAAGTAAAGTACTAATTCATTTACACGATAGAGTGAACAGATTACTCGATGTTTTAGAACAATACAAAATTATCTCACCGGTAAACAAAGAAAAACAACCAAAAGGTAACACATTTATCAACCCAGTTATCATTCTAGCAAAATGAGAATCATTAAAAAAAGTTCTAGACGCTAGATACCTTAATTCACTAATAGACGAATCAAAATGCAATTGGCCTATTGAACCAATACAAGTTATTTTAACAAAAATCAACGGAAAATACTTTACAACCGCAGATATGAATAGTGCATACAATCAAATGCCACTAGATGAACAATCACGACGTTTAACACAATTTGTTATTGGAAATCAACAATATGAATTCAACCGCCTATTCTATGGAATATCCATAGGACCAGCAGCATTTTCAGCTTTTATGAGTAAAATTTTTAGACCACTAATACTCAAGAAAAACGCAATCACCTATTTAGACGATGTTTCTATGCAATTACAGACAAAAGAAGAAATGTTTAACGTTTTAGAACACTATCACAAAATACTTCAGAACGAAAATCTGAAGGCCGCTCCCGATAAATCACACTTCTTTTTAACACGAGTTAAATTCTTAGGACACAATATAGAAAGAAAAACAATCACTCCATTAAAATCACGCATTGATGCTATTCAGAAGCTTCAACCACCAACAAACAAAAAGAAAATCCAAGAACTCCTTGGAATGTTAAATTTTTTAAGCAAATACGTCTATAAAATGCAATTATACTTAAGACCATTCTATATTATACTTAGACAACTTAGAATGTTCGAAATTGAAAACATTTTTCTCCCTCCAACAGATAAAACTACAATTACAACCTTGAAACAATATCAAAATCTTGACCCAGTAATTAGACAACTAAAATCATGGCACAAATATAAAACTAAAATCGTAAAAGCAGATACCACAATTTTAGGAAATAAAACACTCGAAAATTCAACAATACAATAGTTAATGAAAACACAGACCTTCTAGAATACCAATTAAATGAATCGACAGTTCCCTGTCTCCCTTTAAGTATGATTCTCATAGCTTTTAACATTTCGCATACACAAAACATCAAAGGACATTCTGGATCAGAGAAAACATATTCAAATTTCATACAAAACTTTTATTTCCCAAATGCACCAATTTGGATAAAAGTACTATGCAATGATTGCATACTATGTCAGCTAAATAAACCTTATCCAAATCAAAAACAAATAGCACAAAAACAAGATTTTAAAGGACAAAGTTTGTACTTTAACCACCGTATTTCATTTGATACAAAAGGACCAATTTCACCATCATCCGAAGGAAACTCATACATTATGGTAATTGTTGACGCATTTACACATTATGTAGCACTTAACCCAGTACCACATTGTAACACTTATTACGCTTACACAACGCTTTATGAACACTGGATAGCCAAATTTGGACTACCAGAAATTTTAGTTACAGACAACGGTACAGAATTCATAAATAATGAAATCATCACACTATGTCATTTATATAACATCAAACACAAACCACGTACATCTCACGCACCTTGGACAAACGGCTTAGTCGAAGGTATGAACCGTTCATTACAAGAATATCTTAGATAAGAATATCTCAAAAAGAAATTTCTAAAAAATTACAACCCCTTCGTAAAGGACCATTCCAAATAATTGCCAAACCCAAATACAGAAAACGAAGCAAAAGACCAACATGACATTCATCCCGAAAACCAAAATAAAAAATCAACTACAATAAAACACAATACAAAAAAGCTAGAAAAAAGTATTCCCCAAAAAGAAAGAAAAAATAGAAAAATGACAGAAAAAATTATACCCCAAGAACAAATCGACAAATCAGAACACAGAAAGTCATCACGATTTAGAAATCAACCACGCAAAAACTATAAAACATTCATCCCACAATCTAAAATATTAAAGAAAATTGAATTTCAAAAACAACTTTAATTTTACATTTAATAATCTTTGCACCTCTGAAATATTTTGAACTTTCATTTTTCAAAATAACATGCTGACAGACACGAAACGATTCTAGTTCAAAATTAGCCAATAGGATTCATCCAATCCGTCACCTTCTATAACTCAAACTCAGATCAACTAGACGAAAAATAATAAACTCCAGGCATATCTATAACTATAACTTTGCGACCTCCAGGTCAAAAATAAGCAAACCATTCCAACTTGACAACTAAAATAAATATCACCATAATATCATAACCCTCCCTTATCTAATAAACCAAAGATCAACAATTTTTCCCCAACTCAGACCTCAAATAACCCCCAAACAAAAATGTTAAATTAGCCTAAAGTAAAAGAACGACCATTTTAATTAGCCTAAAGTATCAAAAAGTCAAAAATACCCCAGATCACTTGACAAATAAAAATAAAGAAAAAGAAGACCTCCCGATCACCATAAAATTCGCCCCCAACAATTTTTCTTAAAACTCAACCCACTTGTCAAAAAACCAATAAATAATTCGACCACACTTGAAAATTGCCTCAAACAGCAAAAAATATTCGATCGAGAAGCCATTTCTTAAATGCTCTTCTCTCGACCAGTCAACATAATTCTTAACATTCTCATAAACTTTTAAACGATATTTAAATTTTTAATCATATTTCTTTTTGATACCTTTGAAGCTTTTATAATAATCTTAATCATTTTTTGCAATATTTTTTAAATTTCTATTCCCTATTTGAACTATACCTCCAACTTTCAAAAGCTATTGACTATATCCACAGGTACGATTCACAAAACTTATCTAAATGACACGAACCATTTTTTGTAGAACCGATATTTTTTTTTACTATTTGTAATTTTTATAACATTTCTATCATCCCTCATCTTGACAATATGCAAATGTATAAAAAAGCAATCATCTTATTCGCCCTAGCAACAATTCTCCTAATTCTTTTTCTAGAAGAGTACTACAATAAACATAAATTTTTTCACTAAAAGAAATAGATCAAAAACCATCAAAAATTGCTAACCAACAATCACACAGTCAGTCTTCACCGACATCATCCCAAGAAAACCCAACACCACCTACAACTACCCAAAGCCCCCAAACATCTAGACGAATTTCTTTTCAAGATAACCCCTATACCTTTGAAGAACGACACGCTCGCTTATCTGAACCATTAGAACCAGTTCAACGAAAAGCACCTCTAAGTGAACCAACATATAACTTATACCCAACACTACCACAAGAATTAAGTAGAATACGAAATCTTAGTCAAAATCAAATTACAGTTGAAATAAATAGACAAATTATACATCCTCGACGAAACAGAAATTTTCAAACCCCCCGAGTACATTTTGATATACCCCAATCCCCATCACAAAGTACTCCAGAAAACCCCATTGGTATATTACCAGAAACCCCTACGCTTCTTTCACAACGTAGCACCTCAAGCCTACCCTCAGATTACTTAGGTTCAACACCAACATCTGAACAAATACGTGAAAATCCCTTTAACCCCTCAAACCAAACATCACGACTACCATATTGGACAACACAATCATTCACACAAGGTGAACCAAATTTAATCAATGATCCAATAGACATTTCTACGGATACAACAACATCCTCATCACTACCAGAAACATTATCACTACCATCAACACCATCAATAAGCCAGATTTCACCAACGCCTTTAAACTTAAATTTCCCAAATAACCTCGACGCTAGATATCGAGAACAATCATCAACAAATATTCCTTTAAGACTAGACTGGAATACATTCACAGCACCTCCACCATTATTTGGACAACACCCAGAAAATAACCGACTCCACAACTGGGCACTCAATAGAATACAATATAGACAAGACATCCACGAAGACATTCGTGATCATAACAACCAAATACTCCAACAAAATAGTCTACAATTAAAATTTGAAATCACGGTTAAACTAAACAACATTGCTCAACATCCCTACCCATTAAACCCACCAAATATAACAGCTCAATCACTACCACCACCATTTATAACAACTGAAGTAATATACAAATACGACAGATATACCAAAAAGACAATTGGTTACATCACATTTTATAACCCATACTCAGGATTATCATACACATGTATATTCTAAAAAAATTAATTTTTCTCCAACTCTTTTTTCTAGTAATCTCCAACCAGAACATAAATCCTTCCCCCCGCACAGGACCCCAAGATTTATTAGTAACACATTACGATTGTGAAGAAAATGAACAAAAAACACTACACAAATATGCAATAAATCAAGTATCACAATGCGGAACAGAACCACAAGCTATAGAAACTACAAATGTAATAGCGACACTTTATTCAAAAGCCCGAGCAACAACAGTTATTGATATAAATTCACAGCAACATTTTCTGAAAAGAAAGTACATTGTTCACAAGTCTCAAATGAAAATAAAAACCGACTTGACCACGAATCATTCTACCAGAGTAATATCGAACGACTTTTACATCTCAATCCCGAAGATTGTAAAAACGAGTTACTCAGACTAAATATCACAAGAAATAAAAACAAAGATAGAAAGTTAGTATATTTCCAAGTTTTTTCAGACTCTGTACATCAAGCAGAACTTGAAAGATATCAAGGACATATAAAATTAGATGAATAATACCCATATAACGGCGCACACGGACGATTAACCTATGACAAACACGATAAACACTGGATACCACACATTGGTATAAATAACCCATCAAACTGCAAAGCAGACACAAAAAATAAAGGATACCAAGAAATAATGTTTTTCGATTGGAAAATACAACTCGAAAAAATACAACTCACATGCGATTTATCAGACAACACAATGATCTATCAAGGAATTAGATTACCTTGTAAAATTGATCAAGGTTATTGCGACACTACAACACGAACACAAGCAACAATTGTTTGGTTCCCCGAAGACACATGTGCAACATTTCAAGCAGCAAAAATACACGCTCGTATGATAAAATTTCACGAAAAATATTTTATACAATCAATACCATATGAACAAGTAAATCCATTACGAAAACTAAGTTCTAATTTTAGAAACATACACAATATAGAAAAAAAATTGACACGTTTTCAAATATGTCAAGAAACAGAACTTGCATGTAAATACAAAAACCCACTTCACAAAACACAATACTCCGAAATATTAGTTGAATACGAAAAAGGATTCGACATGACCACTGGAAAAATAAAAATCGACCCATACGCAACAAGTCATCCTATAAACGAAGGAACTTCATATATACCAGTTAATTTTCAAAAAAGTAAAGGTCAACCTGGTGGACATCTAAAGCCCCATGACACTAGAGGCACACGTTTACAAGAACTATCACTAATGAATAGTACATATTTCGGTAATATCCACTATGATATTCACTTAGATATGAAATTAGACTACACAATTAGCCGAATTTTTCAAGAAATGTCACTCTCTGAATTAGAAACGCTTCACCAACTATGCGAATTAGAAAGAACACAAATCTTACAATCACTAGCATTAGCGGGACTAAAAATACCCTGCGCAGGATATTTACTATCAGGAAATAGATCAAATTTTTTAGATTACGAAGGAAACATTTTATGGTCTTATACCTGTACCAAAAAAGTATCACCACAATATGTTTTTGAAGATAAACGATGCTATAAAAGAATCCCTATCTTTTATAAGAATAAAGTACATTTCGTTGACACACTTTCAAGACGAACCTATTTCTGGGATACCGCAGTTCCATGTGGATCAGAAAATAGCCACAATGTAGTACAACTGAACCCTGATGAAAATAAATATTACCTTCTTACCCCATACCCCACATTAATGCAATCACTCAAAAAAATTTCACCAGAAAGCATTAGAGCTATTGCTCGAAACCCAAATATCGACTTACAATCAATTGGAATATATTCAAAATCCGATATCCAACATCACATTAGAACACAACAATTCCAAGAATTATTGACACAAATGGACACTATACAAAGACAATCAATTGACCAAAACTTACGCAAACTTGCCGAAACCGCAGGATTTGCAGATATTTGTACACAAGATTATAGCGGATATTTTAAAGACATTAAAGACTAACTATACCTAAACGGTGAAAAATACCGACCACAAGATATCTCACCTATAAATATTTTTAGCTTTGCTACACTAAAAAATGAAATTCTTGATTTTCTAGGATGGCCCTATTACATCTTAGAAAAGTTGACTATTCTATACGCAATGTTTAACTTTATAGGATTTCTTTTTTCACTTTTAAAAGGAATCTATAACACATGTGCTATACACACACAAGTCAATAGACAAGCAAGTGTAGCACGCATACTATTTGCAGGATTCTTTGGAATTTTTTCATCATCAATAAACAAAATCCTTTTAGACGCACAAATAAAAGAATACAACACAAAAATAGCAACAAGACCAAAGACATACGACGAAGAACATAACAATGTAGAAATAACGCCTACAGCAACACAGTTAACACCCCTACCACATAACCATCCATTATCCCTAGTCCCACGAAATTTTCGAAATTTAGCAATAACACATAATCCAAATTTCAGACCAACCATATCACAAAGTCCCATTCAACATATAATGACACATCAATCACAAGATGAAAATACATATGAACAAATTATAGAACAACCCCATACCACCGCTTTTCAGTCTCAAAATAATAATTTTTTTAGCCCACGATGAGCCGACAACTTGGATCCCTACACCGCTCAAATTCACACCCAACCAATCTCAACACTCCAATTACAATAATTCCACTTTTTGCTTTCCCGCCACCCGATTTCCCATCTAGTAACATAACATCAGGCATGAATTCAGACACTAATTCACACATTTCAGTTTTATACTCCATTTCACAACTCAATAACCCTAATATTGAAACCCCTGATGAATTTGCAGACTCTGAACCATCTCCATCCAATAATTTTCAAACCAACTCCTCAAATTTTTCAACACCCCCTTTTCAACCAATCCCACCAAATAACCCACTCCCATCCATTTCTACACCCTCTTACGCTTCCCAAGTCACCCCAACCTGCTCTTCATTTCATTCAGACCGATCATCCAATTCTCCAGATACTCCCCAAATCTCCCAAGAACTAGATAATTTTATCACCCTACAACAACAACCCTTCCACCTTGACACCCCCACTATAAATCAGATTTCATCCACAATAGAATCATCAAACCCACCTACCCCTACACTCTCTTCAGCTTATACCGCATCATTAGCACCATCATCCACACCCACCGAATCATCAAATAGCACTAATAGAGCTTATCGCACTTTCAAAAGAAAATTCCCAAACCATCCATTTCCAACAAAACCAGGAACAGCCCGTGAATATATTTATCATCCAAATCACACTAACACGAAATATTTTTTAACAATCACCCTACCTTCATTTCCACAGTATACTTTAAACACCCATCATGACACTAACAACACACGTAGCTTTGTAGAGGAACATGTTTTAATGCCTACACTTCATTTGACATCATATTATCATTTTACTAATCCACTTTGCCTACCATTATCTAATACTCACATCGATTAGAAAGAAATCAAGATATGCTATACCGAATCACCACACCACTAACACATAGACAATTTACTTATATAGGATATAAAAAGTCACTAAAAACATACACTGCACCCCGAGCTAACGAATATACGCTAGAATATTACGATCATAACATCATCCGAGCTAACCAAGACCAATTTTTAGATGATGATCGCTTCGCTAAACCACAAATCACAGAAAAATTCTCCATCAAAGCACCATATGTTTTTACACTCAATATATTTGATCGCAAATTCGACCACGTCATTTCTGAAGCACTAACCGACATGCAAGCTTACGAAAGTTTTAAAGAAAGATTTCAATTATTTTCACTAACCTTTAATTTCCTTGCACCACATGAACGCGATTTGCACTGCTCACACGACATTATGTTACGCACTAAGCAAACCCACACATATACATACTATCGCTTCATACAAAATCATTTTGACCTGCACACTCCATCAAGACAACCACACCACCGTTTTCAGTTTATTAACTCTAAATACACTTCACCATTTTTCCTTAACTTCACATATTGCATCAAAGATACTAACATTCACGGTATTCTTCGCAATTATGATCCCATAACCCAAATGTATAGTTTTTGGTCCATCACGAAGACCCTTAATGCAGAAGAATCCAGACCCTTCCTTATCCCACATGAATTTATTCAACCTATAGAAATCCCAATATTAGAATTCATCCACAACACTAAATACAATCACAAATTATATAATCTCATCCAAAACACACCTAATGAGTTTGCAGTTGGCACTGAAGAACTAAAAACCATTAAAGCACTTCAATTGCTTTGGCCACTGCTTCAAACTAAAAACATCATTCGCATACTAGCAAAATTACTAACAAATTCCGACATAATACACGACATCTTCCCCCACGATTTTTTCCCCGACGACTAACAGGAAAGTATAATTTATACATATTCTTCACTTATAAATTCAAATTAAAAACTAACCATTCTTTATCCATGTCTCATTTAGATTTTTTGTCTTCATCCCACGATCATCTGCAAAAAACACAAAAGAAAAATAAAAAATAGAAAACTTCTTCAAATTCTTCAAAACTCTATTAATATTTTGCACCAGCTAAATTAAATAAAATTCATACCAATGTAGTAAATTAATTTATAAATTGTTTCCCCACAAGCAGTAAACCTAATAATGATGAAAATTTGTAACTTAGTTTTTCCCCAAAACTAGCAGTAAAATTGAAATTGTATGTAGTAAATTGATAAGACGAAAATGCAGTACTAACCTTTTGATATTTTCATTCATTCGCACAAGAATTCTATCCAAACTCGCACAGCTCGCCCACGAAGAATTGTTTAAATAATGAATTTCAGTTTTAAGTTTTCACACTAAACAACTCTAACACACGATAACAAGTTTCAAACTTTCCTTTAACCCGGTTGGAAAGGAATTTTATACTAAACAAAACTAACGCAGCTTACTAAACACCACAACACATAGAATAACAGCATGACTAAGAAAAGGAAACCAACGGTACCCAAACCTAATTAACCCAGTTTAAAACTGGATAATTTATTCTTTTGAAGACTATTATAAAGTCTAAGAAAGAAATAATAAAACACAAAAAAGTCGAAAGACAAACCCATACCAAAAACAATTTGATTTTTGAAAAAAGGACACAACCAACGAAACATAAGAAAAACCACCACAAACCCGACATAAAACGTTATCACATAACAGGACCTCTCACAGAAACCGCACGAAATCATACTCCCACTCCTGGCCTATCCAACCAGAGAGGACGTCCTGAGCATGCTCTATAGCCGTCCTAACCCACTGCGCTACATCCACGCTTTGTGACCACACTTCTATTTTTAATAAGAGGAACTCAAGGGTGAGTAACTCTTCAAAATAACCGAACTAAAACAAAAACCTTTTGTGAAAACAAATAACCAAAATCATAATTAAAACACTGAACTAATAAAAGTTTTATAAAATATAAATTATACCTTGCAGTATATAGATCAGCATACAACACCAAAGACGAACATCCAAAGACAAAATGACCCCACTACACTCGAAAAAGAATGGCCAACCACACTCAATATGCCGTCCACAATCACAACTCAAAGGATTTAGAGTACGACTTGACTTCGCAGAAAAGGACTTCATTGAACTAGACCAATGATCACCTCGATGTTCAAGTATACGTACAGATCCGAGTAACCAGGCATCCCCTCCACGCACAATCTCCACGCCATTCCCAGACAAGGTCAAACACAAAAGAAGCTCTCTACATGAAACAGAAAAACCTGTCATAGCCAACCATTCTGAAATCAGATTTGAGTTTGTTGCGAAAACCCAGTCGTTGTCATAAGAAGACACAACGATTGATCCTGGAACTTCTCTAACAAGAGAACCCAGAAGAAATATGATGTTCGCCAAATACCAACGTCCATCATCCATCCTTTGAATTGCAGAAAGACAATTCTAAAAAACTCTGTAAAACCCGGATAGGTGGAACCTGATCTAAACTACATTTTATGATTGGATAAATTAGATATTTTACCACTGAAAAGTATTTAATATTAACCAATCATGATCCATCTAACTAACAACCCACTTATTTGTAAGTGCTGAAATTACTTGTAATTTCAGCACCGGAGAGATTTGAATTTAACTTAGAAATTAGTTGCCTCTCCAAGAGAACTTCAGCAGCCGCAATAAACCAGTATACCCTAGATCTATTGAGCCTAGCAGAGACTAGTTAAACAACCTGAGACTAGATAGTATAAGAGTAAGATTAGGATCGGTATTAGACTAAGAAGTTGCACGAATCTATCCGGCCGAAAATAAGATAGCGTGACGAGCAGACGGTGTACCCTAACCGAAATTTTTCTATGAGTTAACCACATCGGTTATAACTCAGGAGGTCAACTCGGTTGTTTTGTTTTAAAATTCCAAACCTTTAAATTTGTCAACAGTTGAATTTAGTGTATGCAAAATAGTTTCAAAAATTATGCGAGTTAAGAAAGTAGAAGTATAGTCAAGGCATGAACTCCGTTTAGAAGATCGAATGAAAGCAGTTGTGGCTTGTCACGTGCTCGGAGTTCTCTGTTGTGCTGGTGCATGTCTTATCTTCAGTCTGGCTGCCTGTTTTAAGAGCCTCCGAAAGAACCAGATGGTGATGTTGATTGCTGCATTAGCGGCCGTATTTGCAGGTAAAAACACTGTTCATCTCCAAGATCAGTTAAAGTATTGCACAATCTGTCCCAAAATTGCCAGTTTTTACCATTGGTGCAGATCAAGTTTGGGTTTCAACTATAATAAATAAAGTAGTTCATTAAGAGAAAATAAAGAAATGACTTATCTATCGTTGTATTGAACACTTTTTGAGAAAAAATGGTCTAAGTGTCTTTTTTTTCAGGGTAAAACATGACAAACCGAATGTTTAAAAAACCTCGGCATTCAGCTAAAATTGTAATTTTACTTAATTGATACTTGTCATTTTACACGGGTCATTTCAATTTTTTTCCAAATATTTTTTTCCATATAAGATTTCCATATAATTGCACATATTTTACTACGATCGGTCTTTTAGTTATCACCAAAAAACTGTATCCATAAGCGCCCCACTAGGAGACCAAATTAAAAAATTGACCCATTCGTATTTTTCATTGAAAAGTGGGGGCTAAAAAATCTTCAAGTTCAAAAGTTGGGGCTTACCTAGCCCTCTTAATTAATACAACAGGAGCGAAATAGGTCGGCCCAATTTTTTGTACGATTGTTCCCCGAGTTATCACGACAAAACTAGACTCAATGGAGCTCAATCAGATGCACATTTTGATGCTTTGAGAAAAAAAGGATCAGCACTTAGTGTTTCACTGGTAAAATTACGACTAAAAATTTAAGCGGCAAAAAGTTAATAAAATGTTGATGTTGTTAATTTTGATAACGTTTAGCTTGGTTTGTTTTGATTTTTTTCGGTGGTAAATTTGTCAAACTTCTGCAAAAAATTTCGATATTTGAAAGTTTCAGAAGCAATTTAAATCAATTTGCATTTTAATTGCAAAATGTTCACAGAACTGCTTACAGCAAGGCTTGCATTTTTGGTATTCCCAAGACAAATAAAATCAATTAACTTGGACAACAACAGAATGATCGTCGCGACAAAATAAAGTACTAGAAAAAATTCAACCAATGAAACTATATCTATCAGATTCTGGATTGGATTAAACATTTGAGGAAAACAATTTTCAAGTATTTGAGCTCATTGCACTTGCTTTCTTTTCCAAAGTAACTGCTTTCATGCAATTCCATTAGGCGGAAATTGGGACGATGTTTGGCTCTTTTTTGAACACTTAGAATGTTCATACTGGGTGTTAAAAAGTGGACCCCAGACGGCTGATTGTTTCATTCATTCAGATCGTTTCTCCAATTGTAACAGTTAAAGGAAAAGGAGAACCAAATTGTTACAAGTTAGTTTTTCATTTTATGACATTGTACTGAGTTGTGACTGGATGTCTAACACATAGAGTAATTTCAGGTAGAGTGCACAGTCTGCTCGTCACGCTATCTTTTTTTCAGCCGGATAGATTCGTGCAACTTCTTAGTCTAATACCGATCCTAATCTTACTCTTATATCTCTTAGTCTCAATAGATCTAGAGTATACTGGTTTGATTACGATTCAGTCTCTTGGAGAAAGCAACTGAGTTGTAAGTTAAATTAAATTTTCTCTAGTGCTGAAAATACAAGTAATTTCAGCTTTTACAAATAAGTGGGTTGTTAGTTTGATGGCGTATGTTTGGTTAGTCTTTAATATTTAATAGGGATAAAATATCTAAATTATAACCAATAATAAATTATAGTTTGGATCTGGTTCCACCATCCGGGGTTTACAGAGATTTTTGTTCTTTAACTTCTATCTGTAATGAAGGATGGATGATGATCGTTTGTATTTCTCGAGCATCAGTTCTTGGTTCCGTTCTTGGAGAAGGAAGCTTCAGGAAGCTGAAATTGTAGATATGATTCTTGTCATTCAACAATGACTGTGACCGCCGACAAAATCAATCTGATTTCTAAATGGTTTGTTATGATCGTTTGTTCTTGTTAAGCTGAGAACTGACTGTGTCTCGATCTTGTTTGGGAATGGCGTGATGATTGAGTTTGGAGGGAATGCCATGTAACTCAATTCTGTATGTATACTCGAACATCGAGGTGGTCATTGATCTGATTCAAGAAGTGCTTTACTGCGAAGTTAAGTCGTACTTCAAATCCTTGGAGTTATGATTGTGGGCGGCATATCGATTGAGTTTAGTCATTCTGTAGATTGAATGTGAAGGGGTCGTCTAGTTTCTCGATGCTCGTCTTCGTGATTAGATGTTAATTATATACTGCATTATATAATTTACATAAAAAAATTTTTGTTACTTTTGTTTTTAGTTATGATTCTATTTTAGTTTTTATCGCAAAACCGTTTTTATTTAGTTCTGTTATTTTAAAGAGTTACTCACCCTTGAGTAGCTCTCGTCAAAAATAGGGATTGGGTCACAAAGCGTGTTTTCTAGCACGATGGGTTAGGCCGGCTATTAAGCATGCTGAGGATATCCTCTCCTCTTCTGGCGGAATAGGCCAGGAGTGAGGGTATGATTACATGCTGGTTTGTTTTGCGGGGTCCTGTTTCGTGTTAACTTTTTAAGTTGTGATTGTTGCTGGTTTTTCCTTTTGTTGTTTTGGCTGTGCCCTTTTTTTAAAAATCAAATTGTTTGTTTTGGGTTTCTCTTGCAACTTTTTGGGGTTTTATTATTTCTTTTTCAGATTTGTCAATACTCTTCAGAAGAATAAATTATCCAGCTCTTTAGGCTGGTTTAATCCTGTTTGAGTACCCTGTGTTTCCTTTCTTAGTCTTGCTATTAGTTTGTGGTTTTTGGTCTTTAGTAAGCTGCGTTGGTTAGTTTGGTTTATTTTATAATTCCTTTCCAACCGGATTCAAAAAAAGTTTGAAATTTGATAGTGCTTGTTTGAGTTGTTGTTAGTGAAAGTTGAAAATTGAAATTCATTATTTTAAGCAACTCGTCGTGGGCGAGCTGTGCGAGCTTGGATAGAATTTCTGTGCGAGTGAATATAAAGAAATTCTTTAAAAGGTTAGTACTGCTTTTTTTGTATTATTTTTCTACTGGAATTTTTAATTTTCCTGCTTTGTGGGTATTGAAATTATAATTTTTTTCATCGTTCTAGATTTACTACATTTAAGAAAAGAAATTATAGATGAACTTACTACTGTGGGGAAAAGTTTTACAGCATCTTTTTAATAAAAGTTTATATGTTATGAAAAAGTTTTGTATTTTTATTTGGTTTTGCTGTTTTTGGATCATCGGGATCAAAAGAAAAAAGAAAAAGAAAAAACGTTTGATAAAGAATGGTTTTGGTATTTAAAGTTTGTTAATTTTCACATCCCATTCATCTACAAACAGCAGAACCAAATAAAAATACGAAACTTTTTCATAAAAGTATAAATTTTTATTAACAAACCGCACTAAATGATGCAGTAAAATTCTTCCACAGTAGTGAATTCATCTCTAAATTCTTTTCTCAAATGTAGTAAATCTAAATACAATGAAAACAAAATCATAATTTCAATCACCACAAAGCATTAAATTTAAAAATTCAAGTAGTATGTTTACACAAAAGAAAGCAGTACTAACCTGTTAAAAAATTTCTTTATTTTCACTCGCACAAGAATTCTATCCAAATTCGCACAGTTCACCCACGACGAAATGCTTAAAACAATGAATTTCGAAATTCAACTTTCACTAACAACAACACAAACAAGCAATAACAAGTTTCAAACTTTCTTTTAACACGGTTGGAAAGGAATTGCAATTTTCAATTAACCTTTTAAAAAACTTTCACGCTACGCTTTTTTCGAAATTTTACCCTATTCTTTTCGAATTCAAATTATTCTATATTAGAAACTGTTTCCATAGTTCTGACCTCTAT
>NC_087071.1:1293505-1403677 GCF_963678635.1 Symsagittifera roscoffensis
TGGATCAAAATAACTTGTTCGCCTAGAGTGCGGAACCAGTTTGAAACTAGTTATTTATAAAATTTTTAATTCACTGTAAAATATTATTAAATAACCAATCATAATTATTAACTAAATCTTACACTATATTGGTAAACCTGAAACCCTTGGTTCAGAGAAATCAGAAATAAAGATAAAAGCTGGTTGCATTCTTCTCTCCTCTAACTTCGCCGTAAACCAGTATACAGGTTACCAGTAACCAGTAACTTCGCAGTAAGCCAGAGTTGCACGAACCTATTCGTCAGAAAATAGAGAGCGCTTATAATCTTGCAATGCTTTGGGCAGTTTTCTCAAAAAAAAACATATAATCGGTAAAACTTTGGCGTCAAACTGTTTCGTGATTTTTAGCTCTTTGCAGCAAAAAATTTTGGAAATCGTGCTTTCCCTAAACAAAAATTGCTCCTCATTTTGCATAAGTTTTTAGAGCATTTCAAAACAATTGCTCGCACTATTCAAGTTTTGCTTCAGGCATTAATATCGAACCAGTAATTATCTTAAAAAAGTAGGAAAGATGGGTCCCTGCAATAAACATTACGAAATATGATTTTGCAGTTTTTTAGAACAGTTTGTGATCAATTTTTGCTACTATTTTTTTCGAAAAAAAATATAACTTTGTGACTCAGCTTCTATATGCTTACCTTCAAATGCATATATTTTATCAAAAAAATCTGTAGAATTTAAAAAAATCAAACTTGACAAAATTTTGTATTAAACCATTTGTTGCCTTTAAAAATTTTCAAACGTCCTTTTACTATGTCAGATTTTATGCGATTCAAAAAATCAAAAATTACAAATCTCTTTCAAAAAAATTTGATTTTTTTTAAAACAAGTTATGAATACTGTCCAAAATATAACAAAACAAAGAACGATCCAGCTAATTAAATTGAATCTGCCGACTGTTGTTAAGTATCACCACACATACTCACACTCACACACACATATATATGCATATATCTAAATCTTCTGCAAGAAGAAGCTCACAGAAAAATCAAAAATCGAGTCTTATATCGGACATAATTTTTTAGTAATTGGACGTTTTTGTGAATAAATGTGAAATTTACTACGAGAGTAGAAGGATTATTTTTTAAAAAAAATTTTGAAAAAAATTATTTCTGAAAGTAAAACACTTTTCTGATGTGTTGTGAACTAAGCCCTCTGTTTCATTTTTAAAAAGGTCGTTAGAATAATTTACTGTTTCAGAAGATTACCCAGAAGACTCTTGGCTCATACAATCCAGAAAGGCCAAACAGCCATATCACTTGTCAAACTCTACCACCCGCTGACAGCCAATTGTATTCGCTAGTTGCAAAGCAGGAAAAATGCCTACACAAATTATATTTTTCAGACCCATTTTTGACCAATTCGGACCACAACTTTTTGAAAGGGTTTGTCAAGCAATCAGGATGTCGTGTTTCAAAACTTAAAGTTGAAAGATCTTTTCCAACTTGCTTGAAATCAAAAATATCAACCAGCAAAAAACGGCTTTGCAAATTCGACGATTGCGTTAATAACAAGTTTGCCGTAATTGCATCATATCAAGTATTCAAAGAGCGATTGGAGATGTTTTTAAGATATTACGCGCAGTTAATGGATCAAGATGAGCGAATTAATTTGGTTTTATCAATTCTGCCAATTGATGAAATGGTCATTTTGGAAATGAAAGAATTGTTTTTCTTGGAAAAATCATCACAAAGATTTCACGTGGTTAGATAATTCCATTAATTTTGCTGAAGATTTTTTAAATTTCCTATTTTCATTCAAAATTTTGAGTTTTTTGTCTATAAGGTTGATTTTTTTCTGTACACCAATTTCGAACGAAGAACTAAAGAGCACCCACCAAAAAAAACTGAAGTCTATCTTTTTTAAAATAACCGTGAAATGAGCAAAAAATACCAAACTTTCTGGTTGTTTACTCATTTCATCAAAAAGTTTTTGTTTCGATAAAACTACGTTGAAATAAAATTTTTGATGATAGGACAAGTAAAAAAATTATCCGTTTTTTTCTGTCTTTTTTTTGAAAAAATGGCGGAAAACCGGAATACTGGTTATTTTCCGCTAATTTCACGGTTTTCTTTGGAAAAAATTGCATATTTTTCTCTGCAACTTTGGTCAATGAAGTGCAGAGAGATCTATAAAAGTTTATTAGATAAAAAAAACCACGTATAAAAAAATGGAAAACTAATCTTTACAAAAATAACTGTGAAACGAGCTGAAACTTTCACCACTCATTGGAGTTTAGAAATGTCTTATTGGGTCAGCGTGGGATGAAAATGAACGCGCTATAGATTTTTAACGCGTGTGCGGCGGCTTAACCCGGCGCAAGAATTCAGAATTTTTATAAGTTTTCAAACTTTCTACAGATTAGTTTGAAAAAAAAAGAAAAAGGTGGAACATTCAAAATTTGCCTGTTACGAGCAATCTTGTTTTACATTTGAAATCAATTTAAACTGACTATTTTAAGGACATCTCTACATAATCTCAATAAAACCGATCTCAAATCATTTCTCGTCAGTGCGGTCAATTTATCTTAGTATGATCGTAAATCAGTGCTGATTTAAATTATCCGGACAAAACGAACAAAACTTGAATTTTCAAACGCGTTTTTCTCAAATTGGGTTGAAATCAGACAAAAAGTGAAGAGAACAAAAGTTGCTTAGAAATTCATCAAAATTACTATGGTGCTATTTTTGTCCGAAATTCTCAACCAAAATTTTACCCCAAAAGTGGGTCATTTTGGCTTTTTTCAATTATTCAAAAATTACACTGATACTTTTGTGTTAATTGATGAAAAAATTACATCAAAAGAAGCCTCCTAGATAGCCCAACAAAGTTTTGGAAGGGTTAAATCTCCAAAAACTAGTAAAGAGACAAATTTTTACTTGATAGTCCATAAATGTGATTTTTACTAAATAAAACCCACAATCTCAGTTTAAAAACACATTTTAAACAATTTGCGCAAACTTCTGGAGATTTAACCCTCCTTAAACTTTGTTGGTTATGTAGGAGATTTCTTGCGATTTAATTTTTTCATCAATTAACAAAGTAGTTTCAGTGTAATTCTTGATTAATTGAAAAAAGCCAAAATGACCCATTTTTGGGGTAAAATTTTGGTTGAGAATTTCGGAGAAAAAATAGAACCATAGTAATTTTGATTAAATTCTGAGCAACTTGTGATCTCTTCACTTTTTGTCTCATCTTAACCCAATTTGAGAAAAACGCGTTTGAAAATTCAAGTTTTGTTCGTTTATCCGGATAATTTAAATCAGCACTGTAGGTGTTACGAAATAGCTCAAAAAATATATACTACGATTTTTAAAAAACAATCATAATCAGATTTTTTTTCGAAATTACTTTCAATTTACGTTTTAATCAAAATGAAAAGGTTTTTTTATTTCTCGAGCAGTTTATAAATCTCATGGGTTTAGATTTATTCGTAGTGTCTTTGTAGCCATATATAACCAGTAGAACTATAAAATCCTCTCTCGAATTTCAGCTCATCGACAGCTCAACAGTTTTTTCCCGTGGTCGGCTATTGAATAAAGGCGCCACCGAAGCTACGAGAATATTCGGCGAAGATACGACTCTATTTCTGACAGATATCGACATCTTCAGCAACAAGCAATTCTTCCAAAGATGTCAGACATATACTGTTCAAAAACGAAGCGTCTATTTTCCAGTTGTATGGAGTGAAAAGAAACCTAGAAATTCATCCAGTTCGCAGACACTCAGAACCAGAAAAATTAACGAGGAAATGTTGACGCAAGTGATTGATGAAAATAAGGAAACCGGTTTCTGGCGTTGGTACGGTTTTGGCATGGTTTGCATAAGAGCCTCTGATTTCCGAGAAATTGGCGGCTTCCCAGAATACTCTAATTGGGGACGAGAGGACAAAGAGTTGTTCAACAAGGTTGTCAAAAGGGGATTGGCTGTTTTCAGAATGGAGGACCAGGGAGTTCTGCATAAGTGGCATCCTAAGACCTGCACCGATGCTGATAAAAAGCACACCACAACTTGGTTTCGATGGCTTAAAGGCGACCCTTCAGATTGCGAAAAAGTGAGAGACGCTCACTACTAGCTCAAACTAATATGTTACAACAGTGTAGCTCACCTAATCATTATGCAATCGGTACTTGACTAATAGTCACTGAATGAGAAAAACTGTGCCTTTTGCAACCTCTTCTCCACAACGGATGTTTTTAATTTTTTGTGTTCAATTTAGGAAATGCGGAAAAATAATGAATAGGTTGATCGAGAATTTTTTTGTCGTATTTATCGCATGGGCGGGTCTGGGATTTTTGCGAGGGGGTGGGGAGATTTTCAAAAACTTTTCGGAAATTTCGTCGACTTTTTTCATGTCCATCAAATTGATTTTCCGAGCTCTCCCAGAGCACAAAAAAATCCTTTTTGGGCAAAATTTGTGCGCTGCAGGCAAATTTTTTAAGAAACGGGCCAACAATAGTAACTTTTTGGGAAAGTTTGACCAAAAAATTGCGTTTTTTTCATTGCGCGTTTTCCGCCTCAAAACAAATACAATTGGCGCCGAAGGCGCCTTAGAAAAATTTTAGGGGTTACCTCCAAAAATGGCTATCTCAGAATAGAACAAAAGGAGGACCCTCGGGATCGGCAGGGGTTCGAATCCCTGAGGAAAAGGGTGTCCGCCCCCTCTAAATTCGCCCCTGTATTTAGGCATAGAGTGATGATCGTGTTTCATTTTTGATCTCAGTTGAAATTGTTCAGCTAAATAACATATATTTGAGTGCCTAGTTCAAAATAATTAGTAATAAAACAATAGATATAAATGGCAATGTTTAGCGTTTTAATTTAATCTTATGGTTTTTTTCCCGTATCCAGTTTTAAGCGTTAATAATCGATTATTTTACTGTTTTAGTTTCACTCTCACTGAAGTTGAGAAACATTCGATTTATTCAATTAATAATTGATTAAAGTCTCTCTTTTTGAAATCAAATTATAATCAATTATAATAACATTTTTGTAGATTATAATCGATTTTTTATCCGTCTATTTTTCTATACAATTATATTCAATTATTTTTGATTATAATCCATTATTTTTATTCGAAGTTCTAATTCATTAGTTTTGCACAAAAATTCATTGTAATCGATTATAATTGGTATTAATTCCTTTTGTTTCTTCTTTTTGCCATCGAACTTGCATCTGAATAGCCCAATTTTTATGGTTTTTGTAGACGTTGGTTCCTTTGAAAAATGAGTAAACAACTTAAGAAGATTTCTAATCAATTCAAAATTATAAGATTTTTTTATTCATTTCTTCTTCATTAGAGTTGTTTTAAGATGCTTATTTTAAGCTTTTTCAAACACCAAAGATCAGAATCGAAAATGATTAATTTTCTTGATTGAATCAGAAGGTTTTTTTTCACTTAACGCGGGAACCTTTGAAGTATATTGAAAGGATCTCTATGAAATTTTTGTTTTGTGGTACAACTTTGTGTTTAGATGAACCAAAGTGTGACAAGAGATCTATCTTTTAGAGATTTTGTTATTAGCAAAAAATAAATAAACCATTAGATACAATTCAAATATCGTTTTGCTTTGACAAAATTTTGGCAAAATGAGAGATTATAATTGATTTGAATGGATTATATTTGATGTTAAGGGTTTTTTAAATGAACTATAATCAATTATAATCGATTATAAGAGATTTTATTCTCTTGGAATTTGTCACGATTATAATCAATTATAAATAGTTTGAACATCTAATTTTGGTAATTATAATCGATTACACTCGTCCAAAAATCATCATAATAGTCAATTATAATCAAATACTTAAGCCTAAAAATGGATGCGGTATTTTTTGAGTAACACAGGGAATAAGTGTTACAGCTCCGTGAATGAAAACTGTATGTTATAAGTTTGTGAAATTAATCCAAGTATGTGGAAAGGAAGCATCAAATCAAAGTGCTTGAATTGGTTTCAAAAAGCTGATACAATATTGAACAGAAATTTCACAAAAACTTGGAAATGAAAAAACAAAAAGAAATCTAGAAGAAAAGAAAAAGGAAAGGTTTATTTTAAAAACTTTTAGCTTATGATTTTATCAATTTTGCCAACCAAATGATTGAAAACTAAATCTGCGAGAACACAAAATATTGCATGGAAATTCTTATCTTCTAGGCAACATGAATCTTTGATTCCAGAAATTTTTATCTAGTGCCATGAATTTTGAAGAAAAAGACAAAATATTTGTGACCGTTTTTTCCTCAGACAAACTTCAATTTTTTGATTAAATATTGAAGCTCAAAGCTCAAATTGAAAAATTTTTTCACTTGTGATCAGTTAGCGTAAAGTCATAATGGTTTAAACTTGGCACTACTTTGACGATTCGATCACAATTTAAAGTCGTATAAATAACGCGCGATTTTGTTTGCCCTTATTAAAGCGTAGGCGTCAAATTAAATCAATCCAGGTTGAAATGATGCATTCAGCTTACTGTGAATAAAACTTTACGAGAACAAAAAAGTTCGTTGTGTTTCATATTGTAAGAAAGGATAAAAAAATGTATAAAAAAGGTTATAAAATTTATAATATCCCACTTTTTACAAGAGAGAAAGCATTATAGAATATCAGTTAAAAAGCAAATTGTTGCGTCGTTAGAACTCCCCGCACTCATGAAAAATGTAAAATGATCGATTATATTACAATTATAATTTTCGTGACATTATAATCAGTTATAACCTATTAAAATTGATTATAATTTTTACGAAAATGTCTTATAATCTGTTATAATCTCCTATAACCTCTTAAACCTATTTTAATACTTATCAAAATAGGTCAAACAAATCTCAAAGCTAGATATCTTGTCACTATTTGGTTCATCTGAACACAAAAGTTATCCACGAAAAAAAAGTTTCATAGGGAAGCCTTCATTTAAGTTGAAAGAACCCCGCAAAAGGTGAAATATAACTCTTCTATAGAAATCATGAAATTGAAGCAAAGATTTTTTGGTGGTCAAAAATTTTTAAATGTGCATTATGAAATAACAATAAAAAAGAAAAAAAGGAAAACAAACGTTATAAATTTGAACTGATTTGAAAATTGTTAACACAGTTTTCCCATCTTTTACATAAATCAACGTCTACGAAAAGCATAAAATATAAGCAATTCTTGTGGAAGGTCGAAAACAAAATGGGCAAACATAGTGATTATATTCAATTATAATCGATTATAATGGACTTTTCTGTAAAAAAAATATATTAGAAATTTGGATGAAAATAATCGGTTCTAATTTATTACATTTTATTATAACTGATTTTATTTGATTTCAAAAAGAGGGATTATGAAAGTTTATTACTTGGTTAAAATCCTTTTTTCTCAGTTGTCGTAAGACTGGTACTAAAATCATAATAATATCGACAATTTACGCTTGAAACTGGATGCGGGGCAGTCTTAGCATTCATCTTTTTGTTCTGATACGAGCAATCTTGTTTTTTTTTGGAGATTTGTTTTTCCTCTAATTTTTCAGGTAAAAGAAGTCATCAGGTTCAAATGTAACAAACTTGAAACAGACTTTAAAAATTTGTAATCAAAATTAGTAATTGTTTATAAGACTTGTAAAACAATCTTGGCTGCCCTTTTGTGCTTCGTTAAATAAGTGAAGAAGTTTGTTGAACTAATTTTGAAAACTTTTCCTTTATATTTTCTTTTGAAATACTTACCTCCATCATTGTGAAAAAAACAAATTGCTAACTCTGCCTATCACCGTTTTAGTTTTTGTCTGACCAATAATTCGTCATTCAATCCGTCAAAGTTTTTAATTCTCTATTTTTTTAAGCTCTGGCTGGGTTCTGTTATTTTCAGATTCGGCATATATGCCTCCAAACCGTATGTGCCAAATTGATTTTTTTTATTGTAAAAGATCAAGCAGACCAAGTTTTTTATTTCAAAAATTATGCAAATGAGGATTAGGAAGTTTTTTTGTTGTAGGCGAGGGTAGGCGAAGGAGGGAGGGGGTACTGTGCAAGAAAATCTCGACGTTTTTTCATGTTCGAAATCAATTTACTGAATTGAGATTCGATATTCTCCTCGTGTTAGGTTTTCTTCACCGCCATTTCTTCTTTTTGGTTGACTTTTTTCCAATTTAATTATGGCCGATTTCAGTTCGGAGTTGAACTTAAAGTTTATTCATTTCCAAGTTTTGAGTGACTGAAAGCATTCGGCTTTTGGTTTTCTTGACCCTTTTTGATTTGATATTTGTAAAAATTAAAACCAAGTTTAATGGAAAAAGACAAACGCTACTGACATGTTCAGCGAAACCAGGATAATAGCAATATCGTTCCGAAGTTGTATGAAGCAGAAACTCCCGACATTTTCCAAACTGGTTTGAACAAGTCCCAATTGAGTTTTTGTGGAAGTTACAATGCAGAAAAGTTGAGCCAAGTAAAAAGAAAGTAGCATGCTGCTAATGATGGAGCCTGTCGTCGCCGTTTTTTTTTCGTTTTCTAACTCGAAAAGTGAAATCTGAAATAAAAATACTTTCAGACATTTTACTGTACCATCAAATGTAGTAAATAAGCATCACTATTTTTATAACTACTATGCAATGGCAACAAAAAATAGGCAAATTTTTTTTTGATAAATTGCCAAAATTTTTTTTGATACCATATGTCCTATGAAGTAATTGTTAAAGTACGAGTCTTAGTAGATCAGGGTCTATGTTACCCCATATGTCCTATGAAGTAATTGTTAAAGTACGAGTCTTAGTAGATCAGGGTCTATGTTACCCCATATGTCCTATGAAGTAATTGTTAAAGTACGAGTCTTAGTAGATCAGGGTCTATGTTACCCCATATGTCCTATGAAGTAATTGTTAAAGTACGAGTCTTAGTAGATCAGGGTCTATGTTACCCCATATGTCCTATGAAGTAATTGTTAAAGTACGAGTCTTAGTAGATCAGGGTCTATGTTACCCCATATGTCCTATGAAGTAATTGTTAAAGTACGAGTCTTAGTAGATCAGGGTCTATGTTACCCCATATGTCCTAAGAAGTAATTGTTAAAGTACGAGTCTTAGTAGATCAGGGTCTATGTTACCCCATATGTCCTATGAAGTAATTGTTAAAGTACGAGTCTTAGTAGATCAGGGTCTATGTTACCCCATATGTCCTATGAAGTAATTGTTAAAGTACGAGTCTTAGTAGATCAGGGTCTATGTTACCCCATATGTCCTATGAAGTAATTGTTAAAGTACGAGTCTTAGTAGATCAGGGTCTATGTTACCCCATATGTCCTATGAAGTAATTGTTAAAGTACGAGTCTTAGTAGATCAGGGTCTATGTTACCCCATATGTCCTATGAAGTAATTGTTAAAGTACGAGTCTTAGTAGATCAGGGTCTATGTTACCTCAAGATGTCTCTAATCTTAGTAAAAAGAAAGTAGGGCGCAAAGATCCATTACTGCTGATTCGTCCATTATGCTGATTTGTCCATTACTGCTGATTCGTCCATTATGCTGATTCGTCCATTACTGCTGATTCGTCCATTATGCTGATTCGTTCATTACTGCTGATTAGTCCATTATGCTGATTCGTCCATTACTGCTGATTCGTCCATTATGCTGATTCGTCCATTACTGCTGATTCGTCCATTATGCTGATTCGTCCATTATGCTGATTCGTCCATTACTGCTGATTCGTCCATGATGCTGATTCGTCCATTACTGCTGATTCGTCCATTATGCTGATTCGTCCATTACTGCTGATTCGTCCATTATGCTGATTCGTCCATTACTGCTGATTCGTCCATTATGCTGATTCGTCCATTACTGCTGATTCGTCCATTATGCTGATTCGTCCATTACTGCTGATTCGTCCATTATGCTGATTCGTCCATTACTGCTGATTCGTCCATTATGCTGATTCGTCCATTACTGCTGATTCGTCCATTATGCTGATTCGTCCATTACTGCTGATTCGTCCATTATGCTGATTCGTCCATTACTGCTGATTCGTCCATTATGCTGATTCGTCCATTACTGCTGATTCGTCCATTATGCTGATTCGTCCATTACTGCTGATTCGTCCATTATGCTGATTCGTCCATTACTGCTGATTCGTCCATTATGCTGATTCGTCCATTACTGCTGATTCGTCCATTATGCTGATTCGTCCATTACTGCTGATTCGTCCATTATGCTGATTCGTCCATTACTGCTGATTCGTCCATTATGCTGATTCGTCCATTACTGCTGATTCGTCCATTATGCTGATTCGTCCATTACTGCTGATTCGTCCATTATGCTGATTCGTCCATTACTGCTGATTCGTCCATTATGCTGATTCGTCCATTACTGCTGATTCGTCCATTATGCTGATTCGTCCATTACTGCTGATTCGTCCATTATGCTGATTCGTCCATTACTGCTGATTCGTCCATTATGCTGATTCGTCCATTACTGCTGATTCGTTCATTATGCTGATTCGTCCATTACTGCTGATTCGTCCATTATGCTGATTCGTCCATTACTGCTGATTCTTCCATTATGCTGATTCGTCCATTACTGCTGATTCGTCCATTATGCTGATTCGTCCATTACTGCTGATTCGTCCATTATGCTGATTCGTCCATTACTGCTGATTCGTCCATTATGCTGATTCGTCCATTACTGCTGATTCGTCCATTATGCTGATTCGTCCATTACTGCTGATTCGTCCATTATGCTGATTCGTCCATTACTGCTGATTCGTCCATTATGCTGATTCGTCCATTACTGCTGATTCGTCCATTATGCTGATTCGTCCATTACTGCTGATTCGTCCATTATGCTGATTCGTCCATTACTGCTGATTCGTCCATTATGCTGATTCGTCCATTACTGCTGATTCGTCCTTTATGCTGATTCGTACATTACTGCTGATTCGTCCATTATGCTGATTCGTCCATTACTGCTGATTCGTCCATTATGCTGATTCGTCCATTACTGCTGATTCGTCCATTATGCTGATTCGTCCATTACTGCTTATTCGTCCATTATGCTGATTCGTCCATTACTGCTGATTCGTCCATTATGCTGATTCGTCCATTACTGCTGATTCGTCCATTATGCTGATTCGTCCATTACTGCTGATTCGTCCATTATGCTGATTCGTCCATTACTGCTGATTCGTCCATTATGCTGATTCGTCCATTACTGCTGATTCGTCCATTATGCTGATTCGTCCATTACTGCTGATTCGTCCATTATGCTGATTCGTCCATTACTGCTGATTCGTCCATTATGCTGATTCGTCCATTACTGCTGATTCGTCCATTATGCTGATTCGTCCATTGCTGCTGATTCGTCCATTATGCTGATTCGTCCATTACTGCTGATTCGTCCACTATGCTGATTCGTCCATTACTGCTGATTCGTCCATTATGCTGATTCGTCCATTACTGCTGATTCATCCATTATGCTGATTCGTCCATTACTGCTGATTCGTCCATTTTGCTGATTCGTCCATTACTGCTGATTCGTCCATTATGCTGATTCGTCCATTACTGCTGATTCGTCCATTATGCTGATTCGTCCATTACTGCTGATTCGTCCATTATGCTGATTCGTCCATTACTGCTGATTCGTCCATTATGCTGATTCGTCCATTACTGCTGATTCGTCCATTATGCTGATTCGTCCATTACTGCTGATTCGTCCATTATGCTGATTCGTCCATTACTGCTGATTCGTCCATTATGCTGATTCGTCCATTACTGCTGATTCGTCCATTATGCTGATTCGTCCATTTCTGCTGATTCGTCCATTATGCTGATTCGTCCATTACTGCTGATTCGTCCATTATGCTGATTCGTCCATTACTGCTGATTCGTCCATTATGCTGATTCGTCCATTACTGCTGATTCGTCCATTATGCTGATTCGTCCATTACTGCTGATTCGTCCATTATGCTGATTCGTCCATTACTGCTGATTCGTCCATTATGCTGATTCGTCCATTACTGCTGATTCGTCCATTATGCTGATTCGTCCATTACTGCTGATTCGTCGATTATGCTGATTCGTCCATTACTGCTGATTCGTCCATTATGCTGATTCGTCCATTACTGCTGATTCGTCCATTATGCTGATTCGTCCATTACTGCTGATTCGTCCATTATGCTGATTCGTCCATTACTGCTGATTCGTCCATTATGCTGATTCGTCCATTACTGCTGATTCGTCCATTATGCTGATTCGTCCATTACTGCTGATTCGTCCATTATGCTGATTCGTCCATTACTGCTGATTCGTCCATTATGCTGATTCGTCCATTACTGCTGAATCGTCCATTATGCTGATTCGTCCATTACTGCTGATTCGTCCATTATGCTGATTCGTCCATTACTGCTGATTCGTCCATTATGCTGATTCGTCCATTACTGCTGATTCGTCCATAATGCTGATTCGTCCATTACTGCTGATTCGTCCATTATGCTGATTCGTCCATTACTGCTGATTCGTCCATTATGCTGATTCGTCCATTACTGCTGATTCGTCCATTATGCTGATCCATCCATTACTGCTGATTCGTCCATTATGCTGATTCGTCCATTACTGCTGATTCGTCCATTATGCTGATTCGTCATTTACTGCTGATTCGTCCATTATGCTGATTCGTCCATTACTGCTGATTCGTCCATTATGCTGATTCGTCCATTACTGCTGATTCGTCCATTATGCTGATTTGTCCATTACTGCTGATTCGTCCTTTATGCTGATTCGTCCATTACTGCTGATTCGTCCATTATGCTGATTCGTCCATTACTGCTGATTCGTCCATTATGCTGATTCGTCCATTACTGCTGATTCGTCCATTATGCTGATTCGTCCATTACTGCTGATTCGTCTATTATGCTGATTCGTCCATTACTGCTGATTCGTTCATTATGCTGATTCGTCCATTACTGCTGATTCGTCCATTATGCTGATTCGTCCATTACTGCTGATTCGTCCATTATGCTGATTCGTCCATTACTGCTGATTCGTCCATTATGCTGATTCGTCCAATACTGCTGATTCGTCCATTATGCTGATTCGGAAGCAAAAGTCGGATACTCTGTGTTGTTCACTGTTTCGTTGGTGCCCACAAGTTCACCTGATTCTTGATTTTAAAGATGGAACAAAAATATTTAATTCATAAACATATTGTGTAATTTATTTAGGCACTGGAGATACATATCAGGACGGTTATTGCCTTGTGTTTTGTTATTTATTTTCTTTGCATCTAGTAATTCTATTTTAAAGAGATAGAAACAGAAAGATGATAGAAAAAATTGTTTAAAAACTCGAAAATTGAAGTTTTTTCAACAGTTTGTTGAAAAACTTCGTTAAAAATGAAATTAATTATGCAACTGGTAAATACTTTTACAGAGTTTTGTTAGAAAGATGGCAAAAAAATTAAACCAATTTTTGCAAACATGTTAAAAACTCTACATCAATTTTTGCACCATGCAAAAATTTTCATAATATTTCTGACACACTTGTTAAGAAAACCAAAGAAAATGTCGCAAATTAAGCAAAATTTTATTAAATATTTTCGAATTTTAAAAAAAACTGAAACAGAATTTTCTTGCGCTGTTATTAATTGAAGTAAATCAAAATCTTTGTTTCAATTTTGATCGTAACGAAATCTCTTTTTTGCATGTGTGTTTTTCAAAATAATTGGAAAAACAATGCATTAAGATAAGGAATCGCACTCAAAGTCATCGATTATAAAAAAGTTTTAGCATTTATTTAACAATTTTTTTTCAATAAATTTGCAATTTTTGCATTTGCGTAAGAAAAAAGAAGTTTGGTTTTTGAATTTATTTTTTAAAAAATCATGAAAAATGATTCATCGTTCAAAACTTTCTCAAACAAATTTGCGTATTTTGAAAAAACTTTACAAATTTTGCAATATGCAAAAATTTTGATGTTTTTTTGCATACTTTTCAAAAAAAAATCAACGAAAATCTTGCAAATTTAGAAAAATTTCATTGAATATTTTCTCATTGTAAAGAAAACTGTTCCCAGATTTTCTTGCACTGTTAATAATTAGAATAAATGAAATTCTTTTTTTAAATTTTGATGGTAAAGAAATCTCTTTTTTGCAGTTATATTGATCAAAAACATCGGAAAAACATTGTATTAAAATAGGGAATATCACTCAAAGTTTTTTACAAAATTTTTTTTGCAATTTTTGCATTTGCATAAGAAGAAAGAAGTTTGGTTTTTACATTTATTTTTTAAAAAAACCATGAATAATTGTGCAAAAATTTTTTTGAAAAATTTTCGCAATTATGTAAAAAAAGTTACAAATTTTGCAATATGCAAAACTTTTCATAATTTTTCTTGCATACTTGTTTTTAAAAAAAAAAAAAAGTTTCGCATTCGAAGTAAAACTTTAAAAAAAATTTTCGCATTTGAAATATTAAAGATTTTTTTGCAATTTTAAAAATTAAAGTTTAGGAATTTCGTTGTTTTAAGTTTGACCAGTGAAATTTCTATTTTTGCACGTTACTAATTCAAAAACATCAGAAAAACAGTGTATTAAGATACGGAAAAGCACTCGAAACCATCAATACTGATAATTTCTAAACAATAACAAAAAGTACTTAGATATATGCTAATCAGGATATAAATGAAAGCAGAGTAACTCAAATGCTTACGACCATACCATGTTGAATGCACCGGTTCTCGTCCGATCACCGAAGTTAAGCAACATTGAGACTAGTTAGTACTTGGACGGGAGACCGCCTGGGAACACCAGGTGTTGTAGGTTTTTATTTAAGGCCAAAGTAAAACTTTAACCTTTTACGTTAAGAGTCATTGCTGTTTAAAGTTCGGTGATGTCAAAAAGTTAAGCCTAATCGGTTGTGGTGCAAATTTTTTCAACGGGTCAAATTTTGGCCGAAACAATACAAAACCGAAAAATTCATTTGCAGTATCAATTTTGTGCACATTCAGCTGCTGACAGGTCAAAAATAAAGGAGATAACTTTTAGGGTCTTTGAGTTATAGTCTTTTGAATTTCGGTGATGTCAAAGTTAAGCCCAATCGAGCCTGGTGAATTGCGCCAACGGCCATAACTTGCCCAAAATTTTTAAAACTTCCAAATTATATTAATTGGATCATAAGATTATGGTCGAATCTTGAACGACTGAGTGAATGAACCGATTTCATCGGACCAACACAAAATTATATGCTTTTGAAAACTCTGTGATGCCAAAATTTAAGCCTAATCGATTGTTATGCAAAAAATGAATTTTTCAAAAATTTTGTTTTCTTTTTTGTTTAAATTTCCCTTTTTTTTATTCTTGTTTCATAAGTTTGAGCTCAGGGAAATTCCAAGGAGCTTAAAACGACATTTGTAGCTCAAGTGTACGTGGAGTAATCTTCAGTTAAAACTTTGGGGGGACCCGATTTTCGGCCATTTTGGACGAAAATCGGCCTAAAAGCTAACTTTATTTTAGTGCAATTTTTTCTTGCATTTTTCAAGAGAATTGGGCTGCCCTCCGCTGTCGTAGAGTGCATTCGAAGAAAACTTATCAAATAGATTTGAATACTTACCTATTTAATAAGTTTATCACAACAATTAGGCTAAAAGCAACTTACAGTATCCTGGCTGGTATTCAATCATATGCCACTTACAGTGAATGTGCGGCTATCATGCCATAGATGGTCATTCAAGGCACCTTGTACACGCTCCATAGGTTTTGACCAGCCGATTTGGCCATAAAACACATTGGGCCAAAAAAATTCCAAACAATGTCAATTTTCAAATTTTTGTTCGAAATGCATAAAATATAACGTGAGCGTGCAAAATTTTACATGGTATAAGAGCATATTTTTACTCTCGCGCGAGGGCGACTGTTTTAAAAGTAATGTTCATAGACATATGCTAGTCAGGATATATATATATATATATATATATGAAAGCGGGGTAACTCAAATGCCTACGACCATACTATGTTGAATGCACCGGTTCTCGTCCGATCACCGAAGTTAAGCAACCTTGGGCCTGGTTAGTACTTGGATGGGGGACCGCCTGGGAACACCAGGTGTTGTAGGCTTTTATTCAAAGCAAAAGTAATACTTTTAGTTTTATACGCTAAAAATTATTGCAGTTTAAAGTTTGGTGATGTCATCAAGTTAAGCCTAATCGAGCGTGGTGCAAAAATTTTCGATGGGTCAAATCTTAGCCAAAACAATACAAAACCGAACGAAAAGTTTTTTTTGCAGTATAAATTTTGCGTACAATCAGCTGCTGATAGGCAAAAAATAATGGAGATAACTATTGGGGTCTTTCAGTTATAGCCTTTGAATTTCGTTGATGTCAAAAAGTTAAGCTCAATCGAGCCTGGTGAATTGCGCCAACGGCCATAACTTGCCCAAAATTTTTAAAACTTCCAAAATTTATTATTTGGATCATAAGATTATGGACGAATCTTGAACGACTGAGTGAATGAACCGATTTCATCGGACCAACACAAAATTATACGCTTTTGAAAACTCTGTGATGCCAAAATTTAAGCCTAATCGATTGTTATGCAAAAAATGAATTTTTCAAAAATTTCGTTTTCTTTTTTGTTTAAATTTCCCTTTTTTTTTAATTCTTGTTTCATAAGTTTGAGCTCAGGGAAATTCCAAGGAGCTTAAAACGACATTTGTAGCTCAAGTGTACGTGGGGTAATCTTCAGTTAAAATTTTGGGGGGACCCGATTTTCGGCCATTTTGGACGAAAATCGGCCTAAAAGCTAATTTTAATTTAGTGCAACTTTTTTCTTGCAGTTTTCAAGAAAATTGGGCTGTTCTCCGCTGTCGCAGAGTGCATTCAAAGAAAACTTATCAAATCGATTTGAATACTTACCTATCTAATAAATTTATCACAACATTAGGCTAAAAGCATCTGACAGTATCCTGTCTGGTATTCAATCAAATGCCACTTACAGTGAATGGGCGGCTATCATGCCATAGACGGTCATCCGAAACAACATGTACACGCTCCGTATGTTTGAATACCCGAATTGGCCATAAAACACATTGTGCCAAAAAATTCCAAACAATGTCAACTTTTATAATTTTGTTCGAAATGCATAAATTATACCGTGAGCGTGCAAATTTTTACAAGGTATAAGAGCATATTTTTACTCTCGCGGGAGTACGAGTGTTTTAAAAGTTATCTATATAGACATATGCTAGTCAGGATAAAATTGAAAGCGGAGTAACTCAAATGCCTACAACCATACCATGTTGAATGCACCGGTTCTCGTCCGATCACCGAAGTTAAGCAACATTGGCCCTGTTAGTACTTGGATGGGGGACCGCCTGGGAACACCAGGTGTTGTAGGCTTTTATTCAAAGCAAGAGTAATAATTTTAGTTTTATACGCTAAAAATTATTGCTGTTTAAAGTTTGGTGATGTAATCAAGTTAAGCCTAATCGAGCGTGGTGCAAAAATTTTCAATGGGTCAATTCTTAGCCAAAACAATACAAAACCGAACGAAAAGTTTTTTTTGCAGTATCAATTTTGCGTACAATCAGCTGCTGATAGGCAAAAAATAATGGAGATAACTATTGGGGTCTTTCAGTTATAGCCTTTGAATTTCGTTGATGTCAAAGAGTTAAGCTCAATCGAGCCTGGTGAATTGCGCGAACGTCCATAACTTGCCCAAATATTTTAAAATTTCCAAAAGTTATTATTTGGTTCATAAGATCATTGTCGAATCTTGAGGGATTGAGAAAATGAGCCCATTTTGTCCGTTCAACTTACAGTTATAAGCTTTTGAAATCTCGGTGATGTCAAAAAGTTACGCCTAATCGAGCGTGGTGCAAAAAATGAAACTTTCAAAAATTTTTGGTTTTTTTCGTTGAAAGTTCATTTTTTTATCTTGTTTCATAAATTACAGCTCAGGAAAATTCCAACGAGCCCAAAACGACGTTTCTAGCTTAACTGTACGTGGAGTAATCATCAGTTGAAAATTTGGGGGGACCCGAATTTCGGCCATTTTGGACGAAAATTGGCCTAAAATCTAACTTTTAAGTATCACAATTTTTAAGCATAATTTTATCACAACCTTTAGGCTAAAAACAACTGACAGTATACTGGCTGGTATTCAATCATATGCCACTTACAGTGAATGTGCGGCTATCATGTCATAGATGGTCATCCAAGACACCCTGTACATGCTCCGTAGGTTTTGACCAGCCGATTTGGCCATAAAACACATTGGGCCAAAAAATTCCAATTAATGTCAATTTTTAAAATTTAGTTTGAAGTGCATAAATTATAACGTGAGCGTGCAAATTTTTACATAGTATAAGAGCATATTTTTACTCTCGCGCGAGAGTGATTGTTTTAAAAGTAATGTACACAGACATATGCTAGTCAGGATAAAAATGAAAGCGGAGTAACTCAAATGCCTACAACCATACCATGTTGAATGCACCGGTTCTCGTCCGATCACCGAAGTTAAGCAACATTGGGCCTAGTTAGTACTTGGATGGGGGACCGCCTGGGAACACCAGGTGTTGTAGGCTTTTATTCAAAGCAAGAGTAATAATTTTAGTTTTATACGCTAAAAATTATTGCTGTTTAAAGTTTGGTGATGTAATCAAGTTAAGCCTAATCGAGCGTGGTGCAAAAATTTTCAATGGGTCAATTCTTAGCCAAAACAATACAAAACCGAACGAAAAGTTTTTTTTGCAGTATCAATTTTGCGTACAATCAGCTGCTGATAGGCAAAAAATAATGGAGATAACTATTGGGGTCTTTCAGTTATAGCCTTTGAATTTCGTTGATGTCAAAGAGTTAAGCTCAATCGAGCCTGGTGAATTGCGCGAACGTCCATAACTTGCCCAAATATTTTAAAATTTCCAAAAGTTATTATTTGGTTCATAAGATCATTGTCGAATCTTGAGGGATTGAGAAAATGAGCCCATTTTGTCCGTTCAACTTACAGTTATAAGCTTTTGAAATCTCGGTGATGTCAAAAAGTTACGCCTAATCGAGCGTGGTGCAAAAAATGAAACTTTCAAAAATTTTTGGTTTTTTTCGTTGAAAGTTCATTTTTTTATCTTGTTTCATAAATTACAGCTCAGGAAAATTCCAACGAGCCCAAAACGACGTTTCTAGCTTAACTGTACGTGGAGTAATCATCAGTTGAAAATTTGGGGGGACCCGAATTTCGGCCATTTTGGACGAAAATTGGCCTAAAATCTAACTTTTAAGTATCACAATTTTTAAGCATAATTTTATCACAACCTTTAGGCTAAAAACAACTGACAGTATACTGGCTGGTATTCAATCATATGCCACTTACAGTGAATGTGCGGCTATCATGTCATAGATGGTCATCCAAGACACCCTGTACATGCTCCGTAGGTTTTGACCAGCCGATTTGGCCATAAAACACATTGGGCCAAAAAATTCCAATTAATGTCAATTTTTAAAATTTAGTTTGAAGTGCATAAATTATAACGTGAGCGTGCAAATTTTTACATAGTATAAGAGCATATTTTTACTCTCGCGCGAGAGTGATTGTTTTAAAAGTAATGTACACAGACATATGCTAGTCAGGATAAAAATGAAAGCGGAGTAACTCAAATGCCTACGACCATACCATGTTGAATGCACCGGTTCTCGTCCGATCACCGAAGTTAAGCAACTTTGGGCCTGGTTAGTACTTGGATGGGAGACCGCCTGGGAACACCATGTATTGTAAATTTTTATTTGAAGCAAATTAAAACTTTTACTTTTATACGCTAAAAGTTATTGCTGTTTAAAGTTTGGCGATGTCAAAAAGTTAAGCCTAATCGAGCGTGGTTCAAAAATTTTCAATGGGATGACATTTTAGCCGAAACAATACAAAACCGAACGAAAAGTTTCTTTTGCAGTATCCATTTTGCGTACAATCAGCTGCTGATAGGCCAAAAAAAATGAAGATAACTTTTGGGGTTTTTAAGTTATAGCCTTTTGAATTTCGGTGATGTCAAAAAGTTAAGGTCAATCGAGCCTGGTGAATTGCGCGAACGTCCATAACTTGCCCAAAAATTTTAAAATTTCCAAAATTTATTATTTGGTTCATAAGATCATGGTCGAATCTTGGGGGACTGAGAAAATGAACCCATTTTGTCCGTCCAACTTAAAGTTATAAGCTTTTGAAATCCCTGTGATGTCTAAAAGTTAAGCCTACTCGAGCGTGGTGCAAAAAATGAAACTTTCAAAATTTTTGTTTTTTTTTTGTTTAAATTTCACTTTTTTCATCTTGTTTCAATAGTTTGAGCTCAGGAAAATTCCAACGAGCCCAAAACTACATTTGTAGCTTAAATGTACGTGGAGTAATCATCAGTTAAAATTTTTTGGGGGAGCCGAATTTCGGCCATTTTAGACGAAAATCGGCTTAAAAGCTAACTTTAATTTAGTGCAACTTTTTTCTTGCATTTTTCAAAAAAATTGGGCTGTTCTCCGCTGTCGCAGAGTGCATTCAAAGAAAACTTATCAAATCGATTTGAATACTTACCTATTTAATAAATTTATCACAACATTAGGCTAAAAGCAACTGACAGTATCCTGGCTGGTATTCAATCATATGCCACTTACAGTGAATGTGCGGCTATCATGCCATAGATGGTCATCCAAGACACCCTGTACATGCTCCGTAGGTTTTGACCAGCCGATTTGGCCATAAAACACATTGGGCCAAAAAATTCCAATTAATGTCAATTTTTAAATTTTAGTTTGAAGTGCATAAATTATAACGTGAGCGTGCAAAGTTTTTCATGGTATAAGAGCATAATTTTACTCTCGCGCGAGGGCGAGTGTTTTAAAAGTAATGTTCATAGACATATGCTAGTCAGGTTAAAAATGAAATCGGACTAACTCAAATGCCTACGACCATACCATGTTGAATGCACCGGTTCTCGTCCGATCACCGAGGTTAAGCAATTTTGGGCCTGGTTAGTACTTTGATGGGAGACCGCCTGGGAACACCACGTGTTGTAGGCTTTTATTTAAGGCAAAATAATTACTTTTACTTTTATACGCTAAGAGTTATTGCTGTTTTAAGTTCGCGGATGTCAAAAAGTTAAGCCTAATCGAGCGTGGTGCAAAAAACAAATTTTTCAAAATTTTTGTTTTTTTTGTTTAAGTTTCACTTTTTTCATCTCGTTTCATAAAATTGAGCTCAGGAAAATTCCAACGAGCACAAAACAACGTTCGTAGTTTAAGTGTAAGTGGACTAAAAATCAGTTAAAATTTTGGGTGGGGGTGCGGTTTTTGGCCATTTTGGACGAAAATTGGCCTAAAAGCTAATTTTAAATTCAGTTGAATTTTTTTCTTGCCTTTTTCAAGAGAATTGGGCTGCTTTCCGCTGTCGCAGAGTGAATTCAAAGAAAACTTATCAAATAGTCTTGAATACTTACCTATTTATCACAGCATTAGGCTGAAAGCAACTGATAGTATCCTGGCTGGTATGCGCTTATCATGTGCGGCTATCAGGCCATAATACGAGCGTGGGCTGTCTTCCGCTGTCGCAGAGTGCATTCAAAGGAAACTTATCAAATAGATTTGAATACTTGCCTATTTAATAAGTTTATCATAAAAAATAGGCTAAAAGCAACAGACCGTATCCTGGCTGGTATGCGCTTATCCTGTGCGGCTATCATGCCATAATACGAGCGTGGGCTGTCTTCCGCTGTCGCAGAGCGCATTCAAAGAAACATTATCAAATAGATTTGAATACTTACCTATTTAATAAGTTTATCACAACAATTAGGCTTAAAGCAACAGACAGTATCCTGGCTGGTATGCGGCTATCGTGTGCGGCTATCATGCCATAATACGAGCGTGGGCTGTCTTCCGCTGCCGCAGAGTGGATTCAAAGAAATTTTATCATATAGATTTGAATACTTATCTATTTAATAAGTTTATCATAAAAAATAGGCTAAAAGCAACAGACCGTATCCTGGCTGGTATGCGCTTATCCTGTGCGGCTATCATGCCATAATACGAGCGTGGGCTGTCTTCCGCTGTCGCAGAGCTCATTCAAAGAAACATTATCAAATAGATTTGAATACTTACCTATTTAATAAGTTTATCACAACAATTAGGCTAAAAGCAACAGACAGTAACCTGGCTGGTATGCGGCTATCATGTGCGGCTATCATGCCATAATACGAGCGTGGGCTGTCTTCCGCTGTCGCAGAGTGCATTCAAAGAAAGCTTATCAAAAAGATTTGAATACTTACCTATTTAATAAGTTTATCACAACAATTAGGCTAAAAGCAACAGTCAGTATCCTGGCTGGTATGCGCTTATCATGTGCGGCTATCATGCCATATTACGAGCGTGGGCTGTCTTCCGCTGTCGCAGAGCGCATTCAAAGAAAACTTATCAAATAGATTTGAATACTTACCTATTTAAAAGGTTTATCACAACAATTAGGCTAAAAGCAACTGACATTATCCTGGCTGGTATGCGGTTATCATGTGTGGCTATCATGCCATAATACGAGCGTGGGCTGTCTTCCGCTGTCGCAGAGTGGATTCAAAGAAAACTTATCAAATATATTTGAATACTTACTTATTTAATAAGTTTATCACAACAATTAGGCTAAAAGCAACAGACAGTATCCTGGCTGGTATGCGGCTATCATGTGCGTCTATCATGCCATAGATGGCCATCCAAGACACCCTGTACACGCTCCGTAGGTTTTGACCAGCCGATTTGGCCATAAAACACATTGGGCCAAAAAAATCCAATCAACGTCAATTTTCAAAATTTTGTTGGAAATGCATAGATTATAACGTGAGCTTGCAAATTTTTACATGGTATAATAGAGGGCGAGTATTTTGAAAGTAATGTACATACACATATAATTGAAATCGGAGTAACTCAAATGCCTACGACCATACCATGTTGAAAGACCGCTTGGGAACACCAGATGTTGTAGGCTTTTATTTAAGGCAAAAGTAATACTTTTATTTTTATACGCTAAGAGTTAATACTGTTTAAAGTTCGGTAATGTCAAAAAGTTAAGCCTAATCGAGAGTGGTGGAAAAATTTTCAATGGGTCAAATTTTGGCCAAAACAATACAAAACCGAAAAATTTTCTTTGCAGTATCAATTTTGTGTACAATCAGCTGCTGATAGGCCAAAAATAATGGAGATAACTTTTGGGGTCTTTGAGTTATAGCAGTTTGATCTTCGGTGATTCAAAAAGATAAGACCAATCGAGCCTGGTGAATTGCGCGAACGGCCATAACTTGCCCAAATTTTTTAAAATTTCCATTTTTTTTATTTGTTTCATAAGATCTTAGTCGAATCTTGAGAGACTGAGAAAAAGAACCGATTTCGTCGGTCCAACTCAAAGTTATAAGCTTTTGAAATTTCGGGATGCCAAAAAATTAAACCTAATCGAGCATGGTGCAAAAAATGAAATTTTCAAAATTTTTAGTTTTTTTTGCTTAAATTTCACTTCTTTCATCTTGTTTCAATAATTTGAGCTCAGGAAAATTCCAACCAGCCCAAAACGACGTTTGTAGCTTAAGTGTACGAGGAGTAATCATTAAAAGTTTGGGGGGGAACCGAATTTTGGCCATTTTGGACGAAAATTAGCCTAAAAGCTAACTTTTAAGTAAGTGCAATTCTTTTTCTTGCAATTTTCAATAAGCTGTTGCAGAGTGCATTCAAGGAAACCTTATCAAATAGATTTGAATTGTTACCTATTTAATCAGTTTATCACAACATTAGGCTAAAGCAACTGACAGTATACTGGCTGGTATTCAATCAGATGCCACTTACAGTGAATGTGCGGCTATTATGCCATAGATGGTCATCCAAGACACCCTGTGCACGCTCCGTAGCTTTTGACCAGCCGATTTGGCCAAAGAACACATTGGGCCGAAAAAATTCCAAACAATGTAAAAATTTAAAATTGTGTTCGAAATGCATAAATTATAACTTGATCGTGCAAAATATTACTTGGTATCAGAGCATATTTTTACTCTCGCGCGTGGGCGAGTGTCTTAAAAGTAATGTAAATAGACACATGCTAGTCAGGATATAAATGAAAGCGGAGTAACTCATATGCCTACGACCATACCATACCATGTTGAATGCACCGGTTCTCGTCCGATCACCGATGTTAAGCAACATTGGGCCTGGTTAGTACTTGGGTGGGAGACCGCCTGGGAACACCAGGTGTTGTAGGCTTTTTTTAAAGACAAAAGTAATACTTTTACTTTTATACAATAAATTTTTTTGCTGTTTATAATTCGGTGATATCAAAAAGTTAAGCCTAAATCGAGCGTGGTGCAAAAATTTTCAATGGGTCATTTTTTGGCAAAAAACAAAACAAAAACGAAAAATTTCTTTCGCAGTATCAATTTTGTGTAAAATCAGCAGCTGATAGGCCAAAATAATGGCGTTAACTTCTGGGGTTTTTGAGTTATTATTTTTTGAATTCCGGTGATGTCAAAAAGTTAAGCCCAATCGAGCCTGGTGAATTGCGCGAACGGCCATAACTTGCTTAAAACTTTTAAAACCTCCAAATTTTTTTTTGGTTCATAAGGTCATGGTCAAATTTGGGGGACTCAGAAAAAGAAACAATTTCGTCGATACAACTCAAAGTTATAAGCTTTTGAAGTCTCGGTGATGCCAAAAAAATAAGCCTAATCGAGCGTGGTGCAAAAAATGAAATTTTCAAAATTTTTTGTTTTTTACTGTTTAAATTTCACTTTTTTCATCTCGTTTCATATTTTCGAGCTCAGGACAATTCCAAGCAGCACAAAACGACGTTTGTAGCTTAAGTTTACGTGGAGTAATCATCAGTTTAAAACTTGGGGCGACCCGAATTTCGGCCATTTTGGACGAAAATTGGCCTAAAACCTAACTTTTAAGTTAGTTTAGTTTTTTTTCTTGCAGTTTTCAGGAGAATTGGGCTGCCCTCCGCTGTCGCAGATTGCATTCAAAGAAACCTTATCACATAGATTTGAATACTTCCCTATTTAATAAGTTTTATACAACATTAGGCTAAAAGCAACTGACAGTATCCTTTTACTTATAATTTTTACTTTTATACGCAAAGAGTTATCGCTGTTTAAAGGTCGGTGATGTCAAAAAGTTAACTAGGCCTAATCGAGCGTGGAGCAAAAAGTTTCAATGGGTCAAATTTTAGTCAAAACAATACAAAACCGATAAACTTAATTTGCAGTATCAATTTTGTGTACAATCATCTGCTGAAAGGCCAAAAATAATGGAGATAACGTTTGTGGTCTTTGAGTTATAGCAGTTTGATCTTCGGTGATTCAAAAAGATAAGCCCTATCGAGCCTGGTGAATTGAGCGAACGGCCATAACTAATATAAAAATTTAAAATTTCCAAATTTTTCCATTTGGATCATAAGATCGTAGTCAAATCTTGTATATGGAGTAATCATCAGTTGAAAATTTGGGGAGACCCAAATTTCGGCCATTTTGGACGAAAATCGGCTGTCGCAGAGTGCATTCAAAGAAAAATTAACAATTATATTTGAATACTTACCTATTAAATAAGTTTATCACAACAATTAGGCTAAAAGCGACTGACAGTATCCTGGCTGGTATTCGATCATATGCCACTTTCAGTGAATGTGCGGCTATCATGCCATAGATGGTCAATCAAGACCCCCTGTACACGCTGCGTGGGTTATGACAAGCCGATTTGGCCATAAAACACATTGGGCCAAAAAATTCCATAAAAGGTCAATTTTAAAAATTTTGTTTGAAATGCATAAATTATAACGTGAGCGTGCAAAATTTTTCATGGTATAAGAGCATAATTTTACTCTCGCGCGAGGGCGACTGTTTTAAAAGTAATGTTCATAGACATATGCTATTCAGGATATAAATGAAAGCAAAGTAACTCAAATGCCTACGACCATACCATGTTGAAAGCACCGGTTCTCGTCCGTTCACCAATGTTAGGCAACATTGGGCCTGGTTACTACTTAGGTGGGAGAACGCCTGGGAACACCAGGTGTTGTAGGTTTTTATCTAAAGCAAAAGTAATACTTTTACTTTTATACGCTAAGAGTTATTGCTGTTTAAAATTCGGTGATGTCAAAAAGTTAAGCCTAATCTACTGTGGTGCAAAAAAAGAAATTTTCAAAATTTTTAGTTTTTTTGTTCAAATTTCATTTTTTTATCTTGCTTCATAAATTCGAGCTCAGCCAAATTCCGACGAGCCCAAAACGACATTTGTAGCTTAAGTGTACGTGGAGTAATCATCAGTTGAAATTTTGGGGTACGCGAATTTCGGCCAGTTTGGACGAAAATTGGCCTAAAAGCTAACTTTCAAATTAGTGCAATTTTTTTTC
Organism: Symsagittifera roscoffensis; assembly: GCF_963678635.1. Classification (NCBI taxonomy): domain Eukaryota; kingdom Metazoa; phylum Xenacoelomorpha; order Acoela; family Convolutidae; genus Symsagittifera; species Symsagittifera roscoffensis. Next base: position 1,319,888 of record NC_087071.1, read on the forward strand.
TTGAATTTTTCAAGAAAATTGGACTGTGTTTTGCTGTCGCAGAGTGCATTAAAAGAAAACTTATCAAATAGATTTGAATACTTACCTATTTAATAGGTTTATCACAACAATTAGGCTATGAGCAACTGACAGTATCCTGGCTGGTATTTGATCAGACGCCAATTACAGTGAATGTGCGGCTATCATGCCATAGAGGGTCATTCAAGACACTCTGTACACGCTGCGTAGGTTTTGACCGGCCGATTTGGCCATAAAACACATTGGGCCAAAAAAATTCAAAACAAAGTCAATTTTCAAAATTTTGTTTGCAATGCATAAATTATAACGTGAGCGTGCAATATTTTACATGGTATAAGAGCACATTTTTACTCTCGCTCGAGTGCAAGTGTTTTAAAATTAATGTACATAGACATATGCTAGTCAGGATATAAATGAAAGCGGAGTAACTCAAATGCCTACGACCATACTCACCGATGTTAAGCAACATTGGGCCCGGTTAGTACTTGGATGGGAGACCGCCTGGGAATACCAAGTGTTGTAGGTTTTTATTTAAAGCAAAAGTAGAACTTTTACTTTCATACGCTAAGAGTTATTGCTGTTTAAAATTCGGTGATGTCAAAAAGTTAAGCCTAATCGAAATGGTGCAAAAATTTTCAATGGGTCAAATTTTGGTCGAAACAATACAAAACCGATAAATTTATATACCGTATCATTTTTGTGTAAAATTAGCTGCTGATAGGCCAAAAATAATGGAGATAACTTTTGAGGTCTTCGAGTTATAGCATTTTGAATTTCGGTGCTGCCAAAAAGTTAAGCCCAATCGAGCCTTGTGAATTGCGCGAACGGCCATAACATGCCCAAAAAATTTAAAATTCAAAATATTAATATTTGGATCTTGAGATCGTGGTCAAATCTTGGCGGAATGAGAAAATGAAACGATTTTGTCGGTCCAACACAAAGTTATAAGCTTTTGAAATCTCGGTGATGCCAAAAAATTGAGCTTAATCGAGTGTCGTGCAAAAAATAAAATTTTCAAAAAATTTTTTTTGAATAAATTTCTATTTTTTTACCTCGTTTCAAAAATTTGAGCTCAAGAAAATTCCAACGAGCCCAAAACGACATTTGTAGCTTAAGTGTCCATAGAGTAATCATCAGTCGAAATTCTGGACGACGCGAATTTCGGCCAGCTTGGACGAAAATCGGCCCAAAAGCTATCTTTTAAGTTAGTGAAATCTTTCAAGAAAATTGGACTGCTTTTCAGTGTCGCAGAGTGCATTCAAAGAAAACTTATGAAATAGATTTGAATACTTACCTATTTAATAAGTTTATCACAACAATTAGGCTATAAGCAACTGACAGTATACTGGCTGGTATTTGATCATACGCCACTTACAGTGAATGTGCGGCTATCATGCCATAGATGGTCATTCAAGACACTCTGTACGCGCTGCGTAGGTTTTGACCGGCCGGTTCGGCCATAAAACACATTGGGCCAAAAAAATTCCAAACAATGTCAATTTTCAAAATTTTGTTTGCAATGCATAAATTATAATGTGAGCGTGCAATATTTTACATGGTATAAGAGCACATTTTTACTCTCGCGCGAGTGCGAGTGTTTTAAAATTGATGTTTATAGTCATATGCTAGTCAGGATATAAATGAAAGCAGAGTAACTCAAATGCCTACGACCATACCATGTTGAAAGCACCGGTTCTCGTCCGATCACCAATGTTAAGCAACATTGGGCCTGGTTAGTACTTAGGTGGGAGACCGCCTGGGAACACCAGGTGTTGTAGGTTTTTATCTAAAGCAAAAGTAGAACTTTTACTTTTATACGCTAAGATTTATTGCTGTTTAAAATTCGGTGATGTCAAAAAGTTAAGCCTAATCGACCTGGTGCAAAAATTTTCAATGGGTCAAATTTCTGTCGAAACAATACAAAACCAATAAATTTATATACCGTATCATTTTTGTGTACAAGAAGCTGCTGATAGGCCAAAAACAATGGAGATAACTTTTGGGGTCTTTGAGTTATAGCATTTTGAATTTCGGTGATGCCAAAAAGTTAAGCCCAATCGAGCCTTGTGAATTGCGCGAACGGCCATAACATGCCCAAAAAATTTAAAATTCCAAAATATTAATATTTGTATCTTAAGATCGTGGTCAAATCTTGGCGGGATGAGAAAATTAAACGATTTTGTCGGTCCAACACAAAGTTATAAGCTTTTGAAATCTCGGTGATGCCAAAAAATTGAGCTTAATCGAGTGTCGTGCAAAAAATAAAATTTTCAAAAAAATTTTTTTTGGATAAATTTCTATTTTTCTACCTGGTTTCAAAAATTTGAGCTCAAGAAAATTCCAGGGAGCCCAAAACGACATTTGTAGCTTAAGTGTCCATAGAGTAATCATCAGTCGAAATTTTGTGGGACGCGAATTTCGGCCAGTTTGGACGAAAATCGGCCTAAAAGCTATCTTTTAAGTTAGTGAAATCTTTTTTCTTAAATTTTTCAAGAAAAATGGACTGCCTTTCAGTGTCGCAGAGTGCATTCAAAGAAAACTTATCAAATAGATTTGAATACTTACCTATTTAATAAGTTTATCACAACAATTAGGCTATAAGCAACTGAAAGTATCCTGGCTGGTATTTGATCATACGCCACTTACAGTGAATGTGCGGCTATCATGCCATAGATGGTCATTCAAGACACTCTGTATGTGCTGCGTAGGTTTTGACCGGCCGATTGGGCCATAAAACACATTGGGCCAAAAAAATTCCAAACAATGTCAATTTTCAAAATTTTGTTTGCAATGCATAAATTATAATGTGAGCGTGCAATATTTTACATGGTATAAGAGCACATTTTTACTCTCGCGCGAGTGCGGGTGTTTTAAAATTAATGTACATAGTCATATGCTAGTCAGGATATAAAAGAAAGCAGAGTAACTCAAATGCCTACGACCATACCATGTTGAAAGCACCGGTTCTCGTCCGATCACCAATGTTAAGCAACATTGGGCCTGGTTAGTACTTGGATGGGAGACCGCCTGGGATCACCAGGTGTTGTAGGTTTTTATTTAAAGCAAAAGTATTTCTTTTACTTTTACACCCTAAGAGTTATTGCTGTTTAAAGTTCGGTGATGTCAAAAAGTTAAGCCTAATCGAGCGTGGTGCAAAAAATTTCAATGGGTCAAAATTTGGTCGAAACAAGACAAAACCGATAAATTTATATACCGTATCATTTTTGTGTACAATAAACTGCTGATAGGCCAAAAATAATGGAGATAACTTTGGGGTCTTTGAGTTATAGCATTTTGAATTTCGGTGATGCCAAAAAGTTAAGCCCAATCGAGCCTTGTGAATTGCGCGAACGGCCATAACATGCCCAAAAAATTTAAAATTCCAAAATATTAATATTTTGGATCATAAGATCGTAGTCAAATCTTGGCGGAATGAGAAAATGAAACGATTTTGTCGGTCCAACACAAAGTTATAAGCTTTTGAAATCTCGGTGATGCCAAAAAATTGAGCTTAATCGAGTGTCGTGCAAAAAATAAAATTTTCAAAAAATTTTTTTTTGGATAAATTTCTATTTTTTTACCTCGTTTCAAAAATTTGAGCTCAAGAAAATTCCAACGAGCCCAAAACGACATTTGTAGCTTAAGTGGCCATAGAGTAATCATCAGTCGAAATTTTGGGGGACGCGAATTTCGGCCAGTTTGGACAAAAATCGGCCTAAAAGCTATCTTTTAAGCTAGTGAAATCTTTTTTCTTGAATTTTTCAAGAAAATTGGACTGCTTTTCAGTGTCGCAGAGTGCATTCAAAGAAAACTTATCAAATAGATTTGAATACTTACCTATTTAATAAGTTTATCACAACAATTAGGCTATAAGCAACTGACAGTATCCTGGCTGGTATTTGATCATACGCCACTTACAGTGAATGTGCGGCTATCATGCCATAGATGGTCATTCAAGACACTCTGTACGCGCTGCGTAGGTTTTGACCGGCCGATTTGGCCATAAAACACATTGGGCCAAAAAAATTCCAAACAATGTTATTTGTCAAAATTTTGTTTGCAATGCATAAATTATAATGTGAGCGTGCAATATTTTTCATGGTATAAGAGGACATTTTTACTCTCGCGCGAGTGCGAGTGCTTTAAAATTAATGTACATAGTCATATGCTAGTCAGGATATAAATGAAAGCAGAGTAACTCAAATGCCTACGACCATACCATGTTGAAAGCACCGGTTCTCGTCCGATCACCAATGTTAAGCAACATTGGGCCTGGTTAGTACTTAGGTGGGAGACCGCCTGGGAACACCAGGTGTTGTAGGTTTTTATCTAAAGCAAAAGTAATACTTTTGCTTTTATACGCTAAGAGTTATTGCTGTTTAATAAAATTCGGTGATGTCAAAAAGTTAAGCCTAATCTACTGTGGTGCAAAAACAGAAATTTTTAAAATTTTTTGTTTTTTCGTTTAAGTTTCATTTTTTTATCTTGCTTCATAAATTCGAGCTCAGCAAAATTCCGACGAGCACAAAACGACATTTGTAGCTTAAGTGTACGTGGAGTAATCATCAGTTGAAATTTTGGGGGACGCGAATTTCGACCAGTTTGGACGAAAATCGGCCTAAAAGCTAACTTTTAAGTTAGTGCAATTTTTTTTCTTGAATTTTTCAAGAACATTGAACTGCCTTTCGCTGTCGCTGAGTGCATTCAAAGAAAACTTATCAAATAGATTTGAATACTTACCTATTTAATAAGTTTGTCACAACAATTAGGCTATAAGCAACTGACAGTATCCTGGCTGGTATTTGATCATACGCCACTTACAGTGAATGTGCGGTTATCATGCCATAGATGGTCATTCAAGACACTTTGTACACGCTGCGTAGGTTTTGACCGGCCGATTCGGCCATAAAACACATTGGGCCAAAAAAGTTCCAAACAATGTCAAATTTCAAAATTTTGGTTTGCTATGCATAAATTATAACGTGAGCGTGCAATATTTTACATGGTATAAGAGCACATTTTTATTCTCGCGCGAGTGCGAGTGTTTAAAAATTAATGTACATAGACATATGCTAGTCAGGATATCAAAGAAGGCGGTGTAACTCAAATGCCTACGACCATACCACGTTGAAAGCACCGGTTCTCGTCCGATCACCGATGTTAAGCAACATTGGGCCCGGTTAGTACTTGGATGGGAGACCGCCTGAGAATACCAGGTGTTGTAGGTTTTTAATTAAAGCAAAAGTACTACTTTTACTTTCAAACGCTAAGAGTTATTGCTGTTTAAAGTTGGGTGATGTCAAAAAGTTGAGCCTAATCGAGCGTGGTGCAAAACTTTTCAATGGGTAAAATTTTGGTCAAAACAATACAAAACCGATAATTTTTTTTGCAGTATCAATTTTGTGTACAATCACCTGCTGATAGACCAAAAATAATGGAGATAAAATTTCGGGGGGTCTCTGAGTTATAGCATTTTGAATTTCGGTGATGCCAAAAAGTTAAGCCCAATCGAGCCTGATGAATTGCGCGAACGGCCATAACCTGCCCAAAAAAAGTAAAATTTCCAAATTTTATTATTCGAATCATTAGATCGTAATCAAATCTTGGGGACTGAGAAAATGAAATGATTTTGTCGGTCCAACACAAAGTTATAAAATTTTAAAATCTCGGTGATGCCATAAAATTAAGCTTAATCGAGTGTCGTGCAAAACATGAAATTTTCAAAAAAAATTTTTTGTTTAAATTTCAGATTTTTTTCTATCTCGTTTCATAAATTTGAGCTCAGGTAAATTCCAACGAGCCCAAATTGACATTTGTAGCTTAAGTGTACGTGGAGTAATCATCAGTTGAAAATTTGGGGGGACCCGAATTTCGGCCATTTTGGACGAAAATTGGCCTAAAAGCTAACTTTTAACTTAGTGCAATTTTTTTCTTGCTTTTTTAAAGAGAATCGCGCTGCTCTCCGCTGTCGCAGAGTGCATTCAACGACCACTTATCAAACTGATTTGAATACTTACCTGTTTAATAAGTTTATCACAACAATTAGGCTAAAGGCAACTGACAGTATCCTGGCTGGTATTCGATCATATGCCACTTACAGTGAATGTGCGGCTATCATGCCATAGATGGTCATTCAAGACACTCTGTAAACGCTGCGTAGGTTTTGACCCGCCGATTTGGCCATAAAACACATTGGGCCAAAAAAATTCCAAGCAATGTCAATTTTCAAAATTTTGTTTGCAATGCATAAATTATAACGTGAGATTGCAAAACTTTACATGGTATAGGAGCATATTTTTACTATCGCTCGAGGGCGAGTGTTTTGAAAGTAGTGTTCACAGACATATGCTAGTTAGGTTTTTCAAGAACATTGAACTGCCTTTCGCTGTCGCTGAGTGCATTCAAAGAAAACTTATCAAATAGATTTGAATATTTACCTATTTAATAAGTTTGTCACAACAATTAGGCTATAAGCAACTGACAGTATCCTGGCTGGTATTTGATCATACGCCACCTACAGTGAATGTGCGGTTATCATGCCATAGATGGTCATTCAAGACACTTTGTACACGCTGCGTAGGTTTTGACCGGCCGATTCGGCCATAAAACACATTGGGCCAAAAAAGTTCCAAACAATGTCAAATTTCAAAATTTTGGTTTGCAATGCATAAATTATAACGTGAGCGTGCAATATTTTACATGGTATAAGAGCACATTTTTATTCTCGCGCGAGTGCGAGTGTTTAAAAATTAATGTACATAGACATATGCTAGTCAGGATATCAAAGAAGGCGGTGTAACTCAAATGCCTACGACCATACCATGTTGAAAGCACCGGTTCTCGTCCGATCACCGATGTTAAGCAACATTGGGCCCGGTTAGTACTTGGATGGGAGACCGCCTGGGAATACCAGGTGTTGTAGGTTTTTAATTAAAGCAAAAGTACTACTTTTACTTTCAAACGCTAAGAGTTATTGCTGTTTAAAGTTCGGTGATGTCAAAAAGTTGAGCCTAATCGAGCGTGGTGCAAAACTTTTCAATGGGTAAAATTTTGGTCAAAACAATACAAAACCGATAATTTTTTTTGCAGTATCAATTTTGTGTACAATCACCTGCTGATAGACCAAAAATAATGGAGATAAAATTTCGGGGGGTCTCTGAGTTATAGCATTTTGAATTTCGGTGATGCCAAAAAGTTAAGCCCAATCGATCCTGATGAATTGCGCGAACGGCCATAACCTGCCCAAAAAAAGTAAAATTTCCAAATTTTATTATTCGAATCATTAGATCGTAATCAAATCTTGGGGACTGAGAAAATGAAATGATTTTGTCGGTCCAACACAAAGTTATAAAATTTTAAAATCTCGGTGATGCCATAAAATTAAGCTTAATCGAGTGTCGTGCAAAACATGAAATTTTCAAAAAAAATTTTTTGTTTAAATTTCAGATTTTTTTTCTATCTCGTTTCATAAATTTGAGCTCAGGTAAATTCCAACGAGCCCAAATTGACATTTGTAGCTTAAGTGTACGTGGAGTAATCATCAGTTGAAAATTTGGGGGGACCCGAATTTCGGCCATTTTGGATGAAAATTGGCCTAAAAGCTAACTTTTAACTTAGTGCAATTTTTTTCTTGCTTTTTTAAAGAGAATCGCGCTGCTCTCCGCTGTCGCAGAGTGCATTCAACGACCACTTATCAAACTGATTTGAATACTTACCTGTTTAATAAGTTTATCACAACAATTAGGCTAAAGGCAACTGACAGTATCCTGGCTGGTATTCGATCATATGCCACTTACAGTGAATGTGCGGCTATCATGCCATAGATGGTCATTCAAGACACTCTGTAAACGCTGCGTAGGTTTTGACCCGCCGATTTGGCCATAAAACACATTGGGCCAAAAAAATTCCAAGCAATGTCAATTTTCAAAATTTTGTTTGCAATGCATAAATTATAACGTGAGATTGCAAAACTTTACATGGTATAGGAGCATATTTTTACTATCGCGCGAGGGCGAGTGTTTTGAAAGTAGTGTTCACAGACATATGCTAGTTAGGTTATAAATGAAAGATGAGTAACTTAAATGCCTACGACCATACCATGTTGAATGCACCGGTTCTTGTCCGATCACCGAAGTTAAGCAACATTGGGCCTGGTTAGCACTTGGATGGGAGACCGCCTGGGAACACCAGGTGTTGTAGGCTCTTATTTCTAAAGCAAAATTACTACTTTTACTTTTAAACGCTAAGAGTTATTGCTGTTTGAAATTCGAAGGTGTCAAAAAGTTAAGCCTAATCGAGCGTGGTGCAAAAAAATAAAACTTTCAAAACTTTTTATTTTTTTTTTTCGATTAAATTTCATTTTTATATCTTGTTTCATAAATTTGAGCTCAAGAAAAAATCCAACGAGCTCGAAACGAAATTTGTAGCTTAAGTAAACGTGGAGTAATCATCAATTGAAAATTTGGGGGCACCCGAATTTCGACCATTTTGGACGAAAATTGGTCTAAAAGCTAACTTTTAAGTTAGTGCAATTTTTTTTGCAATTTTCAAGAAATTTGGCCTGTTCTCCGCTGTCGCAGAGTGCATTCAAAGAAAACTTATCAAATCGATTTGAATACTTACCTATTTAATAAGTTTATTACAACAATTAGGCTAAAAGCACCTGACAGTATGCTGGCTGGTATTCGATCATATGCCACTTACAGTGAATGTGCGGCTATCATGCCATAGATGGTCATTCAAGACACCTGTACACGCTGCGTAGGTTTTGACCAGCCGATTTGGCCATAAAACACATTGGGTCAAAAAAAATTCCAAACAATATCAATTTTCAAAATTTTGTTTGCAATGCATAAATTATAACGTGAGCGTGCAAAATTTTACATAATATAAAAGCATATTTTAACTCTCACACGAGGGCGAGTGTTTTTAAAATTAATGTACATAAACATATGCTAGTCAGGATATAAAGGAAGGCGGAGTAACTCAAATGCCTACGACCATACCATGTTGAAAGCACCGGTTCTCGTCCGATCACCGATGTTAAGCAACATTGGGCCCGGTTAGTACTTGGATGGGAGACTGCCAGAGAACACCAAGTGTCGTAGGCTTTCATTTTAATGCAAAAGTACTACTTTTACTTTTTTCGCTATGAGTTATTGCTGTTTAAAATTCGAAGATGTCAAAAAGTTAAGCCTAATCGAGCGTGGTGCAAAAAATAAAATTTTCAAAACTTTTTGTTTGTTTTTTCGTTTAAATTTCAATTTTTTAACTTGTTTCAAAAATTTGAGCTCAGTAAAAATCCAACGAGCTCAAAATTTGTAGCTTAAGTGTACGTGGAGTAATCATCAATTGAGAATTTGGGGGACCATAATTTCGGCCATTTTGGACAAAAATCGGTCTAAAAGCTAACTTTTAAGTTAGTACAATTTTTTTCTTGCATTTTTCAAGAAACTTGGGCTGCCCTCCGCTGCTGCAGAGTGCATTCAAAGAATACTTATCAAAACATTCAAAGAATACTTATCAAGTAGGCTTTCATTTTTAAAGCAAAAGTACTACTTTTACTTTTATTCGCTAAGAGTTATTGCTGTTTAAAATTCGAAGATGTCAAAAAGTTAAGCCTAATCGAGCGTGGTGCAAAAAAAAAAATTTTCAAAACTTTTTGTTTTTTTTTCGTTTAAATTTCAATTTTTTAACTTGTTTCAAAAATTTGAGCTCAGTAAAAATCCAACGAGCTCAAAATTTGTAGCTTAAGTGTACGTGGAGTAATCATCAATTGAGAATTTGGGGGACCCGAATTTCGGCCATTTTGGACAAAAATTGGTCTAAAAGCTAACTTTTAAGTCGTGCAATTTTTTTCTTGTATTTTTCAAGAAACTTGGGCTGCCCTCCGCTGCTGCAGAGTGCATTCAAAGAATACTTATCAAATAGATTTGAATGTTTACCTATTAAATAAGTTTATTACAACAATTAGGCTAAAGGCAACTGACAGTATCCTGACTGGTATTCGATCATAAGCCACTTACAGTGACTGCGCGGCTATGATGCCATAGATGGTCATTCAAGAAACCCTGTACACGCTGCGTAGGTTTTGACCAGACGATTTGGCCATAAAACACATTGGGCCAAAAAAAATTCCAAACAATGTCAATTTTCAAAATTTTGTTTGCAATGCATAAATCATAAGGTGAGCGTGCAAAATATTTCATGGTTTAGGAGCATAATTTTACTCTCGCGCGAGTGCGAGTGTTTTAAAAGTAATGTACATAGACATATGCTAGTCAGGATGAAATTGAAGGCGGAGTAACTCAAATTCCTACGACCATACCATGTTGAAAGCACCGGTTCTCGTCCGATCACCGATGTTAAGCAACATTGGGCCCGGTTAGTACTTGGATGGGAGACTGCCAGAGAACACCAAGTGTCGCAGGCTTTCATTTTTAAAGCAAAAGTAATACTTTTAATTTTATTCGCTAAGAGTTATTGCTGTTTAAAATTCGAAGATGTCAAAAAGTTAAGCCTAATCGAGCGTGGTGCAAAAATTTTCAATGGGTCAAATTTTGGCCAAAACAACAGAAAACCGAAAATTTTTTTTTGCAGTATCAATTTTGTGTACAATCATCTGCTGATAGGCAAAAAATATTGGAGATAACATTTGGGGTCTTTGAGTTATAGCCTTTTGAATTTCGGTGATGTCAAAAAAATAAGCCCAATCGAGCCTGGTGAATTGCGCGAACGGCCATAACTTGCCAAAAAATTTTAAAATTTCCAACTTTTATTATTTGGATCATAAGATCATGATCATATCTTGGGGGACTGAAAAAATGAACCGATTTCGTCGGTCCAACACAAAGTTATAGGCTTTTGAAATCTCGGTGATGCCAAAAAGTTAAGCCTAATCGAGCGTGGTGCAAAAAATGAAATTTTCAAAATTTTTGGTTTTTTCCGTTCAAAGTTCATTTTTTTCATCTCGTTTCATAATTTTCATCTCAGGAAAATTCCAATGAGCCCAAAACGACGTTTGTAGCTTAAGTGTATGTGGAGTAATCATCAGTTAAAAATTTGGGGGGACCCGAATTTCGGCCATTTTGGACGAACATTGGCCTAAAATCTAACTTTTAACTTAGTGCAATTTTTTTTCTAGCCTTTTTTAAGAGAATTGGGCTGCCTTCCGCTGTCGCAGAGTGCATTCAAAGAAAAGTTATCAAATATATTTGAATACTTACCTATTTAATAAGTTTATCACAACAATTAGGCTAAAAGCAACTGACAGTATCCTGGCTGGTATTCAATCATATGCCACTTACAGTGAATGTGCGGCTATCATGCCATAGATGGTCATTCAAGGCACCTTGTACATGCTCCATAGGTTTTGACCAGACGATTTGGCCATAAAACACATTGGGCCAAAAAAAATTCCAAACAATGTCAATTTTCAAAATTTTGTTTGCAATGCATAAATCATAAGGTGAGCGTGCAAAATATATCATGGTTTAGGAGCATAATTTTACTCTCGCGCGAGTGCGAGTGTTTTAAAAGTAATGTACATAGACATAAGCTAGTCAGGATGAAAACGAAAGCGGAGTAATTCAAATGCCTACGACCATATCATGTTGAATGCACCGGTTCTCGTCGGATCACCGAAGTTAAGCAACTTTGGGCCTGGTTAGTACTTGGATGGGAGATCGCCTGAAAACACCAGCTGTGGTAGGCTCTTATTTAAAGCAAAATTAAAATTTTTACTTTGTACGGTAAGAGCTATTGCTGTTGAATTTCTGTGATGTCAAAATGTTAAGCCTAATCGAGCGTGGTGCAAAAAATGAAAATTTCAAAATTTTTGTTTCTTTTTTGTTTATATTCCATTTTTTTTATCTTGTATCATAAATTATAAGCTTAGGACTATTCTTACGAGCCCAAAACGACATTTGTAGCTCAAGTGTACGAGGAGTAATCATCAGTTGAAAATTTGGGGACCCGAATTTCGGCCATTTTGGACGAAAATCGGTCTAAAAACTAACTTTTCAGTTAGTGCAAATTTTCTCTTGCATTTTTCAGGAAATTTGGGCTGCCTTCTACTGTCGCAGAGTGCATTCAAAGAAAATTTATCAAATAGATTTGAATACTTACCTATTTAATAAGTTTATTACAACATTTAGGCTAAAAGCAACTGACAATATCCTGGCTGGTATCCGATCATATGCCAATTACAGTGAATGTGCGGCTATCATGCCATAGATGGTCATTGAAGACACCCTGTACACGCTGCGTAGGTTTTGACCAGCCGGTTTGGCCATAAAACACATCGGGCCAAAAAAAAATCCAAACAATGTCACTTTTCAAAACTTTGTTTGATATGCATAAATTATAACGTGAGCGTGCAAAAATTTACATGGTATAAGTGCAAATTTTTACTCTCGCATGAGGGCGAGTGTTTAAAAACTAATGTACACCGACATATGCTAGTCAGGATATAAATGAAAGCGGAGCAACTCAAATGCCTACGACCATACCATGTTGAATGCACCGGTTCTCGTCCGATCACCGAAGTTAAGCAACATTGGGCCTGGTTAGTACTTGGATGTGAGACCGCCTGGGAACACCAGGTGTTTTAGGCTTTTATTTAAAGCAAAATTATTTCTTTTACTTTTATACGCTAAGAGTTATTGCTGTTTAAATTTCGGTGATGTCAAAAAGTTAAGCCTAATCGAGCGTGGTGCAAAAATTTTCAATGGGTCAAATTTTGGCAAAAACAACAGAAAACCGAAAAATATCCTTTGCAGTATCATTTTTGTGTACAATCAGCTGCTGATAGGCCAAAAATAATGGAGATAACTATTGGGGTCTTTGAGTTATAGCCTTTTGAATTTCGGTGATGTCAAAAAGTTAAGTCCAATCGAGCCTGGTGAATTGCGCGAACGGCCATAACTTGCCCAAAAATTTCAAAATTTCCAATTTTATTATTCGGATCATAAGATCGTGGTCAAATCTCGGGGGACTGAGAAAGTGAACCGATTTCGTCGATCCAACACAAAGTTATAAGCTTTTGAAATCTCGGTGATGCCAAAAAGTTAAGCCTAATCGAGCGTGGTGCAAAAAATGAAATTTTCAAAATTTTTGGTTTTTTCGTTCAAAGTTCATTTTTTTCATCTCTTTTCAAAAATTTCAGCTCAGGAAAATTCCAACGAGCCCAAAACAACGTTTGTAGCTTAAGTGTACGTGGAGTAATCATCAGTTAAAAATTTGGGGAGACCCGAATTTCGGCCATTTTGGACGAAAATTGGCCTAAAATCTAACTTTTAAGTTAGTGCAATTTTTTTAGGAGAATTGGGCTGCCCTCCGCTGTCGCAGAGTGCATTTAAAGAAAACTTATCAAATAGATTTGAATACTTACCTATTTAATAAGTTTATCACAACAATTAGGCTAAAAGCAACTGACAGTATCCTGGCTGGTATACAATCATATGCCACTTACAGTGAATGTGCGGCTATCATGTCATAGATGGTCATCCAAGACACCCTGTACACGCTCCGTAGGTTTTGACCAGCTGATTTGGCCATAAAACACATTGGGTCAAAAAAATTCCAAACATTGTAGTTTTTCAAAATTTTTTTGAAATGCATAAATTATAACGTGAGCGTGTAAACTTTTACATGGTATAAGAGCAAACTTTTACTCTCGCGCGAGGGCGAGTGTTTAAAAACTAATGTACACAGACATATGCTAGTCAGGATATAAATGAAAGCGGAGTAACTCAAATGCCTACGACCTTACCATGTTGAATGCACCGGTTCTCGTCCGATCACCGAAGTTAAGCTACTTTGGGCCTGGTTAGTACTTGGATGGGAGACAGCCTGGGAACACCAGGTATTGTAAATTTTTGTTTAAAGCAAATTAAAACTTTTACTTTTACACGCTAAAAGTTATTGCTGTTTAAAGTTTGGCGATATCAAAAAGTTAAGCCTAATCGAGCGTGGTGCAAAAATTTTCAATGGGTCAAATTTTGGCGAAAAAACGAAAACCGAAAAATTTCTTTTGCAGTATCAATTTTGTGTACAATCAGCTGCTGATAGGCCAAAAATAATGGAGATAACTTTTGGGGTCTTTGAGTTATAGCCTTTTGAATTTCGGTGATGTCAAAAAGTTAAGTCCTATTGAGCCTGGTGAATTGCGCGAACGGCCATAACTTGCCCAAAAATTTTAAAATTTTCAAATTTTATTATTTGGATCATAAAATCACGGTCAAATCTTGGGGGACTGAGAAAATGAACCAATTTCGTCAGTCCAACACAAAGTTATAGGCTTTTGAAATCTCAGTGATGCCAAAAAGTTAAGCCTAATCGAGCGTGGTGCAAAAAATGAAATTTTCAAAATTTTTGTTTTTTTTTCTTTCAAAGTTCATTTTTTTCATCTTGTTTCAAAAATTTCAGCTCAGGAAAATTCCAACGAGCACAAAACGACGTTTGTAGCTTAAGTGTACGTGGAGTAAAGTAATCATCAGTTAAAAATTTGGGGGGACCCGAATTTCGGCCATTTTGGACGAAAATTGGCCTCAAATCTAACTTTTAAGTTAGTGCAATTTTTTTGCTTGCATTTTTAAGAGAATTAGGCTGCCCTCCGCTGTCGCAGATTGCATTAAAAGAAAACTTATCAAATAGATTTGAATACTTACCTTTTTCATAAGTTTATCACAACAATTAGGCTAAAAGCAACTGACAGTATCCTGGCTGGTATTCAATCATATGCCACTTACAGTGAATGTGCGGCTATCATGTCATAGATGGTCATCCAAGACACTCTGTACACGCTCCGTAGGTTTTGACCAGCCGATTTGGCCATAGAACACATTGGGTCAAAAAAATTCCAATTATTGTCAATTTTCAAAATTTTGTTTGAAATACATGAATTATAACGTGAGCTTGTAAACTTTTACATGGTATAAGAGCATATTTTTACTCTCGCGCGAGGGCGAGTGTTTTAAAAGTAATGTAGATAGACATATGCTAGTCAGGATATAAATGAAAGCGGAGTAACTCAAATGCCTACGACCATACCATGTTGAATGCACCGGTTCTCGTCCGATCACCGAAGTTAAGCAACCTTTTGGCCTGGTTAGTACTTGGATGGGAGACCGCCTGGGAACACCAGGTGTTGTAGGCTTTTATTTAAAGCAAAAGTATTTCTTTTACTTTTATACGCTAAGAGTTATTGCTGTTTAAATTCGGTGATGTCAAAAAGTTAAGCCTAATCGAGCGTGGTGCAAAAATTTTCAATGGGTCAAATTTTGGCCAAAACAACAGAAAACCGAAAAATTTCTTTTGCAGTATCAATTTTGTGTACAATCAGCTGCTGATAGGCAAAAAATAAGGGAGATAACATTTGGGGTCTTTGAGTTATAGCCTTTTGAATTTCGGTGATGTCAAAAAAATAAGCCCAATCGAGCCTGGTGAATTGCGCGAACGGCCATAACTTGCCCAAAAATTTTAAAATTTCCAATTTTTATTATTTGGATCATAAGATCATGATCAAATCTTGGGGGACTGAAAAAATGAACCGATTTCGTCGGTCCAACACAAAGTTATAAGCTTTTGAATTCTCGGTGATGCCAAAAAGTTAAGCCTAATCGAGCGTGGTGCAAAAATGAAATTTTCAAAAATTTTGTTTTTTTTTTCGTTCAAAGTTCATTTTTTTCATCTCGTTTCATAATTTTCAGCTCAGGAAAATTCCAATGAGCCCAAAACGACGTTTGTAGCTTAAGTGTACGTGGAGTAATCATCAGTTAAAAATTTGGGGGGACCCGAATTTCGGCCATTTTGGACGAACATTGGCCTAAAATCTAACTTTTAACTTAGTGCAATTTTTTTTCTAGCCTTTTTTAAGAGAATTGGGCTGCCTTCCGCTGTCGCAGAGTGCATTCAAAGAAAAGTTATCAAATATATTTTAATACTTACCTATTTAATAAGTTTATCACATCAATTAGGCTAAAAGCAACTGACAGTATCCTGGCTGGTATCTAATCATATGCCACTTACAGTGAATGTGCGGCTATCATGTCATAGATGGTCATCCAATACACCCTGTACACGCTCCGTAGGTTTTGACCAGCTGATTTGGCCATAAAACACATTGGGTCAATAAAATTCCAAACATTGTCATTTTTCAAAATTTTGTTTGAAATGCATAAATTATACTGTGAGCGTGGAATATTTTACATGGTATAAGAGCACATTTTTACTCTCGCGCGAGTGCGAGTGTTTTAAAATTAATGTTCATAGTCACATAGTCAGGATATAAATGAAAGCAGAGTAACTCAAATGCCTACGACCATACCATGTTGAATGCACCGGTTCTCGTCCGATCACCGAAGTTAAGCAACATTGGGCCTGGTTAGTACTTGAATGGGAGACCGCCTGGGAACACCAGTTGTTGTAGGTTTTTATTTAAAGCAAAAGAATTTCTTTTACTTTTATACGCTAAGAGTTATTGCTGTTTAAATTTCGGTGATGTCAAAAAGTTAAGCCTAATCGAGCGTGGTGCGAAAATTTTCAATGGGTCAACTTTTGGCCAAAACAACAGAAAACCGAAAAGTTTCTTTTGCAGTATCAATTTTGTGTACAATCAGCTGCTGATAGGCCAAAAATAATGGAGATAACTTTTGGGGTCTTTGAGTTAATAGCCTTTTGAATTTCGGTGATGTCAAAAAGTTAAGCCCAATCGAGCCTGGTGAATTGCGCGAACGGCCATAACTTGCCCAAAAATTTTAAAATTTTCAAATTTTGTTATTTGGATCATAAGATCATGCACAAATCATGGGGGACTGAGAAATTGAACCGATTTCGTCGGTCCAACACAAAGTTATATGTTTTTGAAATCTCGGTGATGCCAAAAAGTTAAGCCTAATCGAGCGTGGTGCAAAAAATGAAATTTTCAAAATTTTTGTTTTTTTTTCGTTCAAAGTTCAATTTTTCATCTTGTTTCATAAAATTCAGCTCAGGACAATTCCAACGAGCCCAAAACGACGTTTGTAGCTTAAGTGTGCGTGGAGTAATCATCAGTTGAAATTTTGGGGGGACCCGAATTTCGGATATTTTGGACGAAAATTGGCCTAAAATCTAACTTTTAAGTTACTGCAGTTTTTTTTCTTGCAGTTTTTAAGAGAATTCGGCTGCGTTCTAATGTCGCAGAGTGTATTAAAACAAAACTTATCAAATAGATTTGAATACTTACCTATTTAATAAGTTTATCACAACAATTAGGCTAAAAGCAACTGACAGTATCCTGGCTGGTATCCAATCATATGCCACTTACAGTGAATGTGCGGCTATCATGTCATAGATGGTCATCCAAGACACCCTGTACACGCTCCATAGGTTTTGACCAGCTGATTTGGCCATAAAACACATTGGGTCAAAAAAATTCCAAACATTGTCAATTTTCAAAATTTTGTTTGAAATGCATAAATTATAACGTGAGCGTGTAAACTTTTACATGGTATAAGAGCATATTATTACTCTCGCGCGAGGGCGAGTGTTTTAAAAGTAATGTACATAGACTTATGCTAGTCAGGATATAAATGAAAGCGGAGTAACTCAAATGCCTACGACCATACCATGTTGAATGCACCGGTTCTCGTCCGATCACCGAAGTTAAGCAACATTGGGCCTGGTTAGTATTTGGATGGGAGACCGCCTGGGAACACCAGTTGTTGTAGGCTTCTATTTAAAGCAAAAGAATTTCTTTTACTTTTATACGCTAAGAGTTATTGCTGTTTAAATTTCGGAGATGTCAAAAAGTTAAGCCTAATCGAGCGTGGTGCAAAAATTTTCAATGGGTCAAATTTTGGCCAAAACAACAGAAAACCGAAAAGTTTCTTTTGCAGTATCAATTTTGTGTATAATCAGCTGGTGATAGGCCAAAAATAATGGAGATAACTTTTGGGGTCTTTGAGTTATAGTCTCTTGATTTTCGGTGATGTCAAAAAGTTAAGCCTAATCGAGCGTGGTGTGGTGCAAAAAATGAAACTTTCAAAATTTTTGTTTTTTTTTCGTTCAAAGTTCATTTTTTTCATCTTATTTCATAAATTTCAGATCAGGAAAATTCCAACGAGCCCAAAACGACGTTTGTAGCCTAAGTGTACGTGGAGTAATCATCAGTTGAAAATTTGGGGGGACCCGAATTTCGGCCATTTTGGACGAAAATTGGCCTAAAATCTAACTTTTTTCTTGCATTTTGTAAGAGAATTGGGCTGCGTTCCGCTGTCGCAGAGTGCATTCAAAGAAAACTTATCAAATAGATTTGAATACTTACCTATTTAATAAGTTTATCACAACAATTAGGCTAAAAGCAACTGACAGTATCCTGGCTGGTATCCAATCATATGCCACTTACAGTGAATGTGCGGCTATCATGTCATAGATGGTCATCCAAGACACCCTGTACACGCTCCGTAGGTTTTGACCAGCTGATTTGGCCATAAAACACATTGGGTCAAAAAAATTCCAAACATTGTCAATTTTCAAAATTTTGTTTGAAATGCATAAATTATAACGTGAGCGTGTAAACTTTTACATGGTATAAGAGCATTTTTTACTCTCGCGCGAGGGCGAGTGTTTTAAAAGTAATGTACATAGACATATGCTAGTCAGGATATAAATGAAAGCGGAGTAACTCAAATGCCTACGACAATACCATGTTGAATGCATCGGTTCTCGTTCGATCACCGAAGTTAAGCAACATTAGGCCTGGTTAGTACTTGGATGGGAGACCGCCTGGGAACACCAGTTGTTGTAGGCTTTTATTTAAAGCAAAAAAATTTCTTTTACTTTTATACGCTAAGAGTTATTGCTGTTTAAATTTCGGTGATGTCAAAAAGTTAAGCCTAATCGAGCGTGGTGCAAAAATTTTCAATGGGTCAAATTTTGGCCAAAACAACAGAAAACCAAAAAGTTTCTTTTGCAGTATCAATTTTGTGTACAATCAGCTGCTGATAGGCCAAAAATAAAGGAGATAACTTTCGGGGTGTTTGAGTTATAGTCTTTTGAGTTTCGGTGATGTCAAAAAGTTAAGCCTAATCGAGCGTGGTGTGGTGCAAAAAAGGAAATTTTCAAAATTTTTGTTTTTTTTTCGTTCAAAGTTCAATTTTTTCATCTCGTTTCATAAATTTCAGCTCACGACAATTCCAACGAGCCCAAAACGACGTTTGTAGCTTAAGTGTACGTGGAGTAATCATCAGTTTAAACTTTGGGGGGACCCGAATTTCGGCCATTTTGGACGAAAATTGGCCTAAAATCTAACTTTTAAGTTAGGGCAATTTTTTTCTTGCATTTTTTAAGACAATTGTACGACGTTTGTAGCTTAAGTGTACTTGGAGTAATCATCAGTTGAAATTTTGGGGGGACCCGAATTTCGGCCATTTTGGACGAAAATTGGCCTAAAATCTAACTTTTAACTTAGTGCAATTTTTTTCTTGCTTTTTTAAAGAGAATTGGGCTGCCCTCCGCTGTCGCCGAGTGCATTCAAAGAAAACTTATCAAATAGATTTGAATACTTACCTATTTAATAAGTTTATCACAACAATTAGGCTAAAAGCAACTGACAGTATCCTGGCTGGTATTCAATCATATGCCACTTACAGTCAATGTGCGGCTATCATGTCATAGATGGTCATCCAAGACACCCTGTACACGCTCCGTAGGTTTTGACCAGCTGATTTGGCCATAAAACACATTGGGTCAAAAAAATTCCAAACATTGTCAATTTTCAAAATTTTGTTTGAAATGCATAAATTATAACGTGAGCGTGTAAACTTTTACATGGTATAAGAGCATTTTTTA
Source organism: Symsagittifera roscoffensis (assembly GCF_963678635.1). Taxonomy (NCBI): domain Eukaryota; kingdom Metazoa; phylum Xenacoelomorpha; order Acoela; family Convolutidae; genus Symsagittifera; species Symsagittifera roscoffensis. The sequence goes on from NC_087071.1 coordinate 1,339,736, forward strand.
CTCTCGCGCGAGGGCGAGTGTTTTAAAAGTAATGTACATAGACATATGCTAGTCAGGATATAAATGAAAGCGGAGTAACTCAAATGCCTACGACAATACCATGTTGAATGCATCGGTTCTCGTTCGATCACCGAAGTTAAGCAACATTAGGCCTGGTTAGTACTTGGATGGGAGACCGCCTGGGAACACCAGGTGTTTTAGGCTTTTATTTAAAGCAAAATTATTTCTTTTACTTTTATACGCTAAGAGTTATTGCTGTTTAAATTTCGGTGATGTCAAAAAGTTAAGCCTAATCGAGCGTGGTGCAAAAATATTCAATGGGTCAAACTTTGGTCAAAACAACAGAAAACCGAAAATTTTTTTTTGCAGTATCAATTTTGTGTACAATCAGCTGCTGATAGGCCAAAAATAATGGAGATAACTTTTGAGGTCTTTGGGTTATAGCCTTTTGAATTTCGCTTTGTCAAAAAGTTAAGCCCAATCGAGCCTGGTGAATTGCGCGAACGGCCATAACTTGCCCAAAAATTTTAAAATTTTCAAATTTTGTTATTTGGATCATAAGATCATGCACAAATCATGGGGGACTGAGAAATTGAACCGATTTCGTCGGTCCAACACAAAGTTATATGTTTTTGAAATCTCGGTGATGCCAAAAAGTTAAGCCTAATCGAGCATGGTGCAAAAAATGAAATTTTCAAAATTTTTGTTTTTTTTTTCGTTCAAAGTTCAATTTTTCATCTTGTTTCATAAAATTCAGCTCAGGACAATTCCAACGAGCCCAAAACGACGTTTGTAGCTTAAGTGTGCGTGGAGTAATCATCAGTTGAAATTTTGGGGGGACCCGAATTTCGGATATTTTGGACGAAAATTGGCCTAAAATCTAACTTTTAAGTTACTGCAATTTTTTTTCTTGCATTTTTTAAGAGAATTCGGCTGCGTTCTAATGTCGCAGAGTGTATTAAAACAAAACTTATCAAATAGATTTGAATACTTACCTATTTAATAAGTTTATCACAACAATTAGGCTAAAAGCAACTGACAGTATCCTGGCTGGTATCCAATCATATGCCACTTACAGTGAATGTGCGGCTATCATGTCATAGATGGTCATCCAAGACACCCTGTACACGCTCCATAGGTTTTGACCAGCTGATTTGGCCATAAAACACATTGGGTCAAAAAAATTCCAAACATTGTCAATTTTCAAAATTTTGTTTGAAATGCATAAATTATAACGTGAGCGTGTAAACTTTTACATGGTATAAGAGCATATTATTACTCTCGCGCGAGGGCGAGTGTTTTAAAAGTAATGTACATAGACTTATGCTAGTCAGGATATAAATGAAAGCGGAGTAACTCAAATGCCTACGACCATACCATGTTGAATGCACCGGTTCTCGTCCGATCACCGAAGTTAAGCAACATTGGGCCTGGTTAGTATTTGGATGGGAGACCGCCTGGGAACACCAGTTGTTGTAGGCTTCTATTTAAAGCAAAAGAATTTCTTTTACTTTTATACGCTAAGAGTTATTGCTGTTTAAATTTCGGAGATGTCAAAAAGTTAAGCCTAATCGAGCGTGGTGCAAAAATTTTCAATGGGTCAAATTTTGGCCAAAACAACAGAAAACCGAAAAGTTTCTTTTGCAGTATCAATTTTGTGTATAATCAGCTGGTGATAGGCCAAAAATAATGGAGATAACTTTTGGGGTCTTTGAGTTATAGTCTTTTGATTTTCGGTGATGTCAAAAAGTTAAGCCTAATCGAGCGTGGTGTGGTGCAAAAAATGAAACTTTCAAAATTTTTGTTTTTTTTTTCGTTCAAAGTTCATTTTTTTCATCTTGTTTCATAAATTTCAGCTCAGGAAAATTCCAACGAGCCCAAAACGACGTTTGTAGCCTAAGTGTACGTGGAGTAATCATCAGTTGAAAATTTGGGGGGACCCGAATTTCGGCCATTTTGGACGAAAATTGGCCTAAAATCTAACTTTTAAGTTAGTGCAACTTTTTTCTTGCATTTTGTAAGAGAATTGGGCTGCGTTCCGCTGTCGCAGAGTGCATTCAAAGAAAACTTATCAAATAGATTTGAATACTTACCTATTTAATAAGTTTATCACAACAATTAGGCTAAAAGCAACTGACAGTATCCTGGCTGGTATCCAATCATATGCCACTTACAGTGAATGTGCGGCTATCATGTCATAGATGGTCATCCAAGACACCCTGTACACGCTCCGTAGGTTTTGACCAGCTGATTTGGCCATAAAACACATTGGGTCAAAAAAATTCCAAACATTGTCAATTTTCAAAATTTTGTTTGAAATGCATAAATTATAACGTGAGCGTGTAAACTTTTACATGGTATAAGAGCATTTTTTACTCTCGCGCGAGGGCGAGTGTTTTAAAAGTAATGTACATAGACATATGCTAGTCAGGATATAAATGAAAGCGGAGTAACTCAAATGCCTACGACAATACCATGTTGAATGCATCGGTTCTCGTTCGATCACCGAAGTTAAGCAACATTAGGCCTGGTTAGTACTTGGATGGGAGACCGCCTGGGAACACCAGTTGTTGTAGGCTTTTATTTAAAGCAAAAAAATTTCTTTTACTTTTATACGCTAAGAGTTATTGCTGTTTCAATTTCGGTGATGTCAAAAAGTTAAGCCTAATCGAGCGTGGTGCAAAAATTTTCAATGGGTCAAATTTTGGCCAAAACAACAGAAAACGAAAAAGTTTCTTTTGCAGTATCAATTTTGTGTACAATCAGCTGCTGATAGGCCAAAAATAAAGGAGATAACTTTCGGGGTGTTTGAGTTATAGTCTTTTGAGTTTCGGTGATGTCAAAAAGTTAAGCCTAATCGAGCGTGGTGTGGTGCAAAAAAGGAAATTTTCAAAATTTTTGTTTTTTTTTTCGTTCAAAGTTCAATTTTTTCATCTCGTTTCATAAATTTCAGCTCACGACAATTCCAACGAGCCCAAAACGACGTTTGTAGCTTAAGTGTACGTGGAGTAATCATCAGTTGAAACTTTGGGGGGACCCGAATTTCGGCCATTTTGGACGAAAATTGGCCTAAAATCTAACTTTTAAGTTAGTGCAACTTTTTTCTTGCATTTTTAAAGAAAATTGGGCTGCCCTTCGCTGTCGCAGAGTGCATTCAAAGAAAACTTATCAAATAGATTTGAATACTTACCTATTTAATAAGTTTATCACAACAATTAGGCCAAAAGCAACTGACAGTATCCTGGCTGGTATTCAGTCATATGCCACTAACAGTGAATGTGCGGCTATCATGTCATAGATGGTCATCCAAGACACCCTGTACACGCTCCGTAGCTTTTGACCAGCTGATTTGGCCATAAAACACATTGGGTCAAAAAAATTCCAAACATTGTCAATTTTCAAAATTTTGTTTGAAATGCATAAATTATAACGTGAGCGTGTAAACTTTTACATGGTATAAGAGCATATTATTACTCTCGCGCGAGGGCGAGTGTTTTAAAAGTAATGTACATAGACTTATGCTAGTCAGGATATAAATAAAAGCGGAGTAACTCAAATGCCTACGACCATACCATGTTGAATGCATCGGTTCTCGTTCGATCACCGAAGTTAAGCAACATTAGGCCTGGTTAGTACTTGGATGGGAGACCGCCTGGGAACACCAGTTGTTGTAGGCTTCTATTTAAAGCAAAAGAATTTCTTTTACTTTTATACGCTAAGAGTTATTGCTGTTTAAATTTCGGTGATGTCAAAAAGTTAAGCCTAATCGAGCGTGGTGCAAAAATTTTCAATGGGTCAAATTTTGGCCAAAACAACAGAAAACCAAAAAGTTTCTTTTGCAGTATCAATTTTGTGTACAATCAGCTGCTGATAGGCCAAAAATAAAGGAGATAACTTTCGGGGTGTTTGAGTTATAGTCTTTTGAGTTTCGGTGATGTCAAAAAGTTAAGCCTAATCGAGCGTGGTGTGGTGCAAAAAAGGAAATTTTCAAAATTTTTGTTTTTTTTTTCGTTCAAAGTTCAATTTTTTCATCTCGTTTCATAAATTTCAGCTCACGACAATTCCAACGAGCCCAAAACGACGTTTGTAGCTTAAGTGTACGTGGAGTAATCATCAGTTGAAACTTTGGGGGGACCCGAATTTCGGCCATTTTGGACGAAAATTGGCCTAAAATCTAACTTTTAAGTTAGTGCAACTTTTTTCTTGCATTTTTAAAGAGAATTGGGCTGCCCTTCGCTGTCGCAGAGTGCATTCAAAGAAAACTTATCAAATAGATTTGAATACTTACCTATTTAATAAGTTTATCACAACAATTAGGCCAAAAGCAACTGACAGTATCCTGGCTGGTATTCAGTCATATGCCACTAACAGTGAATGTGCGGCTATCATGTCATAGATGGTCATCCAAGACACCCTGTACACGCTCCGTAGCTTTTGACCAGCTGATTTGGCCATAAAACACATTGGGTCAAAAAAATTCCAAACATTGTCAATTTTCAAAATTTTGTTTGAAATGCATAAATTATAACGTGAGCGTGTAAACTTTTACATGGTATAAGAGCATATTATTACTCTCGCGCGAGGGCGAGTGTTTTAAAAGTAATGTACATAGACTTATGCTAGTCAGGATATAAATGAAAGCGGAGTAACTCAAATGCCTACGATCATACCATGTTGAATGCATCGGTTCTCGTTCGATCACCGAAGTTAAGCAACATTAGGCCTGGTTAGTACTTGGATGGGAGACCGCCTGGGAACACCAGTTGTTGTAGGCTTCTTTTTAAAGCAAAAGAATTTCTTTTACTTTTATACGCTAAGAGTTATTGCTGTTTAAATTTCGGAGATGACAAAAAGTTAAGCCTAATCGAGCGTGGTGCAAAAATATTCAATGGGTGAAATTTTGGCCAAAACAACAGAAAACCGAAAAGTTTCTTTTGCAGTATCAATTTTGTGTACAATCAGCTGCTGATAGGCCGAAAATAATGGAGATAAATTTTGGGGTCTTTGAGTTATAGTCTTTTGATTTTCGGTGATGTCAAAAAGTTAAGCCTAATCGAGCGTGGTGTGGTGCAAAAAATGAAACTTTCAAAATTTTTGTTTTTTTTTTCGTTCAAAGTTCATTTTTTTTCATCTCGTTTCATAAATTTCAGCTCAGGAAAATTCCAACGAGCCCAAAACGACGTTTGTAGCTTAAGTGTACGTGGAGTAATCATCAGTTGAAAATTTGGGGGGACCCGAATTTCGGCCATTTTGGACAAAAATTGGCCTAAAATCTAACTTTTAAGTTAGTGCAACTTTTTTCTTGCATTTTGTAAGAGAATTGGGCTGCGTTCCGCTGTCGCAGAGTGCATTCAAAGAAAACTTATCAAATAGATTTGAATACTTACCTATTTAATAAGTTTATCACAACAATTAGGCTAAAAGCAACTGACAGTATCCTGGCTGGTATCCAATCATATGCCACTTACAGTGAATGTGCGGCTATCATGTCATAGATGGTCATCCAAGACACCCTGTACATGCTCCGTAGGTTTTGACCAGCTGATTTGGCCATAAAACACATTGGGTCAAAAAAATTCCAAACATTGTCAATTTTCAAAATTTTGTTTGAAATGCATAAATTATAACGTGAGCGTGTAAACTTTTACATGGTATAAGAGCATTTTTTACTCTCGCGCGAGGGCGAGTGTTTTAAAAGTAATGTACATAGACATATGCTAGTCAGGATATAATTGAAAGCGGAGTAACTCAAATGCTTACGACAATACCATGTTGAATGCATCGGTTCTCGTTCGATCACCGAAGTTAAGCAACATTAGGCCTGGTTAGTACTTGGATGGGAGACCGCCTGGGAACATCAGTTGTTGTAGGCTTTTATTTAAAGCAAAAAAATTTCTTTTACTTTTATACGCTAAGAGTTATTGCTGTTTAAATTTCGGTGATGTCAAAAAGTTAAGCCTAATCGAGCGTGGTGCAAAAATTTTCAATGGGTCAAATTTTAGCCAAAACAACAGAAAACCGAAAAGTTTCTTTTGCAGTATCAATTTTGTGTACAATCAGCTGCTGATAGGCCAAAAATAAAGGAGATAACTTTCGGGGTCTTTGAGTTATAATCTTTTGAATTTCGGTGATGTCAAAAAGTTAAGCCTAATCGAGCGTGGTGTGGTGCAAAAAAGGAAACTTTCAAAATTTTTGTTTTTGTTTCATTCAAAGTTCAATTTTTTCATCTCGCTTCATAAATTTCAGCTCACGACAATTCCAACGAGCCCAAAACGACGTTTGTAGCTTAAGTGTACGTGGAGTAATCATCAGTTGAAAACTTGGGGTACCCGAATTTCGGCCATTTTGGACGAAAATTGGCCTAAAAGCTATCTTTTAACTTAGTGCAATTTTTTTTCTTGCATTTTTAAAGAGAATTGGGCTGCCCTACGTTGTCGCAGAGTGCATTCAAACAAAACTTATCAAATAGATTTGAATACTTACCTATTTAATAAGTTTATCACAACAATTAGGCTAAAAGCAACTGACAGTATCCTGGCTGGTATTCAATCATATGCCACTTACAGTGAATGTGCGGCTATCATGTCATAGATAGTCATCTAAGACACCCTGTACACGCTCCGTAGGTTTTGACCAGCTGATTTGGCCATAAAACACATTGGGTCAAAAAAATTCCAAACATTGTCAATTTTCAAAATTTTGTTTGAAATGCATAAATTATAACGTGAGCGTGTAAACTTCTACATGGTATAAGAGCATATTTTTACTCTCGCGCGAGGGCGAGTGTTTTAAATGTATTGTACATAGACATATGCTAGTCAGGGTATAAATGAAAGCGGAGTAACTCAAATGCCTACGACCATACCATGTTGATCACCGAAGTTAGCAACATTGGGCCTGGTAAGTACTTGGATGGGAGACCGCCTGGGAACACCAGGTGTTGTAGGATTTTATTTAAAGCAAAAGTATTTCTTTTACTTTTACACCCTAAGAGTTATTGCTGTTTAAAGTTCGGTGATGTCAAAAAGTTAAGCCTAATCGAGCGTGGTGCAAAAATTTTCAATGGGTCAAATTTTGGCCAAAACAACAGAAAACCGAAAAATTTCTTTTGCAGTATCAATTTTGTGTACAATAGGCTGCTGATAGGCTAAAAATAATGGAGATAACTTTTGGGGTCTTTGAGTTATAGCCTTTTGAATTTCGGTGATGTCAAAAAGTTAAGCCCAATCGAGCCTGGTGAATTGCGCGAACGGCCATAACTTGCCCAAAAATTTTAAAATTTCCAAATTTTAGAAGTTGGATCATAAGATCATGGTCGAATCTTGGGGGACTGAGAAAATGAACCGATTTTGTCGGTCCAACACAAAGTTATAAGCTTTTGAATTCTCGGTGATGCCAAAAAGTTAAGCCTAATCGAGCGTGGTGCAAAAAATGAAACTTTCAAAATTTTTGGTTTTTTTTCCTTCAAAGTTCATTTTTTTCATCTTGTTTCAAAAATTTCAGCTCAGGAAATATCCAACGAGCCCAAAACGACGTTTGTAGCTTAAGTGTACGTGGAGTAATCATCAGTTGAAAATTTGGGGGGACCCGAATTTCGGCCATTTTGGACGAAAATTGGCCTAAAAGCTATCTTTTAACTTAGTGCAATTTTTTTTCTTGCATTTTTTAAGAGAATTGGGCTGCCCTCCGCTGTCGCAGAGTGCATTCAAAGAAAACTTATCAAATAGATTTGAGTATTTACCTATTTAATAAGTTTATCATAACAATTAGGCTAAAAGCAACTGACAGTATCCTGGCTGGTATTCAATCATATGCCACTTACAGTGAATGTGCGGCTATCATGTCATAGATAGTCATCTAAGACACCCTGTACACGCTCCGTAGGTTTTGACCAGCTGATTTGGCCATAAAACACATTGGGTCAAAAAAATTCCAAACATTGTCAATTTTCAAAATTTTGTTTGAAATGCATAAATTATAACGTGAGCGTGTAAACTTCTACATGGTATAAGAGCATATTTTTACTCTCGCGCGAGGGCGAGTGTTTTAAAAGTATTGTACATAGACATATGCTAGTCAGGGTATAAATGAAAGCGGAGTAACTCAAATGCCTATGACCATACCATGTTGATCACCGAAGTTAGCAACATTGGGCCTGGTAAGTACTTGGATGGTAGACCGCCTGGGAACACCAGGTGTTGTAGGCTTTTATTTAAAGCAAAAGTATTTCTTTTACTTTTATACGCTAAGAGTTATTGCTGTTTAAAGTTCGGTGATGTCAAAAAGTTAAGCCTAATCGAGCGTGGTGCAAAAATTTTCAATGGGTCAAATTTTGGCCAAAACAACAGAAAACCGAAAAATTTCTTTTGCAGTATCAATTTTGTGTACAATAAGCTGCTGATAGGCTAAAAATAATGTAGATAACTTTTGGGGTCTTTGAGTTATAGCCTTTTGAGTTTCGGTGATGTCAAAAAGTTGAGCCCAATCGAGCCTGGTGAATTGCGCGAACGGCCCTAACTTGCCCAAACATTTTAAAATTTCCAAATTTTATTATTTGGATCATAAGATCATAGTCAAATCTTGGGGAACTGAGAAAAAGAACCGATTTCGTCGGTCCAACACAAAGTTATAAGCTTTTGAAATCTCAGTGATGCCAAAAAGTTAAGCCTAATCGAGCGTGGTGCAAAAAATGAAATTTTCAAAATTTTTGTTTTTTTTTCTTTCAAAGTTCATTTTTTTCATCTTGTTTCAAAAATTTCAGCTCAGAAAAAATTCCAACGAGCACAAAACGACGTTTGCAGCTTAAGTGTACGTGGAGTAATCATCAGTTGAAAAATTGGGGGGCCCGAGTTTCGGCCAATTTGGACGAAAAGTGGCCTAAAAGCTATCTTTTAACTTAGTTCAATTTTTTTTCTTGCTTTTTTAAAGAGAATTGGGCTGTTCTCCGTTGTCGCAGAGTGCATTCAAAGAAAACTTATCAAATAGATTTGAATCCTTACCTATTTAATAAGTTTATCACAACAATTAGGCTAAAAGCAACTGACAGTATCCTGGCTGGTATTCAGTCATATGCCACTTACAGTGAATGTGCGGCTATCATGTCATAGATAGTCATCCAAGACACCCTGTACCTCAAAAGCCTACGACCATACCATCTTGAATGCACCGGTTCTCGTCCGACCACCGAAGTTAAGCAACTTTGGGCCTGGTTAGTACTTGGATGGGAGACCGCCTGGGATCACCAGGTGTTGTAGGTTTTTATTTAAAGCAAAAGTATTTCTTTTACTTTTACACCCTAAGAGTTATTGCTGTTTAAATTTCAGTGATGTCAAAAAGTTAAGCCTAATCGAGCGTGGTGCAAAATTTTTCAATGGGTCAAATTTTGGCCAAAACAACAGAAAACCGAGAAATTTCTCTTGCAGTATCAATTTTGTGTACAATAAGCTGCTGATAGGCCAAAAATAATGGAGATAACTTTTGGGGTTTTTGAGTTATAGCCTTTTGAATTTCGGTGATGTCAAAAAGTTAAGCCCAATCGAGCCTGGTGAATTGCGCGAACGGCCATAACTTGCCCAAAAATTTTAAAATTTCCAAATTTTATTATTTGGATCATAATATCATGGTCAAATCTTGGGGGACTAAGAAAATGAACCGATTTAGTCGGTCCAACACAAAGTTATAAGCTTTTGAAGTCTCGGTGATGCCAAAAAAATAAGCCTAATCGAGCGTGGTGCAAAAAATGAAATTTTCAAAAAAAATTTTTTTTTCGTTCAAAGTTCATTTTTTCATCTCGTTTCGTAATTTTCAGCTCAGGAAAATTCCAACGAGCCCAAAACGACGTTTGTAGCTTAAGTGTACGTGGAGTAATCATCAGTTGAAAAATTGGGGGGACCCGAATTTCGGCCATTTTGGACGAAAATTGGCCTAAAATCTAACTTTTAAGTTAATGCAATATTTTTTTGCATTTTTTAGGAGAATTGGGCTGCCCTCCACTGTCGCAGAGTGCATTCAAAGAAAACTTATCAAATAAATTTGAATACTTACCTATTTAATAAGTTTATCACAACAATTAGGCTAAAAGCAACTGACAGTATCTTGGCTGGTATTCAATCATATGCCACTTACAGTGAATGTGCGGCTATCATGTCATAGATGGTCAACCAAGAAACCCTGTACACGCTCCGTAGGTTTTGACCAGCTGATTTGGCCATAAAACACATTGGGTCAAAAAAATTCCAAACATTGTCAATTTTCAAAATTTTGTTTTAAATGCATAAATTATAACGTGAGCGTGTAAACTTTTACATGATATAAGAGCATCTTTTTACTCTCGCGCGAGGGCGAGTGTTTTAAATGTAATGTACATAGACATATGCTAGTCAGGGTATAAATGAAAGCGGAGTAACTCAAAAGCCTACGACCATACCATCTTGAATGCACCGGTTCTCGTCCGACCACCGAAGTTAAGCAACATTGGGCCTGGTTAGTACTTGGATGGGAGACCGCCTGGGATCACCAGGTGTTGTAGATTTTTATTTAAAGCAAAAGTCTTTCTTTTACTTTTACACCCCAAGAGTTATTGCTGTTTAAAGTTCGGTGATGTCAAAAAGTTAAGCCTAATCGAGCGTGGTGCAAAATTTTTCAATGGGTCAAATTTTGGCCAAAACAACAGAAAACCGAGAAATTTCTCTTGCAGTATCAATTTTGTGTACAATAAGCTGCTGATAGGCCAAAAATAATGGAGATAACTTTTGGGGTTTTTGAGTTATAGCCTTTTGAATTTCGGTGATGTCAAAAAGTTAAGCCCAATCGAGCCTGGTGAATTGCGCGAACGGCCATAACTTGCCCAAAAATTTTAAAATTTCCAAATTTTATTATTTGGATCATAATATCATGGTCAAATCTTGGGGGACTAAGAAAATGAACCGATTTAGTCGGTCCAACACAAAGTTATAAGCTTTTGAAGTCTCGGTGAAGCCAAAAAAATAAGCCTAATCGAGCGTGGTGCAAAAAATGAAATTTTCAAAAAAATTTTTTTTTCGTTCAAAGTTCATTTTTTCATCTCGTTTCGTAATTTGCAGCTCAGGACAATTCCAACGAGCCCAAAACGACGTTTGTAGCTTAAGTGTACGTGGAGTAATCATCAGTTGAAAAATTGGGGGGACCCGAATTTCGGCCATTTTGGACGAAAATTGGCCTAAAATCTAACTTTTAAGTTAATGCAATATTTTTTTGCATTTTTTAAGAGAATTGGGCTGCCCTCCACTGTCGCAGAGTGCATTCAAAGAAAACTTATCAAATAAATTTGAATACTTACCTATTTAATAAGTTTATCACAACAATTAGGCTAAAAGCAACTGACAGTATCTTGGCTGGTATTCAATCATATGCCACTTACAGTGAATGTGCGGCTATCATGTCATAGATGGTCAACCAAGAAACCCTGTACACGCTCCGTAGGTTTTGACCAGCTGATTTGGCCATAAAACACATTGGGTCAAAAAAATTCCAAACATTGTCAATTTTCAAAATTTTGTTTTAAATGCATAAATTATAACGTGAGCGTGTAAACTTTTACATGATATAAGAGCATCTTTTTACTCTCGCGCGAGGGCGAGTGTTTTAAATGTAATGTACATAGACATATGCTAGTCAGGGTATAAATGAAAGCGGAGTAACTCAAAAGCCTACGACCATACCATCTTGAATGCACCGGTTCTCGTCCGACCACCGAAGTTAAGCAACATTGGGCCTGGTTAGTACTTGGATGGGAGACCGCCTGGGATCACCAGGTGTTGTAGATTTTTATTTAAAGCAAAAGTCTTTCTTTTACTTTTACACCCCAAGAGTTATTGCTGTTTAAAGTTCGGTGATGTCAAAAAGTTAAGCCTAATCGAGCGTGGTGCAAAATTTTTCAATGGGTCAAATTTTGGCCAAAACAACAGAAAACCGAGAAATTTCTCTTGCAGTATCAATTTTGTGTACAATAAGCTGCTGATAGGCCAAAAATAATGGAGATAACTTTTGGGGTTTTTGAGTTATAGCCTTTTGAATTTCGGTGATGTCAAAAAGTTAAGCCCAATCGAGCCTGGTGAATTGCGCGAACGGCCATAACTTGCCCAAAAATTTTAAAATTTCCAAATTTTATTATTTGGATCATAATATCATGGTCAAATCTTGGGGGACTAAGAAAATGAACCGATTTAGTCGGTCCAACACAAAGTTATAAGCTTTTGAAGTCTCGGTGAAGCCAAAAAAATAAGCCTAATCGAGCGTGGTGCAAAAAATGAAATTTTCAAAAAAATTTTTTTTTTCGTTCAAAGTTCATTTTTTCATCTCGTTTCGTAATTTTCAGCTCAGGACAATTCCAACGAGCCCAAAACGACGTTTGTAGCTTAAGTGTACGTGGAGTAATCATCAGTTGAAAAATTGGGGGGACCCGAATTTCGGCCATTTTGGACGAAAATTGGCCTAAAATCTAACTTTTAAGTTAATGCAATATTTTTTTGCATTTTTTAAGAGAATTGGGCTGCCCTCCACTGTCGCAGAGTGCATTCAAAGAAAACTTATCAAATAAATTTGAATACTTACCTATTTAATAAGTTTATCACAACAATTAGGCTAAAAGCAACTGACAGTATCTTGGCTGGTATTCAATCATATGCCACTTACAGTGAATGTGCGGCTATCATGTCATAGATGGTCAACCAAGAAACCCTGTACACGCTCCGTAGGTTTTGACCAGCTGATTTGGCCATAAAACACATTGGTTCAAAAAAATTCCAAAAATTGTCAATTTTCAAAATTTTGTTTGAAATGCATAAATTATAACGTGAGCGTGTAAACTTTTACATGGTATAAGAGCATATTTTTACTCTCGCGCGAGGGCGAGTGTTTTAAAAGTAATGTACATAGACATATGCTAGTCAGGGTATAAATGAAAGCAAAGTAACTCAAAAGCCTACGACCATACCATTTTGAATGCACCGGTTCTCGTCCGATCACCGAAGTTAAGCAACATTGGGCCTGGTTAGTACTTGGATGGGAGACCGCCTGGGATCACCAGGTGTTGTAGATTTTTATTTAAAGCAAAAGTCTTTCTTTTACTTTTACACCCCAAGAGTTATTACTGTTTAAAGTTCGGTGATGTCAAAAAGTTAAGCCTAATCGAGCGTGGTGCAAAATTTTTCAATGGGTCAAATTTCGGCCAAAACAACAGAAAACCGAAAAATTTCTTTTGCAGTATCAATTTTGTGTACAATAAGCTGCTGATAGGCCAAAAATAATGGAGATAACTTTTGGGGTTTTTGAGTTATAGCCTTTTGAAATTCGGTGATGTCAAAAAGTTAAGCCCAATCGAGCCTGGTGAATTGCGCGAACGGCCATAACTGGCCCAAAAATTTTAAAATTTCCAAATTTTATTATTTGGATCATAATATCATGGTCAAATTTTGGGAAACTAAGAAAATGAACTGATTTCGTCGGTCCAACACAAAGTTATAAGCTTTTGAAGTCTCGGTGATGCCAAAAAGTTAAGCCTAATCGAGCGTGGTGCAAAAAATGAAATTTTCAAAAATTTTGTTTTTTTTTTCTTTCAAAGTTCATTTTTTCATCTCGTTTCGTAATTTTTAGCTCAGGACAATTCCAACGAGCCCAAAACGACGTTTGTAGCTTAAGTGTACGTGGAGTAATCATCAGTTGAAAAATTGGGGGGACCCGAATTTCGGCCATTTTGGACGAAAATTGGCCTAAAATCTAACTTTTAAGTTAATGCAATATTTTTTTGCATTTTAAAAGAGAATTGGGCTGCCCTCCACTGTCGCAGAGTGCAGTCAAAGAAAACTTATCAAATAAATTTGAATACTTACCTATTTAATAAGTTTATCACAACAATTAGGCTAAAAGCAACTGACAGTATCTTGGCTGGTATTCAATCATATGCCACTTGCAGTGAATGTGCGGCTATCATGACATAGATGGTCAACCAAGAAACCCTGTACACGCTCCGTAGGTTTTGACCAGCTGATTGGCCATAAAACACATTGGGTCAAAAAAATTCCAAACATTGTCAATTTTCAAAATTTTGTTTGAAATGCATAAATTATAACGTGAGCGTGTAAACTTTTACATGGTATAAGAGCATATTTTTACTCTCGCGCGAGGGCGAGTGTTTTAAAAGTAATGTACATAGACATATGCTAGTCAGGGTATAAATGAAAGCGGAGTAACTCAAAAGCCTACGACCATACCATTTTGAATGCACCGGTTCTCGTCCGATCAACGAAGTTAAGCAGCATTGGGCCTGGTTAGTACTTGGATGGGAGACCGCCTGGGATCACCAGGTGTTGTAGATTTTTATTTAAAGCAAAAGTCTTTCTTTTACTTTTACACCCCAAGAGTTATTGCTGTTTAAAGTTCGGTGATGTCAAAAAGTTAAGCCTAATCGAGCGTGGTGCAAAATTTTTCAATGGGTCAAATTTTGGCCAAAACAACAGAAAACCGAAAAATTTCTTTTGCAGTATCAATTTTGTGTACAATAAGCTGCTGATAGGCCAAAAATAATGGAGATAACTTTTGGGGTTTTTGAGTTATAGCCTTTTGAATTTCGGTGATGTCAAAAAGTTAAGCCCAATCGAGCCTGGTGAATTGCGCGAACGGCCATAACTGGCCCAAAAATTTTAAAATTTCCAAATTTTATTATTTGGATCATAATATCATGGTCAAATTTTGGGGGACTAAGAAAATGAACCGATTTCGTCGGTCCAACACAAAGTTATAAGCTTTTGAAGTCTCGGTGATGCCAAAAAGTTAAGCCTAATCGAGCGTGGTGCAAAAAATGAAAATTTCAAAAATTTTGTTTTTTTTTCGTTCAAACTTCATTTTTTCATCTCGTTTCGTAAATTTCAGCTCAGGACAATTCCAACGAGCCCAAAACGACGTTTGTAGCTTAAGTGTACGTGGAGTAATCATCAGTTGAAAAATTGGGGGGACCCGAATTTCGGCCATTTTGGACGAAAATTGGCCTAAAATCTAACTTTTAAGTTAATGCAATATTTTTTTTGCATTTTTTAAGAGAATTGGGCTGCCCTCCACTGTCGCAGAGTGCATTCAAAGAAAATTTATCAAATAAATTTGAATACTTACCTATTTACTAAGTTTATCACAACAATTAGGCTAAAAGCAACTGACAGTATCTTGGCTGGTATTCAATCATATGCCACTTACAGTGAATGTACGGCTATCATGTCATAGATGGTCATCCAAGAAACCCTGTACACGCTCCGTAGGTTTTGACCAGCTGATTTGGCCATAAAACACATTGGGTCAAAAAAAATCCAAACATTGTCAATTTTCAAAATTTTGTTTGAAATGCATAAATTATAACGTGAGCGTGTAAACTTTTACATGGTATAAGAGCATATTTTTACTCTCGCGCGAGGGCGAATGTTTTAAAAGTAATGTACATAGACATATGCTAGTCAGGGTGTAAATGAAAGCGGAGTAACTCAAAAGCCTACGACCATACCATTTTGAATGCACCGGTTCTCGTCCGATCACCGAAGTTAAGCAACATTGGGCCTGGTTAGTACTTGGATGGGAGACCGCCTGAGATCACCCGGTGTTGTAGGTTTTTATTTAAAGCAAAAGTATTTCTTTTACTTTTACACCCTAAGAGTTATTGCTGTTTAAACTTCGGTGATGTCAAAAAGTTAAGCCTAATCGAGCGTGGTGCAAAATTTTTCAATGGGTCAAATTTTGGCCAAAACAACAGAAAACCGAAAAATTTCTTTTGCAGTATCAATTTTGTGTACAATAAGCTGCTGATAGGCCAAAAATAATGGAGATAACTTTTGGGGTTTTTGAGTTATAGCCTTTTGAATTTCGGTGATGTCAAAAAGTTAAGCCCAATCGAGCCTGGTGAATTGCGCGAACGGCCATAACTTGCCCAAAAATTTTAAAATTTCCAAATTTTATTATTTGGACCATAATATCATGGTCGAATCTTGGGGGACTAAGAAAATGAACCGATTTCGTCGGTCCAACACAAAGTTATAAGCTTTTGAAGTCTCGGTGATGCCAAAAAGTTAAGCCTAATCGAGCGTGGTGCAAAAAATGAAATTTTCAAAAATTTTGTTTTTTTTTTCGTTCAAAGTTCATTTTTTCATCTCGTTTCGTAAATTTCAGCTCAGGACAATTCCAACGAGCCCAAAACGACGTTTGTAGCTTAAGTGTACGTGGAGTAATCATCAGTTGAAAAATTGGGACCAGAATTTCGGCCATTTTGGACGAAAATTGGCCTAAAATCTAACTTTTAAGTTAATGCATTATTTTTTTGCATTTTTTAAGAGAATTGGGCTGCCCTCCACTGTCGCAGAGTGCATTCAAAGAAAACTTATCAAATAAATTTGAATACTTACCTATTTAATAAGTTTATCACAACAATTAGGCTAAAAGCAACTGACAGTATCTTGGCTGGTATTCAATCATATGCCACTTACAGTGAATGTGCGGCTATCATGTCATAGATGGTCGTCCAAGAAACCCTGTACACGCTCCGTAGGTTTTGACCAGCTGATTTGGCCATAAAACACATTGGGTCAAAAAAATTCCAAACATTGTCAATTTTCAAAATTTTGTTTGAAATGCATAAATTATAACGTGAGCGTGTAAACTTTTACATGGTATAAGAGCATATTTTTACTCTCGCGCGAGGGCGAATGTTTTAAAAGTAATGTACATAGACATATGCTAGTCAGGGTGTAAATGAAAGCGGAGTAACTCAAAAGCCTACGACCATACCATTTTGAATGCACCGGTTCTCGTCCGATCACCGAAGTTAAGCAACATTGGGCCTGGTTAGTACTTGGATGGGAGACCGCCTGGGATCACCCGGTGTTGTAGGTTTTTATTTAAAGCAAAAGTATTTCTTTTACTTTTACACCCTAAGAGTTATTGCTGTTTAAACTTCGGTGATGTCAAAAAGTTAAGCCTAATCGAGCGTGGTGCAAAATTTTTCAATGGGTCAAATTTTGGCCAAAACAACAGAAAACCGAAAAA
Source organism: Symsagittifera roscoffensis (assembly GCF_963678635.1). Taxonomy (NCBI): domain Eukaryota; kingdom Metazoa; phylum Xenacoelomorpha; order Acoela; family Convolutidae; genus Symsagittifera; species Symsagittifera roscoffensis. Next base: position 1,356,794 of record NC_087071.1, read on the forward strand.
TTTCTTTTGCAGTATCAATTTTGTGTACAATAAGCTGCTGATAGGCCAAAAATAATGGAGATAACTTTTGGGGTTTTTGAGTTATAGCCTTTTGAATTTCGGTGATGTCAAAAAGTTAAGCCCAATCGAGCCTGGTGAATTGCGCGAACGGCCATAACTTGCCCAAAAATTTTAAAATTTCCAAATTTTATTATTTGGACCATAATATCATGGTCAAATCTTGGGGGACTAAGAAAATGAACCGATTTCGTCGGTCCAACACAAAGTTATAAGCTTTTGAAGTCTCGGTGATGCCAAAAAGTTAAGCCTAATCGAGCGTGGTGCAAAAAATGAAATTTTCAAAAATTTTGTTTTTTTTTTCGTTCAAAGTTCATTTGATCATCTTGTTTCGTAAATTTCAGCTCAGGACAATTCCAACGAGCCCAAAACGACGTTTGTAGCTTAAGTGTACGTGGAGTAATCATCAGTTGAAAAATTGGGACCAGAATTTCGGCCATTTTGGACGAAAATTGGCCTAAAATCTAACTTTTAAGTTAATGCATTATTTTTTTGCATTTTTTAAGAGAATTGGGCTGCCCTCCACTGTCGCAGAGTGCATTCAAAGAAAACTTATCAAATAAATTTGAATACTTACCTATTTAATAAGTTTATCACAACAATTAGGCTAAAAGCAACTGACAGTATCTTGGCTGGTATTCAATCATATGCCACTTACAGTGAATGTGCGGCTATCATGTCATAGATGGTCATCCAAGAAACCCTGTACACGCTCCGTAGGTTTTGACCAGCTGATTTGGCCATAAAACACATTGAGTCAAAAAAATTCCAAACATTGTCAATTTTCAAAATTTTGTTTGAAATGCATAAATTATAACGTGAGCGTGTAAACTTTTACATGGTATAAGAGCATATTTTTACTCTCGCGCGAGGGCGAGTGTTTTAAAAGTAATGTACATAGACATATGCTAGTCAGGGTGTAAATGAAAGCGGAGTAACTCAAAAGCCTACGACCATACCATTTTGAATGCACCGGTTCTCGTCCGATCACCGAAGTTAAGCAACATTGGGCCTGGTTAGTACTTGGAAGAGAGACCGCCTGGGATCACCCGGTGTTGTAGGTTTTAATTTAGAGCAAAAATTTTTCTTTTACTTTTATACGCTAAGAGTTATTGCTGTTTAAATTTCGGTGATGTCAAAAAGTTAAGCCTAATCGAGCGTGGTGCAAAAATTTTCAATGGGTCAAATTTTGGCCAAAACAACAGAAAACCAAAAAATTTCTTTTGCAGTATCAATTTTGTGTACAATAAGCTGCTGATAGGCCAAAAATAATGGAGATAACTTTTGGGGTCTTTGAGTTATAGCCTTTTGAATTTCGGTGATGTCAAAAAGTTAAGCCCAATCGAGCCTGGTAAATTGCGCGAACGGCCATAACTTGTCCAAAAATTTTAAATTTTTCAAATTTTATTGTTTGGATCAAAAGATCAAGGTCAAATCTTGCGGGACTGAGAAAATGAACCGATTTCGTTGGTCCAACACAAAGTTAAAAGCTTTTGAAATCTCGGTGATGCCAAAAAGTTAAGCCTAATCGAGCGTGGTGCAAAAAATGAAATTTTCAAAATTTTTTGTTTTTTTTTTGTTCAAAGTTCATTTTTTTCATCTTGTTTCATAAACTTCAGCTCAGGACAATTCCAACGAGCTCAAAACGACGTTTGTAGCTTAACTGTACGTGGAATAATCATCAGTTGAAAATTTGGGGGACCCGAATTTCGGCCAATTTGGACGAAAATTGGCCTAAAATCTAACTTTTAGGTTATCAAATAGATTTGAATACTTACCTATTTAATAAGTTTATCACAACAATTAGGCTAAAAGCAATTGACAGTATCCTGGCTGGTATTCAATCATATGCCACTTACAGTGAATGTGCGGCTATCATGTCATAGATGGTCATCCAAGACACCCTGTACACGCTCCGTAGGTTTTGACCAGCTGTTTTGGCCATAAAACACATTGGGTCAAAAAAATTCCAAACATTGTCAATTTTCAAAATTTTGTTTGAAATGCATAAATTATAAGGTGAGCGTGTAAACTTTTACATGGTATAAGAGCATGTTTTTACTCTCGCGCGAGTGCGAGTGTTTTAAAAGTAATGTACATACACATATGCTAGTCAGGATATAAATGAAAGCGGATCAACTCAAATGCCTACGACCATACCATGTTGAATGCACCGGTTCTCGTCCGATCACCGAAGTTAAGCAACATTGGGCCTGGTTAGTACTTGTATGGGAGACCGCCTGGGAACACCAGGTGTTGTAGGCTTTTATTTAAAGCAAAAGTATTTCTTTTACTTTTATACGCTAAGAGTTATTGCTGTTTAAAGTTCGGTGATGTCAAAAAGTTAAGCCCAATCGAGCCTGGTGAATTGCGCGAACGGCCATAACTTGCCCAAAAATTTTAAAATTTCCAAATTTTATTATTTGGATCATAAGATCATGGTGGAATCTCGGGGGACTGAGAAAATGAACCGATTTCGTTGGTCCAACACAAAGTTATAAGCTTTGGAAATCTTGGTGATGCCAAAAAAATAAGCCTAATCGAGCGTGGTGCAAAAAATGAAATTTTCAAAATTTTAATTTTTTTTTCGTTCAAAGTTCATTTTTTTCATCTTGTTCCATAATTTTCAGCTCAGGACAAAATTCCAACGAGCCCAAAACGACGTTTGTAGCTTAAGTGTACGTGGAGTAATCATCAGTTGAAAATTTGGGGGGACCCGAATTTCGGCCATTTTGGACGAAAATTGGCCTAAAATCTAACTTTTAACTTAGTGCATTTTTTTTTCTTGCATTTTTAAAGAGAATTGGGCTGCCCGCCGCTGTCACAGAGTGCATTCAAAGAAAACTTATCAAATAGATTTTAATACTTACCTATTTAATAAGTTTATCACAACAATTAGGCTAAAAGCAACTGACAGTATCCTGGCTGGTATTCAATCATATGCCACTTACAGTGAATGTGCGGCTATCATGTCATAGATGGTCATCCAAGAAACCCTGTACACGCTCCGTAGGTTTTGACCAGCTGTTTTGGCCATGAAACACATTGGGTCAAAAAAATTCCAAACATTGTCAATTTTCAAATTTTTGTTTGAAATGCATAAATTATAACGTGAGCGTGTAAACTTTTACATGGTTTAAGAGCAAATTTTTACTCTCACGCGAGGGCGAGTGTTTCAAAAGTAATGTACATAGACATATGCTAGTCAGGATATAAATGAAAGGGGAGTAACTCAAATGCATACGACCATACCATGTTGAATGCACCGGTTCTCGTCCGATCACCGAAGTTAAGCAACATTGGGCCTGGTTAGTACTTGGATGAGAGACCGCCTGGGATCACCAGGTGTTGTAGGCTTTTATTTAAAGCAAAAGTATTTCTTTTACTTTTATACGCTAAGAGTTATTGCTGTTTAAATTTCGGTGATGTCAAAAAGTTCAGCCTAATCGAGCGTGGTGCAAAACTTTTCAATGGGTCAAATTTTGGCCAAAACAACAGAAAACCGAAAAATTTCTTTTGCAGTATCAATTTTGTGTACAATAAGCTGCTGATAGGCCAAAAATAAAGGAGATAACTTTTGGGGTCCTTGAGTTATAGCCTTTTGAATTTCGGTGATGTCAAAAAGTTAAGCCCAATCGAGCCTGGTGAATTGCGCGAACGGCCATAACTTGCCCAAAAATTTTAAAATTTCCAAATTTTATTGTTTGGATCATAAGATCAAGGTCGAATCTTGCGGGACTGAGAAAATGAACCGATGTCGTTGGTCCAACACAAAGTTAAAAGCTTTTGAAATCTCGGTGATGCCAAAAAGTTAAGCCTAATCGAGCGTGGTGCAAAAAATGAAATTTTCAAAATTTTTTTTTTTCAAAGTTCATTTTTTTCATCTTGTTTCATAAATTTCAGCTCAGGACAATTCCAACGAGTCCAAAACGACGTTTGTAGCTTAACTGTACGTGGAATAATCATCAGTTGAATATTTGGGGGGGACCCGAATTTCGGCCATTTTGGACGAAAATTGGCCTAAAATCTAACTTTTAACTTAGTGCATTTTTTTTCTTGCATTTTTAAAGAGAATTGGGCTGCCCTCTGCTGTCGCAGAGTGCATTCAAAGTAAAATTATCAAATAGATTTGAATACTTACCTATTTGATAAGTTTATCACTACAATTAGGCTAAAAGCAACTGACAGTATCCTGGCTGGTATTCAATCATATGCCACTTACAGTGAATGTGCGGCTATCATGTCATAGATGGTCATCCAAGAAACCCTGTACACGCTCCGTAGGTTTTGATCAGCTGATTTGGCCATAAAACACATTGGGTCAAAAAAATTCCAAACATTGTCAATTTTCGAATTTTTGTTTGAAATGCATAAATTATAACGTGAGCGTGTAAACTTCTACATGGTATAAGAGCAAAATTTTACTCTCAAGCGAGGGTGAGTGTTTCAAAAGTAATGTACATAGACATATGCTAGTCAGGATATAAATGAAAGGGGAGTAACTCAAATGCCTACGACCATACCATGTTGAATGCACCGGTTCTCGTCCGATCACCGAAGTTAAGCAACATTGGGCCTGGTTAGTACTTGGATGAGAGACCGCCTGGGCTCACCAGGTGTTGTAGGCTATTATTTAAAGCAAAAGTCTTTCTTTTACTTTTATACGCTAAGAGTTATTGCTGTTTAAAGTTCGATGATGTCAAAAAGTTAAGCCCAATCGAGCGTGGTGCAAAAATATTCAATGGGTCAAATTTTGGCCAAAGCAACAGAAAACCGAAAATTTTCTTTTGCAGTATCAGTTTTGTGTAAAATCAGCTGCTGATAGGCCAAAAGTAATGGAGATAACTTGTGGGGTCTTTGAGTTATAGCCTTTTGAATTTCGGTGATGTCAAAAAGTTAAGCCCCATCGAGCCTGGTGAATTGCGCGAACGGCCATAACTTGCCCAAAAGTTTTAAAATTTCCAAATTTTATTGTTTTGATCATAAGATCATGGTCACATCTTGGGGGACTGAGAAAATGAGCCAATTTTGTGGGTCCAACACAAAATTATAAGTTTTTGAAATCTCGGTGATGCCAAAAAGTTAAGCCTAATCGAGCGTGGTGCAAAAAAAGAAATTTTCAAAATGTTTGTCTTTTTTTCGATCAAAGTTCATTTTTTTCATCTCGTTTTATAAATTTCAGCTCAGGACAATTCCAACGAGCCCAAAACGACGTTTGTAGCTTAACTGTACGTGGAGTAATCATCAGTTGAAAATTTGGGGGGACCCGAATTTCGGCCATTTTGGACGAAAATTAGCCTAAAATCTAACTTTTAACTTAGTGCAATTTTTTTTCTTGCATTTTTAAAGAGAATTGGGCTGCCCTCCGCTGTAGCAGAGTGCATTCAAAGAAAAATTATCAAATAGATTTGAATACTTACCTATTTGATAAGTTTATCACTACAATTAGGCTAAAAGCAACTGACAGTATCCTGGCTGGTATTCAATCATATGCCACTTACAGTGAATGTGCCACTATCATGTCATAGATGGTCATCCAAGACACCTTGTACACGCTCCGTAGGCTTTGAGCAGCTGATTTGGCCATAAAACACATTGGGTCAAAAAATTCCAAACATTGTCAATCTTCAAAATTTTGTTTGAAATGCAAAAATTATAACGTGAGCGTGTAAACTTTTACATGGTATAAGAGCATATTTTTACTCTCGCGCGAGGGCGAGTGTTTTAAAAGTAATGTACATAGACATATGCTAGTCAGAATAAAAATGAAAGCGGATCAACTCAAATGCCTACGACCATACCATGTTGAATGCAACGGTTCTCGTCCGGTCACCGAAGTTAAGCAACATTGGGCCTGGTTAGTACTTGGATGGGAGACCGCCTGGGAACACCAGGTGTTGTAGGCTTTTGTTTAAAGCAAAAGTGTTTCTTTTACTTTTATACGCTAAGAGTTATTGCTGTTTAAAGTTCGATGATGTCAAAAAGTTAAGCCTAATCGAGCCTGGTGAATTGCGCGAAAAGCCATTACTTGCCCAAAAATTTTAAAATTTCCAAACTTTATTATTTGGATCATAAGATCACGGTCAAATCTTGGGGGACTGAGAAAATGAACCGATTTCGTCGGTCCAACACAAAGTTATAAGCTTTTGAAATCTCGGTGATGCCAAAAAGTTAAGCCTAATCGAGCGTGGTGTGGTGCAAAAAATGAAATTTCCAAAATTTTTGGTTTTTTTTTGCGTTCAAAGTTCATTTTTTTCATCTTTTTTCATAAATCTCAGCTCAGGACAATTCCAACGAGCCCAAAACGACGTTTGTAGCTTAAGTGTACGTGGAGTAATCATCAGTTGAAAATTTGGGGTGACCCGAATTTCGGCCATTTTGGACGAAAATTGGCCTAAAATCTAACTTTCAAATTAGTGCAATTTTTTTTTCTTGCATTTTTAAAGAGAATTGGGCTGCCCTCCGCTGTCGCAGAGTGCATTCAAAGAAAAATTATCAAATAGATTTGAATACTTACCTATTTAATAAGTTCATCACTACAATTAGGCTAAAAGCAACTGACAGTATCCTGGCTGGTATTCAATCATATGCCACTTACAGTGAATGTGCCACTATCATGTCATAGATGGTCATCCAAGACACCCTGTACACGCTCCGTAGGCTTTGACCAGCTGATTTGGCCATAAAACACATTGGGTCAAAAAATTCCAAACATTGTCAATTTTCAAAATTTTGTTTGAAATGCAAAAATTATAACGTGAGCGTGTAAACTTTTACATGGTATAAGAGCATATTTTTACTCTCGCGCGAGGGCGAGTGTTTTAAAAGTAATGTACATAGACATATGCTAGTCAGGATAAAAATGAAAGCGGATCAACTCAAATGCCTACGACCATACCATGTTGAATGCAACGGTTCTCGTCCGGTCACCGAAGTTAAGCAACATTGGGCCTGGTTAGTACTTGGATGGGAGACCGCCTGGGAACACCAGGGGTTGTAGGCTTTTATTTAAAGCAAAAGTATTTCTTTTACTTTTATACGCTAAGAGTTATTGCTGTTTAAAGTTCGGTGATGTCAAAAAGTTAAGCCCAATCGAGTGTGGTGCAAAAATTTTCAATGGGTCAAATTTTGGCCAAAGCAACAGAAAACCGAAAATTTTCTTTTGCAGTATCAGTTTTGTGTAAAATCAGCTGCTGATAGGCCAAAAGTAATGGAGATAACTTGTGGGGTCTTTGAGTTATAGCCTTTTGAATTTCGGTGATGTCAAAAAGTTAAGCCCCATCGAGCCTGGTGAATTGCGCGAACGGCCATAACTTGCCCAAAAGTTTTAAAATTTCCAAATTTTATTGTTTTGATCATAAGATCATGGTCACATCTTGGGGGACTGAGAAAATGAGCCAATTTTGTGGGTCCAACACAAAATTATAAGTTTTTGAAATCTCGGTGATGCCAAAAAGTTAAGCCTAATCGAGCGTGGTGCAAAAAAAGAAATTTTCAAAATGTTTGTCTTTTTTTCGATCAAAGTTCATTTTTTTCATCTCGTTTTATAAATTTCAGCTCAGGACAATTCCAACGAGCCCAAAACGACGTTTGTAGCTTAACTGTACGTGGAGTAATCATCAGTTGAAAATTTGGGGGGACCCGAATTTCGGCCATTTTGGACGAAAATTGGCCTAAAATCTAACTTTTAACTTAGTGCAATTTTTTTTCTTGCATTTTTAAAGAGAATTGGGCTGTCGTCGGCTGTCGCAGAGTGCATTCAAAGAAAAATTATCAAATAGATTTGAATACTTACCTATTTAATAAGTTTATCACTACAATTAGGCTAAAAGCAACTGACAGTATCCTGGCTGGTATTCAGTCATATGCCACTTACAGTGAATGTGCCACTATCATGTCATAGATGGTCATCCAAGACACCCTGTACACGCTCCGTAGGCTTTGACCAGCTGATTTGGCCATAAAACACATTGGGTCAAAAAATTCCAAACATTGTCAATTTTCAAAATTTTGTTTGAAATGCAAAAATTATAACGTGAGCGTGTAAACTTTTACATGGTATAAGAGCATATTGTTACTCTCGCGCGAGGGCGAGTATTTTAAAAGTAATGTACATAGACATATGCTAGTCAGGATATAAATGAAAGCGGAGTAACTCAAATGCCTACGACCATACACTGTTGAATGCACCGGTTCTCCTCCGATCATCGAAGTTAAGCAACATTGGGCCTGGTTAGTACTTGGATGGGAGACCGCCTGGGAGCACCAGGTGTTGTAGGCTTTTATTTAAAGCAAAAATATTTCTTTTACTTTTATACGCTAAGAGTTATTGCTGTTTAAATTTCGGTGATGTCAAAAAGTTAAGCCTAATCGAGTGTGGTGCAAAAATTTTCAATGGGTCAAATTTTGGCCAAAACAACAGAAAACCGAAAATTTTCTTTTGCAGTATCAATTTTGTGTAAAATCAGCTGCTGATAGGCCAAAAATAATGGAGATAACTAGTGGGGTCTTTGAGTTATAGCCTTTTGAATTTCGGTGATGTCAAAAAGTTAAGCCCCATCGAGCCTGGTGAATTGCGCGAACGGCCATAACTTGCCCAAAAATTTTAAAATTTCCAAATTTTATTGTTTTGATCATAAGATCATGGTCACATCTTGGCGGACTGAGAAAATGAGCCAATTTCGTGGGTCCAACACAAAATTATAAGTTTTTGAAATCTCGGTGATGCCAAAAAGTTAAGCCTAATCGAGCGTGGTGCAAAAAAAGAAATTTTCAAAATGTTTGTCTTTTTTTCGATCAAAGTTCATTTTTTTCATCTCGTTTCATAAATTTCAGCTCAGGAAAATTCCAACGAGCCCAAAACGACGTTTGTAGCTTAAGTGTACGTGGAGTAATCATCAGTTGAAAATTTGGGGGGACCCGAATTTCGGCCATTTTGGACGAAAATTGGCCTAAAATCTAACTTTTAATTTAGTGCAATTTTTTTTCTTGCATTTTTAAAGAGAATTGGGCTGCCCTCTGCTGTCTCAGAGTGCATTCAAAGAAAACTTATCAAACAGATTTGAATATTTACCTATTTAATAAGTTTATCACAACAATTAGGCTAAAAGCAACTGACAGTATCCTGGCTGGTATTCAATCATATGCCACTTACAGTGAATGTGCGGCTATCATTTCATAGATGGTCATCAAAGACACCCTGTACACGCTCCGTAGGTTTTGACCAGCTGATTTGGCCATAAAACACATTGGGTCAAAAAAAATCCAAACGTTGTCAATTTTCAAAATTTTGTTTGAAATGCATAAATTATAACGTGAGCGTGTAAACTTTTACATGGTATAAGAGCATATTTTTACTCTCGCGCGAGGGCGAGTGTTTTTAAAGTAATGTACATAGACATATGCTAGTCAGGATATAAATGAAAGCGGAGTAACTCAAATGCCTACGACCATACCATGTTGAATGCACCGGTTCTCGTCCGATCACCGAAGTTAAGCAACATTGGGCCTGGTTAGTACTTGGATGGGAGACCGCCTGGGAGCACCAGGTGTTGTTGGATTTTATTTAAAGCAAAAGTATTTCTTCTACTTTTATACGCTAAGAGTTATTGCTGTTTAAAGTTCGGTGATGTCAAAAAGTTAAGCCTAATCGAGCGTGGTGCAAAAACTTTCAATGGGTCAAATTTTGGCCAAAACAACAGAAAACCGAATTTTTTTTAGCAGTATCAAGTTTGTGTAAAATCAGCTGCTGATAGGCCAAAAAAAGGGAGATAACTTTTGGGGTCTTTGAGTTATAGCCTTTTGAATTTCGGTGATGTCAAAAAGTTAAGCCCAATCGAGCCTGGTGAATTGAGCGAACGGCCATAACTTGCCCAAAAATTTTAAAAATTCCAATTTTTATCATTTGGATCATAAGATCATGGTCAAATCTTGGGGGACTGAGAAAATGAACCGATTTCGTCGGTCAAACACAAAGTTACAAGCTTTTGAAATCTCGGTGATGCCAAAAAGTTAAGCCTAATCAAGCGTGGTGCAAAAATTTTCAATGGGTCAAATTTTGGCCAAAACAACAGAAAACCGAAAAATTTCTTTTGCAGTATCAATTTTGTGTAAAATCAGCTGCTGATAGGCCAAAAATAAGGGAGATAACTTTTGGGGTCTTTGAGTTATAGCCTTTTGAATTTCGGTGATGTCAAAAAGTTAAGCCCAATCGAGCCTGGTGAATTCCGCGAACGGCCATAACTTGCCCAAAAATTTTAAAATTTCCAAATTTTATTATTTGGATCATAAGATCATGGCCAAATCTTGGGGGACTGAGAAAATGAACCCATTTCGTCGGTCAAACACAAAATTATAAGCTTTTGAAATCTCGGTGATGCCAAAAAGTTAAGCCTAATCGAGCGTGGTGCAAAAAGTGAAATTTTCAAAATTTTTTTGTTTTTTTTTCGTCCAAAGTCCATTTTTTTCATCTTGTTTCATAAATTTCAGCTCAGGAAATATCCAACGAGCCCAAAACGACGTTTGTAGCTTAAGTGTACGTGGAGTAATCATCAGTTGAAAATTTGGGGGGACCCGAAATTCGGCCATTTTGGACGAAAATTGGCCTAAAATCTAATTTTTAAGTTAGTGCAATTTTTTTAAAGAGAATTGGGCTGCCCCCCGCTGTCGCAGAGTGCATTCAAAGAAAACTTATCAAATCGATTCGATTACTTACCTATTTAATAAGTTTATCACAACAATTAGGCTAAAAGCAACTGACAGTATCCTGGCTGGTATTCAATCATATGCCACTTACAGTGAATGTGCGGCTATCATGTCATAGATGGTCATCCAAGACACCCTGTACACGCTCCGTAGGTTTTGACCAGCTGATTTGGCCAAAAGACACATTGGGTCAAAAAAATTCCAAACATCGTCAATTTTCAAAATTTTGTTTGAAATGCATAAATTATAACTTGAGCGTGTAAACTTTTACATGGTATAAGAGCATATTTTTACTCTCGCGCGAGGGCGAGTGTTTTAAAAGTAATGTACATAGACATATGCTAGTCAGGATATAAATGAAAGCGGAGTAACTCAAATGCCGACGACCATACCATGTTGAATGCACCGGTTCTCGTCCGATCACCGAAGTTAAGCAACATTGGGCCTGGTTAGTACTTGGATGGGAGACCGCCTGGGAACACCAGGTGTTGTAGGCTTTTATTTAAAGCAAAAGTATCTCTTTTACTTTTATACGCTAAGAGTTATTGCTGTTTAAAGTTCGGTGATGTCAAAAAGTTAAGCCTAATCGAGCGTGGTGCAAAAATTTTCAATGGGTCAAATTTTGGTCAAACCAACAGAAAACCGAAAAATTTCTTTTGCAGTATTAATTTTGTGTAAAATCAGCTGCTGATAGGCCAAAAATAATGGAGATAACTTTTGGGGTCTTTGAGTTATAGCTTTTTGAATTTCGGTGATGTCAAAAAGTTAAGCCCAATCGAGCCTGGTGAATTGGGCGAACGGCCATAACTTGCCCAAAAATTTTAAAATTTCCAAATTTTATTCTTTGGATCATAAGATCATGTTCAAATCTTGGGGGACTGAGAAAATGAACTGATTTCGTCGGTCAAACACAAAATCATAAGCTTTTGGAATCTCGGTGATGCCAAAAAATTGAGCCTAATCAAGCGTGGTGCAAAAAATGAAATTTTCAAAATTTTTGTTTTTTTTTTCGTCCAAAGTTCATTTTTTCATCTTGTTTCATAAATTTCAGCTCAGGAAAATTCCAACGAGCCCAAAACGACGTTTGTAGCTCAAGTGTACGTGGAGTAATCATCAGTTGAAAATTTGGGGGGACCCGAATTTCGGCCATTTTGGACGAAAATTGGCCTAAAATCTAATTTTTAAGTTAGGGCAATTTTTTTCTTGCATTTTTTAAGACAATTGTACGACGTTTGTAGCTTAAGTGTACTTGGAGTAATCATCAGTTGAAATTTTGGGGGGACCCGAATTTCGGCCATTTTGGACGAAAATTGGCCTAAAATCTAACTTTTAACTTAGTGCAATTTTTTTTCTTGCATTTTTAAAGAGAATTGGGCTGCCCTCCGCTGTCGCAGAGTGCATTCAAAGAAAACTTATCAAATAGATTTGAATACTTACCTACTTAATAAGTTTATCACAACAATTAGGCTAAAAGCAACTGACAGTATCCTGGCTGGTATTCAATCATATGCCACTTACAGTGAATGTGCGGTTATCATGTCATAGATGGTCATCCAAGACACCTTGTACACGCTCCGTAGGTTTTGACCAGCTGATTTGGCCATAAAACACATTGGGTCGAAAAAAATCCAAACGTTGTCAATTTTCGAAATTTTGTTTGAAATGCATAAATTATAACGTGAGCGTGTAAACTTTTACATGGTATAAGAGCATACTTTTACTCTCGCGCGAGGGCGAGTGTTTTTAAAGTAATGTACATAGACATATGCTAGTCAGGATATAAATGAAAGCGGAGTAACTCAATGCCTACGACCAAACCATGTTGAATGCACCGGTTCTCGTCCGATCACCGAAGTTAAGCAACATTGGGCCTGGTTAGTACTTGGATGGGAGACCGCCTGGGAGCACCAGGTGTTGTAGGCTTTTATTTAAACGCTAAGAGTTATTGCTGTTTAATGTTCGGTGATGTCAAAAAGTTAAGCCTAATCGAGCGTGGTGCAAAAATTTTCAATGGGTCAAATTTTGGCCAAAACAACAGAAAATCGAAAAATTTCTTTTGCAGTATCAGTTTTGTGTAAAATCAACTGCTGATAGGCCAAAAATAATGGAGATAACTTTTGGGGTCTTTGAGTTATAGCTTTTTGAATTTCGGTGATGTCAAAAAGTTAAGCCCCATCGAGCCTGGTGAATTGCGCGAACGGCCATAACTTGCCCAAAAATTTTAAAATTTCCAAATTTTATTATTTTGATCATAAGATCATGGTCAAATCTTGGGGGACTGAGAAAATGAGCCGATTTCGTGGGTCCAACACAAAGTTATAAGCTTTTGAAATCTCGGTGATGCCAAAAAGTTAAGCCTAATCGAGCGTGGTGCAAAAAAAGAAATTTTCAAACTTTTTGTTTTTTTTTCAATCAAAGTTCTTTTTTTTCATCTCGTTTCATAAATTTCAAATCAGGACAATTCCAACGAGCCCAAAACGACGTTTGTAGCTTAAGTGTACGTGGAGTAATCATCAGTTGAAAATTTGGGGGGACCCGAATTTCGGCAATTTTGGACGAAAATTGGCCTAAAATCTAACTATTAACTTAGTGCAATTTTTTTTCTTGCATTTTTAAAGAGAATTGGGCTGCCCTCCGCTGTCGCAGAGTGCATTCAAAGAAAACTTATCAAATAGAAATGAATACTTACCTATTTAATAAGTTTATCACAACAATTAGGCTAAAAGCAAATGACAGTATCCTGGCTGGTATTCAATCATATGTCACTTGCAGTGAATGTGCGGCTATCATGTCATAGATGGTCATCCAAGACACCCTGTACACGCTCCGTAGGTTTTGACCAGCTGATTTGGCCATAAAACACATTGGGTCAAAAAAAATCCAAATGTTGTCAATTTTCAAAATTTTGTTTGAAATGCATGAATTATAACGTGAGCGTGTAAACTTTCACATGGTATAAGAGCATATTTTTACTCTCGCGCGAGGGCGAGTGTTTTTAAAGTAATGTACATAGACATATGCTAGTCAGGATATAAATGAAAGCGGAGTAACTCAAATGCCTACGACCATACCATGTTGAATGCACCGGTTCTCGTCCGATCACCGAAGTTAAGCAACATTGGGCCTGGTTAGTACTTGGATGGGAGACCGCCTGGGAGCATCAGGTGTTGTAGGTTTTTATTTAAAGCAAAAGTATTTCTTTTACAATTATACGCTAAGAGTTATTGCTGTTTAAAGTTCGGTGATGTCAAAAAGTTAAGCCTGATCGAGCGTGGTGCAAAAATTTTCAATGGGTCAAATATTGGCCAAAACAACAAAAAACCGAAAAATTTCTTTAGCAGTATCAATTTTGTGTAAAATCAGCTGCTGATAGGCCAAAAATAAGGGAGATAACTTTTGGGGTCTTTGAGTTATAGCCTTTTGAATTTCGGTGATGTCAAAAAGTTAAGCCCAATCGAGCCTGGTGAATTGAGCGAACGGCCATAACTTGCCCAAAACTTTTAAAAATTCCAATCTTTATCATTTGGATCATATGATCATGGTCAAATCTTGGGGGACTGAGAAAATGAACCGATTTCGTCGGTCAAACACAAAGTTATAAGCTTTTGAAATCTCGGTGATGCCAAAAAGTTTAGCCTAATCAAATGTGGTGCAAAAATTTTCAATGGGTCAAATTTTGGCCAAAACAACAGAAAACCGAAAAATTTTTTTTTGCAGTATCAATTTTGTGAAAAATCAGCTGCTGATAGGCCAAAAATAATGGAGATAACTTTTGGGGTCTCTGTGAATGTGCGGCTATGTTGTCATAGATGGTCATCCAAGACACCCTGTACACGCTCCGTAGGTTTTGACCAGCTGATTTGGCCAAAAGACACATTGGGTCAAAAAAATTCCAAACATTGTCAATTTTCAAAATTTTGTTTGAAATGCATAAATTATAACGTGAGCGTGTAAACTTTTACATGGTATAAGAGCATATTTTTACTCTCGCGCGAGGGCGAGTGTTTTAAAAGTAATGTACATAGACATATGCTAGTCAGGATATAAATGAAAGCGGAGTAACTCAAATGCCTACGACCATACCATGTTGAATGCACCGGTTCTCGTCCGATCACCGAAATTCAAAAGGCTATAACTCAAAGCTTAAATTTTCAAAATTTTTGTTTTTTTTTTCCGTTCAAAGTTCATTTTTTTCATCTCGTTTCATAAATTTCAAATCAGGAAAATTCCAACGAGCCCAAAACGACGTTTGTAGCTTGAGTGTACGTGGAGTAATCATCAGTTGAAAATTTGGGGGGACCCGAATTTCGGCCATTTTGGACGAAAATTGGCCTAAAATCTAACTTTTAAGTTAGTGCATTTTTTTTCTTGCATTTTTTAAGAGAATTGTACGACGTTTGTAGCTTAAGTGTACGTGGAGTAATCATCAGTTGAAAATTTGGGGGGACCCGAATTTCGGCCATTTTGGACGAAAGTTGGCCTAAAATCTAATTTTTAAGTTAGTGCAATTTTTTTAAAGAGAATTGGGCTACCCTCCGCTGTCGCAGAGTGCATTCAAAGAAAACTTATCAAATCGATTTGAATACTTACCTATTTAATAAGTTTATCACAACAATTAGGCTAAAAGCAACTGACAGTATCCTGGCTGGTATTGAATCATATGCCACTTACAGTGAATGTGCGGCTATCTTGTCATAGATGGTCATCCAAGACACCCTGTACACGCTCCGTAGGTTTTGACCAGCTGATTTGGCCAAAAGACACATTGGGTCAAAAAAATTCCAAACATTGTCAATTTTCAAAATTTTGTTTGAAATGCATAAATTATAACGTGAGCGTGTAAACTTTTACATGGTATAAGAGCATATTTTTACTCTCGCGCGAGGGCGAGTGTTTTAAAAGTAATGTACATTGACATATGCTAGTCAGGATATAAATGAAAGCGGAGTAACTCAAATGCCTACGACCATACCATGTTGAATGCACCGGTTCTCGTCCGATCACCGAAATTCAAAAGGCTATAACTCAAAGCTTAAATTTTCAAAATTTTTGTTTTTTTTTCCGTTCAAAGTTCATTTTTTTCATCTCGTTTCATAAATTTCAAATCAGGAAAATTCCAACGAGCCCAAAACGATGTTTGTAGCTTAAGTGTACGTGGAGTAATCATCAGTTGAAAATTTGGGGGGACCCGAATTTCGGCCATTTTGGACGAAAATTGACCTAAACTCTAACTTTTAAGTTAGTGCAAATTTTCTTCTTGCATTTTTAAAGAGAATTGGGCTGCCTTCCGCTGTCGCAGAGTACATTCAAAGAAAACTTATCAAATAGATTTGAATACTTACCTATTTAATAAGTTTATCACAACAATTAGGCTAAAAGCAACTGACAGTATCCTGGCTGGTATTCAATCATATGCCACTTACAGTGAATGAGCGGCTATCATGTCATAGATGGTCATCCAAGACACCCTGTAGACGCTCCGTAGGTTTTGACCAGCTGATTTGGCCAAAAGACACATTGGGTCAAAAAAATTCCAAACATTGTCAATTTTCAAAATTTTGTTTGAAATGAATACATTATAACGTGAGCGTGTAAACTTTTACATGGTATGAGAGCATATTTTTACTCTCGCGCGAGGGCGAGTGTTTTAAAAGTAATGTACATAGACATATGCTAGTCAGGATATAAATGAAAGCGGAGTAACTCAAATGCCTACGACCATACCATGTTGAATGCACCGGTTCTCGTCCGATCACCGAAGTTAAGCAACATTAGGCCTGGTTAGTACTTGGATGGGAGACCGCCTGGGAACACCAGGTGTTGTAGGCTTTTATTTAAAGCAAAAGTATTTCTTTTACTTTTAAACGCTAAGAGTTATTGCTGTTTAAATTCGGTGATGTCAAAAAGTTAAGCCTAATCGAGCGTGGTGCAAAAATTTTCAATGGGTCAAATTTTGGCCAAACCAACAGAAAACCGAAAAATTTCTTTTGCAGTATCAATTTTGTGTACAATCAGCTGCTGATAGGCCAAAAATAATGGAGATAACTTTTGGGGTCTTTGAGTTATAGCCTTTTGAATTTCGGTGATGTCAAAAAGTTAAGCCCAATCGAGCCTGGTGAATTGCGCGAACGGCCATAACTTGCCCAAAAATTTTAAAATTTTCAAATTTTTTTGTTTGGATCATAAGATCATGATCAAATCTTGGGGGACTGAGAAAATGAACCGATTTCGTCGGTCAAACACAAAGTTATAAGCTTTTCAAATCTCGGTGATGCCAAAAAATTAAGCCTAATCGAGCGTGGTTCAAAAAATGAAATTTTCAAAATTTTTGTTTTTTTTTCGTTCAAAGTTCAATTTTTTCATCACGTTTCATAAATTTCTGCTCAGGAAAATTCCAACGAGCTCAAAACGACGTTTGTAGCTCAAGTGTACGTGGAGTAATCATCAGTTGAAAATTTGGGGGGACCCGAGTTTCGGCCATTTTGGACGAAAATTGGCCTAAAATCTAACTTTTAAGTTAGTGCAATTTTTTCTTGCATTTTTTAAGAGAATTGTACGACGTTTGTAGCTTAAGTGTACGTGGAGTAATCATCAGTTGAAAATTTGGGGGGACCCGAATTTCGGCCATTTTGGACGAAAATTGGCCTAAAATCTAATTTTTAAGTTAGTGCAATTTTTTTAAAGAGAATTGGGCTACCCTCCGCTGTCGCAGAGTGCATTCAAAGAAAACTTATCAAATCGATTTGAATACTTACCTATTTAATAAGTTTATCACAACAATTAGGCTAAAAGCAACTGACAGTATCCTGGCTGGTATTCAATCATATGCCACTTACAGTGAATGTGCGGCTATCTTGTCATAGATGGTCATCCAAGACACCCTGTACACGCTCCGTAGGTTTTGACCAGCTGATTTGGCCAAAAGACACATTGGGTCAAAAAAATTCCAAACATTGTCAATTTTCAAAATTTTGTTTGAAATGCATAAATTATAACGTGAGCGTGTAAACTTTTACATGGTATAAGAGCATATTTTTACTCTCGCGCGAGGGCGAGTGTTTTAAAAGTAATGTACATAGACATATGCTAGTCAGGATATAAATGAAAGCGGAGTAACTCAAATGCCTACGACCATACCATGTTGAATGCACCGGTTCTCGTCCGATCACCGAAATTCAAAAGGCTATAACTCAAAGCTTAAATTTTCAAAATTTTTGTTTTTTTTTTCCGTTCAAAGTTCATTTTTTTCATCTCGTTTCATAAATTTCAAATCAGGAAAATTCCAACGAGCCCAAAACGACGTTTGTAGCTTAAGTGCACGTGGAGTAATCATCAGTTGAAAATTTGGGGGGACCCGAATTTCGGCCATTTTGGACGAAAATTGGCATAAAATCTAATTTTTAAGTTAGTGCAATTTTTTTAAAGAGAATTGGGCTACCCTCCGCTGTCGCAGAGTGCATTCAAAGAAAACTTATCAAATCGATTTGAATACTTACCTATTTAATAAGTTTATCACAACAATTAGGCTAAAAGCAACTGACAGTATCCTGGCTGGTATTCAATCATATGCCACTTACAGTGAATTTGCGGCTATCTTGTCATAGATGGTCATCCAAGACACCCTGTACACGCTCCGTAGGTTTTGACCAGCTGATTTGGCCAAAAGACACATTGGGTCAAAAAAATTCCAAACATTGTCAATTTTCAAAATTTTGTTTGAAATGCATAAATTATAACGTGAGCGTGTAAATTTTACATGGTATAAGAGCATATTTTTACTCTCGCGCGAGGGCGAGTGTTTTAAAAGTAATGTACATAGACATATGCTAGTCAGGATATAAATGAAAGCGGAGTAACTCAAATGCCTACGACCATACCATGTTGAATGCACCGGTTCTCGTCCGATCACCGAAATTCAAAAGGCTATAACTCAAAGCTTAAATTTTCAAAATTTTTGTTTTTTTTTCCGTTCAAAGCTCATTTTTTTCATCTCGTTTCATAAATTTCAAAACAGGAAAATTCCAACGAGCCCAAAACGACGTTTGTAGCTTAAGTGTACGTGGAGTAATCATCAGTTGAAAATTTGGGGGGACCCGAATTTCGGCCATTTTGGACGAAAATTGGCCTAAAATCTAACTTTTAAGTTAGTGCAATTTTTCTTCTTGCATTTTTAAAGAGAATTGGGCTGCCTTCCGCTGTCGCAGAGTACATTCAAAGAAAACTTATCAAATAGATTTGAATACTTACCTATTTAATCAGTTTATCACAACAATTAGGCTAAAAGCAACTGACAGTATCCTGGCTGGTATTCAATCATATGCCACTTACAGTGAATGAGCGGCTATCATGTCATAGATGGTCATCCAAGACACCCTGTAGACGCTCCGTAGGTTTTGACCAGCTGATTTGGCCATAAAGCTCATTGGGTCAAAAAAATTCCAAACATTGTCAATTTTCAAAATTTTGTTTGAAATGCATAAATTATAACGTGAGCGTGTAAACTTTTACATGGTATAAGAGCATATTTTTACTCTGACGCGAGGGCGAGTGTTTTAAAAGTAATGTACATAGACATATGCTAGTCAGGATATAAATGAAAGCGGAGTAACTCAAATGCCTACGACCATACCATGTTGAATGCACCGGTTCTCGTCCGATCACCGAAGTTAAGCAACATTGGGCCTGGTTAGTACTTGGATGGGAGACCGCCTGGGAACACCAGGTGTTGTAGGCTTTTATTTAAAGCAAAAGTATTTCTTTTACCTTTATACGCTAAGAGTTATTGCTGTTTAAAGTTCGGTGATGTCAAAAAGTTAAGCCTACTCGAGCGTGGTGCAAAAATTTTCAATGGGTCAAATTTTGGCCAAAACAACAGAAAACCGAAAAGTTTCTTTTGCAGTATCAATTTTGTGTACAATCAGTTGCTGATAGGTCAAAAATAATGGAGATAACTTTTGGGATCTTTGAGTTATAGCCTTTTGAATTTCGGTGATTTCAAAAAGTTAAGCCCAATCGAGCCTGGTGAATTGCGCGAACTGCCATAACTTGCCAAAAATTTTTAAAACTTCCAAATTTTATTATTTGGATCATAAGATCATGGTCGAATATTGGTGGACTGAGAAAATGAACCGATTTCGTCGGTCCAACACAAAGTTATAAGCTTTTGAAATCTCGGTGATGCCAAAAAATTAAGCCTAATCGAGCGTGGTGCAAAAAAAAGAAATTTTCAAAATCTTTGGTTTTTTTTTCATTCAAAGTTCATTTTTTCATCTTGTTTCAAAAGTTTCAGCTCAGTAAAATTCCAACGAGCCCAAAACGACGTTTGTAGCTTAAGTGTACGTGGAGTAATCATCAGTTGAAATTTTGGGGGGACCCTAATTTCGACCATTTTGGACGAAAATTGGCCTAAAATCTAACTTTTAAGTTAGTGCAACTTTTTTCTTGCAATTTTTAAGAGAATTAGGCTGCTTTCCGCTGTCGCAGAGTGCATTCAAAGAAAACTTATCAAATAGATTTGAATACTTACCTATTTAATACGTTTATCACAACAATTAGGCTAAAAGCAACTGACAGTATCCTGGCTGATATTCAATCATATGCCACTTACAGTGAATGAGCGGCTATCATGTCATAGATAGTCATCCAAGACACCCTGTAGACGCTCCGTAGGTTTTGACCAGCTGATTTGGCCATAAAGCTCATTGGGTCAAAAAAATTCCAAACATTGTCAATTTTCAAAATTTTGTTTGAAATGCATAAATTATAACGTGAGCGTGTAAACTTTTACATGGTATAAGAGCATATTTTTACTCTGACGCGAGGGCGAGTGTTTTAAAAGTATTGTACATAGACATGTGCTAGTCAGGATATAAATGAAAGCGGAGTAACTCAAATGCCTACGACCATACCATGTTGAATGCACCGGTTCTCGTCCGATCACCGAAGT
Source organism: Symsagittifera roscoffensis (assembly GCF_963678635.1). NCBI lineage: Eukaryota > Metazoa > Xenacoelomorpha > Acoela > Convolutidae > Symsagittifera > Symsagittifera roscoffensis. The sequence goes on from NC_087071.1 coordinate 1,377,501, forward strand.
TAAGCAACATTGGGCCTGGTTAGTACTTGGATGGGAGACCGCCTGGGAACACCAGGTGTTGTAGGCTTTTATTTAAAGCAAAAGTATTTCTTTTACCTTTATACGCTAAGAGTTATTGCTGTTTAAAGTTCGGTGATGTCAAAAAGTTAAGCCTACTCGAGCGTGGTGCAAAAATTTTCAATGGGTCAAATTTTGGCCAAAACAACAGAAAACCGAAAAGTTTCTTTTGCAGTATCAATTTTGTGTACAATCAGTTGCTGATAGGTCAAAAATAATGGAGATAACTTTCGGGATCTTTGAGTTATAGCCTTTTGAATTTCGGTGATGTCAAAAAGTTAAGCCCAATCGAGCCTGGTGAATTGCGCGAACTGCCATAACTTGCCAAAAATTTTTAAAACTTCCAAATTTTATTATTTGGATCATAAGATCATGGTCGAATATTGGTGGACTGAGAAAATGAACCGATTTCGTCGGTCCAACACAAAGTTATAAGCTTTTGAAATCTCGGTGATGCCAAAAAATTAAGCCTAATCGAGCGTGGTGCAAAAAAAAGAAATTTTCAAAATCTTTGGTTTTTTTTTTCATTCAAAGTTCATTTTTTCATCTTGTTTCAAAAGTTTCAGCTCAGGAAAATTCCAACGAGCCCAAAACGACGTTTGTAGCTTAAGTGTACGTGGAGTAATCATCAGTTGAAATTTTGGGGGGACCCTAATTTCGGCCATTTTGGACGAAAATTGGCCTAAAATCTAACTTTTAAGTTAGTGCAACTTTTTTTCTTGCAATTTTTAAGAGAATTAGGCTGCCTTCCGCTGTCGCAGAGTGCATTCAAAGAAAACTTATCAAATAGATTTGAATAATTACCTATTTAATAAATTTATCACAACAATTAGGCTAAAAGCAACTGACAGTATCCTGGCTGGTATTCAATCATATGCCACTTACAGTGAATGTGCGGCTATCATGTCATAGATGGTCATCCAAGACACCTTGTACACGCTCCGTAGGTTTTGACCAGCTGATTTGGCCGTAAAACACATTGGGCCAAAAAAATCCAAACAATGTCAATTTTCAAAATTTTGTTTGAAATGCATAAATTATAACGTGAGCGTGTAAACTTTACATGATATAAGAGCATAATTTTACTCTCACGCGAGGGCGAGTGTTTTAAAAGTAATGTACATAGACATATGCTAGTCAGGATATAAATGAAAGCGGAGTAACTCAAATGCCTACGACCATACCATGTTGAATGCACCGGTTCTCGTCCGATCACCGAAGTTAAGCAACATTGGGCCTGGTTAGTACTTGGATGAGGGACCGCCTGGGAACACCAGGTGATGTAGGCTTTTATTTAAAGCAAAAGTTTTTCTTTTACTTTTATACGCTAAGAATTATTGCTGTTTAAAGTTCGGTGATGTCAAAAAGTTAAGCCTAATCGAGCGTGGTGCCAAAATTTTCAATGGGTCAAATTTTGGCCAAAACAACAGAAAACCGAAAAATTTCTTTTGCAGTATCAATTTTGTGTACAATCAGTTGCTGATAGGTCAAAAATAATGGAAATAACTTTTGGGATCTTTGAGTTATTGCCTTTTGAATTTCGGTGATGTCAAAAAGTTAAGCCCAATCGAGCCTGGTGAATTGCGCGAACGGCCATAACTTGCCAAAAAGTTTTAAAACTTCCAAATTTTATTATTTGGATCATAAAATCATGGTCAAATAATGGTGGACTGAGAAAATGAACCGATTTCGTCGGTCCAACACAAAGTTATAAGCTTTTGAAATCTCGGTGATGCCAAAAAATTAAGCCTAATCGAGCGTGGTGCAAAAAATGAAATTTTCAAAATCTTTGGTTTTTTTTCGTTCAAAGTTCATTTTTTTCATCTTGTTTCCAATTTTTCAGCTCAGGAAAATTCCAACGAGCCCAAAACGACGTTTGTAGCTTGAGTGTACGTGGAGTAATCATCAGTTGAAATTTTGGGGGGACCCTAGTTTCGGCCATTTTGGACGATAATTGGCCTAAAATCTAACTTTTAAGTAAGTGCAACTTTTTTTCTTGCAATTTTTAAGAAAATTAGGCTGCTTTCCGCTGTCGCAGAGTGCATTCAAAGAAAATTTATCAAATAAATTTGAATACTTACCTATTTAATAAGTTTATCACAACAATTAGGCTAAAAGCAACTGACAGTATCCTGGCTGGTATTCAATCATATGCCACTTAGAGTGAATGTGCGGCTATCATGTCATAGATGGTCATCCAAGACACCCTGTACACGCTCCGTAGGTTTTGACCAGCTGATTTGGCCATGAAACACATTGGGACAAAAAAATTCCAAACATTGTCAATTTTCAAAATTTTGTTTTAAATGCATAAATTTTAACGTGAGCGTGTAAACTTTCACATGGTATAAGAGCATATTTTTACTCTCGCGCGAGGACGAGTGTTTTAAAAGTAATGTACATAGACAAATGCTAGTCAGGATATAAATGAAAGCGGAGTAACTCAAATGCCTACGACCATACCATGTTGAATGCACCGGTTCTCGTCCGATCACCGAAGTTAAGCAACATTGGGCCTGGTTAGTACTTGGATGGGAGACCGCCTGGGAACACCAGGTGTTATAGGCTTTTTTTAAAGCCAAATGTATTTCTTTTACTTTTGTACGCTAAGAGTTATTGCCGTTTAAAGTTCGGTGATGTCAAAAAGTTAAGCCTAATCGAGCGTGGTGCAAAAATTTTCAATGGGTCAAATTTTGGCCAAAACAACAGAAAACCGAAAAATTTCTTTTGCAGTATCAATTTTGTGTACAATCAGCTGCTGATAGGCCATAAATAAAGGAGATAACTTTTGGGGTCTTTCAGTTATAGCCTTTTGAATTTCGGTGATTCCAAAAAGTTAAGCCTAATCGAGCGTGGTGCAAAGAATGAAATTTTCAAAATTTTTGTGTTTTTTTTTCGTTCAAAATTCGTTTTTTCATCTCGTTTCATAATTTTCAGCTCAAGACAATTCCAACGAGCTCAAATTGACGTTTGTAGCTTACGTGTACGTGGAGTAATCATCAGTTGAAAATTTGGGGGGATCCGAATTTCTGCAATTTTTGACGAAAATTGGCCTAAAATCTAACTTTTAAGTCAGTGCAACTTTTTTTAAGGAGAATTGGGCTGTCCTTCGCTGTCGCAGATTGCATTCAAAGAAAAATTATCAAATAGATTTGAATACTTACCTATTTAATAAGTTTATCACAACAATTAGGCTAAAAGCAACTGACAGAATCCTGGCTGGTATTCAATCATATGCCACTTACAGTGAATGTGCAACTATCATGTCATAGATGGTCATCCAAGACACCCTGTACTCGCTCCGTAGGTTTTGACCAGCTGATTTGGCCATAAAACACATTGGGTCAAAAAAATTCCAAACATTGTCAATTTTCAAAATTTTGTTTGAATGCATAAATTATAACGTGAGCGTGTAAACTTTTTCATGATATAAGAGCATATTTTTACTCTCGCGCGAGGCCGAATGATTTAAAAGTAATGTACATAGGCATATGCTAGTCAGGATATAAATGAAAGCGGAGTAACTCAAATTTCTACGACCATACCATGTTGAATGCACCGGTTCTCGTCCGATCACCGAAGTTAAGCAACATTGGGCCTGGTTAGTACTTGGATGGGAGACCGCCTGGGAACACCAGGTGTTGTAGCCTTTTATTTAAAGCAAAGGTATTTCTTTTACTTTTATACGCTAAGAGTTATTGCTGTTTAAAGTTCGGTGATGTCAAAAAGTTAAGCCTAATCGAGCGTGGTGCAAAAATTTTCAATGGTTCAAATTTTGGCCAAAACAACAGAAAACCGAAAAATTTCTTTTGCAGTATCAATTTTGTGTACAATCAGCTGCTGATAGGACAAAAATAATGGAGATGACTTTTGGGGTCTTTGAGTTATAGCCTTTTGAATTTCGGTGATGTCAAAAAGTTAAGCCCAATCGAGCCTGGTGAATTGCGCGAACGGCCATAACTTGCCCAAAATTTTTAAAATTTCCAAATTTTATTATTTGGATCATAGGATCCTGGTCAAATCTTGGGCGACTGAGAAAATGAACCGATTTGGTCGGTCCAACACAAAGTTCTAAGCTTTTGAAATCTCGGTGATGCCAAAAAGTTAAGCCTAATCGAGCGTGGTGCAAAAAATGAAATTTTCAATTTTTTTTGTTTTTTTTTTGTTGAAAGTTCATTTTTTCATCTTGTTTCATAAATTTAAGCTCAGGAAAATTCCAACGAGCCCAAAACGACGTTTGTAGCTTAAGTGTACGTGGAGTAATCATCAGTTGAAAATTTGGGGGGACCCGAATTTCGGCCAGTTTGGACGAAAATTGGCCTAAAATCTAACTTTTAAGTTAGTGCAACTTTTTTTCTTGCAATTTTAAAGAGAATTAGGCTGCCCTCCGCTGTCGCAGAGTGCATTCAAAGAAAACTTATCAAATAGATTTGAATAATTACCTATTTAATAAGTTTATCACAACAATTAGGCTAAAAGCAACTGACAGTATCCTGGCTGGTATTCAATCATATGCCACTTACAGTGAGTGTGCGGCTATCATGTCATAGATGGTCATCCAAGACACCCTGTACACGCTCCGTAGGTTTTGACCAGCTGATTTGGCCATAAAACACATAGTGTCAAAAAAATTCCAAACAGTGTCAATTTTCAAAATTTTGTTTGAAATGCATAATTTATAACGTGAGCGTGTAAACTTTTACATGGTATAAGCTCATTTTTTTTACTCTCGCGCGAGGGCGAGTGTTTTAAAAGTAATGTACATAAATGAAAGCGGAGTAACTCAGATGCCTACGACCATACCATGTTGAATGCACCGGTTCTCGTCCGATCACCGAAGTTAAGCAACATTGGGCCTGGTTAGTACTTGGATGGGAGACCGCCTGGGAACACCAGGTGTTGTAGGCTTTTATTTAAAGCAAAAGTATTTCTTTTACTTTTATACGCTAAGAGTTATTGCTGTTTAAAGTTCGGTGATGTCAAAAAGTTAAGCCTAATCGAGCGTGGTGCAAAAATTTTCAATGGGTCAAATTTTGGCCAAAACAACAGAAAACCGAAAAATTTCTTTTGCAGTATTAATTTTGCGTACAAGCAGCTGCTAATAGGCCAAAAATATTGGAGATAACTTTTTGGGTCTTTGAGTTATAGCCTTTTGAGTTTCGGTGATGTCAAAAAGTTAAGCCCAATCGAGCCTGGTGAATTGCGCGAACGGCTATAACTTGCCCAAAAATTTTAAAATTTCAAATTTTATTATTTGGATCATAAGATCATGGTTAAATCTTGGGGACTGAGGAAATGAACCAATTTCGTCAGTCCAACACAAAGTTATAAGCTTTTGAAATCTCGGTGATGCCAAAAAGTTAAGCCTAATCGAGCGTGGTGCAACAAATGAAATTTTCAAAATTTTTGCTTTTTTCGTTCAAAGTTCATTTTTTTCATCTCGTTCCGTAAATTTCAGCTCAGGAAAATTCCAACGAGCCCAAAACGACGTTTGTAGCTTAAGTGTACGTGGAGTAATCATCAGTTGAAAAATTGGGGTGACCCGAATTTCGGCCATTTTGGACGAAAATTCGCCTAAAATCTAATTTTTAAGTTAGTGCAATTTTTTTAAGATAATTGGGCTGCCCTCCGCTGTCGCAGAGTGCATTCAAAGTAAACTTATCAAATAGATTTGAATACTTACCTATTTAATAAATTTATCACAACAATTAGGCTAAAAGCAACTGACAGTATCCTGGCTGGTATTCAATCAAATGCCACTTACAGTGAATGCGCGGCTATCATGTCATAGATGGTCATCCAAGACACCCTTTACACGCTCCGTAGGTTTTGACCAGCTGATTTGGCCATAAAACACATTGGGTCAAAAAAATTCCAAACATTGTCAATTTTCAAAATTTTGTTTGAAATGCATAAATTATAACGTGAGCGTGTAAACTTTTACATGGTATAAGAGCATATTTTTACTCTCGCGCGAGGGCGAGTGTTTTAAAATTAATGTACTTAAATGAAAGCGGAGTAACTCAAATGCCTACGACCATACCATGTTGAATGCACCGGTTCTCGTCCGATCACCGAAGTTAAGCAACATTGGGCCTGGTTAGTACTTGGATGGGAGACCGCCTGGGAACACCAGGTGTTGTAGGCTTTTATTTAAAGCAAAAGTGTTTCTTTTACTTTTTTACGCTAAGAGTTATTGCTGTTTAAAGTTCGATGATGTCAAAAAGTTAAGCCTAATCGAGCGTGGTGCAAAAATTTTCAATGGGTCAAATTTTGGCCAAAACAACAGAAAACCGAAAAATTGCTTTTGCAGTATCAATTTTGCGTACAATCAGCTGCTGATAGGCCAAAAATATTGAAGATAACTTTTTGGGTCTTTGAGTTATAGCCTTTTCAGTTTCGGTGATGTCAAAAAGTTAAGACCAATCGAGCCTGGTGAATTGCGCGAACGGCCATAACTTGCCCAAAAATTTTAAAACCTCCAATTTTTATTATCTGGATCATAAGATCATGGTCAAATCTTGGGGGACTGAAAAAATGAACCAATTTCGTCGGTCCAACACAAAGTTATGAGCTTTTGAAATCTCGGTGATGCCAAAAAGTTAAGCCTAATCGAGCGTGGTGCAAAAAATGAAATTTTCAAAATTTTTGCTTTTTTCGTTCAAAGTTACTTTTTTTCATCTTGTTCCGAAAATTTCAGCTCAGGAAAATTCCAACGAGCCCAAAACAACGTTTGTAGCTTAAGTGTACGTGGAGTAATCATCAGTTGAAAATTTGGGGGGACCCGAATTTTGGCCATTTTGGACGAAAATTGGCCTAAAATCTAACTTTTAAGTTAGTGCAATTTTTTTTAAAGATAATTGGGCTGCCCTCCGCTGTCGCAGAGTGCATTCAAAGAAAACTTATCAAATAGATTTGAATACTTACCTATTTAATAAAATTATCACAACAATTAGGATAAAAGCAACTGACAGTATCCTGGCTGGTATTCAATCATATGCCACTTACAGTGAATGCGCGTCTATCATGTCATAGATGGTCACCCAAGACACCCTGTTTACGCTCCGTAGGTTTTGATCAGCTGATTTGGCCATAAAACACATTGGGTCAAAAAATTCCAAACATTGTCAATTTTCAAAATTTTGTTTGAAATGCATAAATTATAACGTGAGCGTGTAAACTTTTACATGGTATAAGAGCATATTTTTACTCTCGCGCGAGGGCGAGTGTTTTAAAAGTAGTGTACTTAGACATATGCTAGTCACGATATAAATGAAAGCGGAGTAACTCAAATGCCTACGACCATACCATGTTGAATCCACCCGTTCTCGTCCGATCACCGAAGTTAAGCAACATTGGGCCTGGTTAGTACTTGGATGGGAGACCGCCTGGGAACGCCAGTTGTTGTAGGCTTTTATTTAAAGCAAAAGTATTTCTTTTACTTTTTAACGCTAAGAGTAATTGCTGTTTAAAGTTCGGTGATGTCAAAAAGTTAAGCCTATTCGATCATGGTGCAAAAATTTTCAATGGGTCAAATTTTGGCCAAAACAACAGAAAACCGAAAATTTCATTTGCAGTATCAATTTTGTGTACAATCAGCTGCTGATAGGCCAAAAAAATGGAGATAACTTTTGGGGTCTTTGAGTTATAGCCTTTTGAATTTCGGTGATGTCAAAAAGTTAAGCCCAATCGAGCCTGGTGAATTGCGCGAACGGCCATAACTTGCCCAAAAATTTTAAAATTTCCAAAATTTATTATTTGGATCATAAGATCATAGCCAAATCTTGGGGGACTGAGAAAATGAACCGAGTTCGTCGGTCCAACACGAAGTTATAAGCTTTTGAAATCTCGGTGATTCCAAAAAGTTAAGCCTAATCGAGCGTGGTGCAAAAAATGAAATTTTCAAAATTTTTGGTTTTTTTCATTCAATGTTCATTTTTTCATCTTGTATCAAAATTTCCAGCTCAGGAAAACTCCAACGAGCCCAAAACGACGTTTGTAGCTTAAGTGTACGTGGAGTAATCATCAGTTGAAAATTTGGGGGGACCTGAATTTCGGCCATTTTGGACGAAAATTGGCCTAAAATCTAACTTTTAAGTTAGTGCAATTTTTTTGTCTTGCATTTTTTAAGAGAATTTGGCTGCCCTCCGCTGTCGCAGAGTGCATTCAAAGAAAACGTATCAAATAGATTTGAATACTTAAGTATTTAATAAGTTTATCACAACAATTAGGCTTTCAAATAATTTATTAACGATGGTAATTACAAATTACAAAAAAGGAAAGCAATTAGTTACACATATTTAGTTACAGTTAGCAGAACAAATACGACATGAAATGTAATATAATACACCATGAAGATAATCATTTTATGGAATGGAACCAAGTTTTTTGAGATATTCGGATGTATCTTGACACCATGATGATATCAGCTTAGCTACAATGTATTTCATGCCTATTACATTTTCTTCAACAAGCAGATCTTTTATTGAATTGAAATTAAGTTTTTATTTAAAAGTAGAGCAGTTTTCACAAGCGAAAAACAAATGTTGCATGGTTTCGAACTCTCTTTCACAAGAGTAACAATGGGGGTGGTCCACCAAATTTTTAATCCATTTCCTGGGCTTATCCAGATAACTGTTTAAGAAAAATAAGTAGAGAATGTTTTTATCTAGAGGGGTGAACTTTTTATGTTTCCATATTTTGGTTAGGAATTGAAAAATCAAAGATTTGTCTGATAGATTAAGATCCGGGTAGAAATTCGCAATTTTTCTAGCTATAACCTTCGTTTTTTAATTTGGAAGCATCAACTCTGCATAAAGACTAGATATGTTTATCTTCATAGGACCAATTACTTTTCCATTTTGAACTAGCTGAAAACTATTTCGAGCAAACTCGAGAATGAAAATGTTTTTTTTTAATTAAGAAATTTTTGAAGGATCTGAAAATCTTAGATTTTTTGAAGTAGATCACTTCTTTGTTGCTACCCAAGGTATTAAGTAGGGATACCATGTCGAAAAATTTTGCAGCCGCAATATAAAAATTTAAATTTTTGAAGCCTGTGCCTCCATTATTGAATGGAAGGTATAAGGTCTGCTTGTTGATTGAATGTTTTCCTCAAAGCCATACACTGTTAATCCATCTCATTTCTAACCTATCAATGAAAGTTTTTGTCAACTCCAAGTGCCTCATCACATATACGAGTCTTGAGGTCACAAAAGTCTCAATATTCAAGCTTCGCGCCCGGAGAGTCATACATTTTAAGCTGAATTTAGCTGAATTATTAATCGTATCTTCCAATATCTTGGTTTTAATTTTCAATGAATCATTCAAGCTTAAGCGTATGCCTAATAATTTAAGGGCTGATTCTTTCTTCAACTGTTTAGGCACGAAACCTAAACTCAGAACTTTGGTTTTATCTACATTTACAGCAAGTTTTGATACCAAATTGAACTTATTGATTTCATCAAGTAAATTTCCGATACAAGCGCGTTTAATGAAAACACTAATATCATCGGCGTAGGCCACAATTTTAAGTGCTTGGTTGGATTTGATAGAATTATTATAGCGTATGGCTTGGAGTAAAGGTTCCGTTCTTAAAATGAACAAAAGCGCCGAAAGAGGGCATCCTTGTTTATTCCCATTGTCGACTCTAATTGATCGTGATAGGTAGCCACCTATTTCTATCATCGCTTTGGTATCAGTATATATGATGGATATCAAAGAAGTTATGATTTCTGGACAGCCTGTGGCTGTTAAAACGTTCAAAATGTAATCACGGTCCATACGGTCAAAAGCCTTACTGAAATCGATGGCTACCACACAATTAGATTTTCCGAGTTTTTCTTGAGCTAATCTAGCCCTAATTATGGCTGTATGAATACTGCGCTTTGGCAAATAAGCAAGTTGATGTTTGCGTATTAGATTATTTAAAGGGTCTCTTAAACGAGATGCCAGAACATGGGAAAGAATTTTGAGATCAGTGTTAAGGAGGCTTATTGGTCGGAACTCGTCCACATTTAAAGTGTTTTCAATTTTTGGGATGAGTTTTATTATTGAAATGAGAAACGACCTAGGTGCCGCTTTATTGTAGCACATCGAGTTAAATAATTCAGCGAGCAACGGAGCGAAAAAATTTGAGTGGTTTTTATACAAGTCTGAAGTAAGACCATCAGATCCAGGTGCGCTATTTTTATTTAATTTATTTATAGCTTGCTTCGCTTCCTCTTCACCTATTGGCGAATTATTAAACATTTTGGTAATTTTCTTTATTTTTTTTTGAATTCCGCAGCTCAAAAACATTCAAAAGCTCCTCCCTGGGTGTGTAGTTGGCGTCAGCAACCGTTTTCTTTATAGTAAATAATAATAAGTAAAAGCTCGAGAATTCGTTCAAAATTTCATCAATGTCATAGGAAATTTCACCACTTTTCAGCTTTATTTGCTTAATACTTTTATTAACTTTGAAGTAACTTAGCAGTGATTTAAGCGCACCCGAATCACCATGGTTGAGGTCCAAATAAAATCCACGAATGGACTTAAATTTGGTCCTCAAGTCCATCTCATCTCGGAGAGAAGAGTAAGGACAGTTGGCCTTTCTAGAGGCCAACTGGGGCTGTCTGGTTGTCTCTGAATTGATGGAATGTATATCTGCAGGCGCACTACTTTGTATGTAGGGGGCGTTATCTTTGTTCAATTGTCTATGGCCATTAATGCATAAAAAATGCAACCAGTCACGAAGTCTGGCTTTAAATTTGTCCCTGATAATGGCAGTTTCAGAGACTCATCAGACAGCCCCTGGAGTGTTTCTACCAGTTCTGAAGGCTTATTGTGCTCTCTAACTACGTTATAATTCAATTTCCAGTAACTTCGGCCATTTACAAGCATAAAATCTTGAAAATTTGAAAAACATGCATGTAATGCATTATGGTCGCTATAATTTGTGTATAATGTAGTCAAGGTCGTTATTTCGTCACTTTCAGTGCTAAAAATGTAGTCTAGACGCCATTCGGATTTTGATTTTTGGTCAAAGCATCCAATTGATTTGAAAATGTTGCAAATTATGTGATATCTTTGGACCCGCCGGTCACTACGATGTAATGCAAGATTGCATAATTCAGAACTTGATCGGCAGTTAAAATCACCCCCAACCAAAATCAATGTATCTCTCCGTTGTTCGGCTAATTTGTTAGCTAGGCCAGTAAGGACTGAGTAGTCCTTGCTGAGGGGATTGATATATATATAGAGCAGTAAATGCTGCCAGATTCTGACTCTTTCAGAGCCAAATCCATCTGGCTTTGGTAAAAACTCTGAATTTTCCATTTATTAAGTAAACCTCCTGAGTTTTTTTGGCTGCATGGCTGGATTAGATAATTCAATTTATAGCTGGTCAAAATGGCCTTATGCTTTGAGCTTAATAGATACAATTTTGTTTCTTGTAACGCTATAACGTATTCATGATGTAATTTCCCCCCCCCCATGTTTTGGTTATTCAGGTCAACCAGGATGCCTAGAAATTTGAGGTGATTACCTAGACATACTACAGTTTAATGTATAAAGGTACGTCATGACTAGATTATGAGTCTGTTGGAAATAATTTTGCATGCGAATTTGAAAAGTTAAAGATAGCCGGTTTCATAATGTTATTCGGGGTTCTATGAGTAAAGACCTGATGGGGTTTTAATATCACCACCACCAAAATCAACGTATCTCCCCGTTGCCTATCATGCTTTCTAGTGGGGATTGATGCAAATGGAGCAGTATATACTGCCAGATTCTGACTTTGTCAAAGCCGAATCTTTTCGGATTTGGTAAAATCTCTGAAAATTCCAGTTTTCGGTTGATAAAAAGTCAAAATTTCTAACTTACACTGTTTGCATGTTTGGAATGAATTATACAGTTTAAAATTGATCAAGATGGCGTTTTCTTTTAAGCTTAATACATACAGTTTTGATTCTGGAAATGCTATAACGTAGTCATGTCGTACTTTTCTTTCAAAATTTGGCTTGCTGAGGTCAATATAGAAGCAATTCATACTGATGTGGTCCTATAACCTCTAGGACGTTCTGAAAACAGGCACGTCTTGACTAAGTTATAAATTTTCCTATGCAAATCGCATAAAAAGTTACTAATTTCGTCTTAGCCGTTATTACGATGCAAGTCAAGGTTAAATGAACCAGTAAGTGATGTCTTGCATTACCCATCCCCAAGAAAACTTTCTCGTCTCTCCGGTGTCCAGTCAAACAATTGACTAGACCACCAAGGTCTGAAAAGACTTTGCTGAGGAGATTGACATACCTCTTGCAGCAAACGTTGCATGATTCAAAAATTTTAAAGGTCAAAGCATTTTGACTTTCAAAAAATGTGTCAAAATTCCAATTAAGGGTAAAAAATGTAGACAATAGTACTGAACTATGCAAACTGTCTGTCTGGAGTTTAAAGCTCAGACCTCTATTAACGAAAAAGACTGTTTTTTTAGAGGTTAGAGCGTCTAGTTTTTTAAATTTTAGACCTAAAATGTAGTGTTTATGCGACGTTTTCCCACGTTCTGGCTTTCTTTTTGGAACAAGGATGCCTAGAGGTTTCAGCTTCTCAGTGAAACCGCTGCTCTTTAGAATTTTAAAGCACAACATTATGAAAAAGTTTATGTCTGAGAAGTTTTTAGACTCGATACCTGTTGTTCTGTTTTTTTGCAGTTTTGATGGAGTCTGCTTCTCCGCGTCTGGGCTGCTGTGTCGTCTCTGTGATTTCTGGTGGCTGAACGCCCCACTCCTTTTGAGGCTACTGCGCGCCTTCATCACATACCAGTCCTCCTCATCCATTCGGCCCTCAGAGGCCGGAGTCCCATCAGCAGAATTGCTTGTGGCCAAATCAGATGTCGTCTGGTTGACCTCTGGTGGTTGTTGTCTCCTGATCCGACACCAGGAATCATAATGACCAATATAAGGCTTTTTCTCTTCCTTGCATAGACTGCAGGAATGAATTGACGGGACATGCGCGTTGAAGGCTAGATCGAGCCATTTGAATGGCCGAGTTTTGACAGCGTTGAACGACCACTGCCTCAGGTCAGTTTCAGCGCTCTCATTGGGGATTCTGATAATGGCCGAAGCTTTACCATTGAAGAATCTCCCCTGTCCACACTTCTCGCGTTGACGTGTAACTTCTCCCTCCACTTGAACTGTTGGGGGGAGCTGCAGGGCTTCGAGGACTGCCTCATCGTCACAAAGCCCGGGCACCTGGTTCATGCATAGTATGGCCGTCTTTGGAAACCCGGTTGGATCGTATCTCCAGAAGTGGTCACCCGTTAGGAAGATAGTTTTGTCAAGGAGCTGCAGTCCTTCTGTCTTCATGATGTTCAAGTCGTCCTCCGCCTCAGTTGGAGCGATAACGATTAAAGAATGTAATCTTTTTTCTTTGACAGTAGAGAAAGCTTTGGAGATGGTAATTTGATCTCGATGATGGGGTTTAAAGGAGGACAAGATGTCAACAATGGTTTTTTGAGGCAGCTTCGAAATTAGCATTAGACTTGAAATGTTCTTTTGTAAAGGGAGGAATGATGGTCATTTTTAAGATTGAAGTGACTTTAATATGAGGTCTTGCAATGCCCTCAGCGAGAACTTCAGAGAAAGAAGGCGACTGGCTATCAGCCATGTCCAAAAGTAAGTAATGCGTGGAAAACAATGCAAATTTATCTTCAGTTTAATCTCAGTAACAAAAGAAAAGTAATTTTGGTATAATCACGAGCCAAAATATCACAACAATTAGGCTAAAAGCAACTGACAGTATCCTGGCTGGTATTCAATCATATGCCACTTACAGTGAATGTGCGGCTATCACATCATAGATGGTCATCCAAGACACCCTGTACACGCTCCGTAGGTTTTGACCAGCTGATTTGGCAATAAAACACATTGGGTCAAAAAAATTCCAAACATTGTCAATTTTCAAAAAAATTTTTGAAATGCATAAATTATAACGTGAGCGTGTAAACTTTTACATGGTATAAAAGCATATTTTTACTCTCGCGCGAGGGCGAGTGTTTTGAAGTAATGTACATAGACATATGCTAGTCAGGATATAAATGAAAGCGGAGTAACTCAAATGCCTACGACCATACCATGTTGAATGCACCGGTTCTCGTCCGATCACCGAAGTTAAGCAACATTGGGCCTGGTTTGTACTTGGATGGGAGACCGCCTGGGAACACCAGGTGTTGTAGGCTTTTATTTAAAGCAAAAGTATTTCTTTTACTTTTATACGCTAATAGTTATTATTATTATTATAAGAGTTATGTCGCAGAGTGCATTCAAAGAAAACTTATCAGATAGATTTGAAAACTTACCTATTTAATAAGTTTATCACAACAATTAGGCTAAAAGCAACTGACAGCATCTTGGCTGGTATTCAATCATATGCCACTTACAGTGAATGTGCGGCTATCATGTCATAGATGGTCATCCAAGACACCCTGTACACGCTCCGTAGGTTTTGACCAGCTGATTTGGCCATAAAACACATTGGATCAAAAAAAATCCAAACAAGGTCAATTTTCAAAATTTTGTTTGAAATGCATAAGTTATAACGTGAGCGTGCAAAATTTTACATGGTACAAGAGCATAATTTTACTCTCGCGCGAGGGCGAGTGTTTTAAAAGTAAAATACATAGACATATGCTAGTCAGGATATAAATGAAAGCGGAGTAACTCAAATGTCTACGACCATACCATGTTGAATGCACCGGTTCTCGTCCGATCACCGAAGTTAAGCAACATTGGGCCTGGTTAGTACTTGGATGGGAGACCGACTAGGAACACCAGGTGTTGTAGGCTTTTATTTAAAGCAAAAGTATTTAATTTTTACTTTTATACGCTAAGAGTTATGATTATTATTATAAGAGTTATGTCGCAGAGTACATTCAAAGAAAACTTATCAAATAGATTTAAATACTTACCTATTTATTAAGTTTATCACAACAATTAGGCTAAAAGCAACTGACAGCATCTTGGCTGGTATTCAAACATATGCCACTTACAGTGAATGTGCGGCTATCATGTCATAGATGGTCATCCACGACACCCTGTACACGCTCCGTAGGTTTTGACCAGCTCGTTTGGCCATAAAACACATTGGGTCAAAAAAAATTCCAAACATTGTCAATTTTCAAAATTTTGTTTGAAATGCATACATTATAACGTGAGCGTGTAAACTTTTACATGGTATAAGAGCATATTTTCACGCTCGCGCGAGGGCGAGTGTTTTAAAAGTAATGTACATAGACATATGCTAGTCAGGATATAAATGAAAGCGGAGTAACTCAAATGCCTACGACCATACCATGTTGAATGCACCGGTTCTCGTCCAATCACCGAAGTTAAGCAACATTGGGCCTGGTTAGTACTTGGATGGGAGACCGCCTGGGAACACCAGGTGTTGTAGGCTTTTTTTAAAGCAAAAATACTTCTTTTTCTTTTATACGCTAAGAGTTATTGCTGTTTAAATTTCGGTCATGTCAAATAGTTAAGCCTAATCGAGCGTGGTGCAAAATTTTTCAATGGGTCAAATTTTGGCCAAAACACAGAAAACCGAAAAATTTCTTTTGCAGTATCAATTTTGTGTACAATCAGCTGCTGATAGGCCACAAATAATGGAGATAACTTTTGGGGTCTTTGAGTTATAGCCTTTTGAATTTCGGTGATGTCAAAAAGTTAAGCCCAATCGAGCCTGTTGAATTGCGCGAACAGCCATAACTTGCCCAAAATTATTAAAAAATCTAAATTTTATTATTTGGATCATAAGATCATGATCAAATCTTGGGGGACTGAGAAAATAAACCGATTTTGTCGTTCCAACACAAAGTTCTAAGCTTTTGAAATCTCGGTGATGCCAAAAAGTTAAGCCTAATCGAGCGTGGTGCAAAAAATGAAATTTTCAAAATTTTCGTTTTTTTTTTCGTTCAAAGTTCATTGTTTTTCATCTTGTTTCATAAATTTAAGATCAGGAAAATTCCAACGAGCTCAAAACGACGTTTGTAGCTTAAGTGTACGTGGAGTAATCATCAGTTGAAAATTTGGGGGGACCCGAATTTCGGCCATTTTGGACGAAAATTGGCCTAAAATCTAACTTTTAAGTTAGTGCAATTTTTTTATTGCTTTTTTTAAGAGAATTGAGCTGCCCATCATTGTCGCAGAGTGCATTCAAAGAAAACTTATCAAATAGATTTGAATACTTACCTATTTAATAAATTTATCACAACAATTAGGCTAAAAGCAACTGACAGTATCCTGGCTGGTATTCAATCATATGCCACTTACAGTGAATGTGCGGCTATAATGTCATAGATGGTCATTCAAGACACCCTGTACACGCTCCGTAGGTTTTGAACAGCTGATTTGGCCATAAAACACATTGGGTCGAAAAATTCCAAACCTTGTCAATTTTCAAAATTTTGTTTGAAATGCATAAATTATAACGTGAGCGTGTAAACTTTTACATGGTATAAGAGCATATTTTTACTCTCGCGCGAGGGCGAGTGTTTTAAAAGTAATGTACTTAGACATATGCTAGTCAGGTTATAAATGAAAGCGGAGTAACTCAAATGCCTACGACCATACCATGTTGAATGCACCGGTTCTCGTCCGATCACCGAAGTTAAGCAACATTGGACCTGGTTAGTACTTGGATGGGAGACCGCCAGGGAACACCAGGTGTTGTAGGCTTTTATTTAAATCAAAAGTGTTTCTTTTACTTTTATAAGCTAAGAGTTATTGCTGTTTAAAGTTCGGTGATGTCAAAAAGTAAAGCCTAATCGAGCGTGGTCCAAAAATTTTCAATGGGTCAAATTTTGGCCAAAACAACAGAAAACCGAAAACTTTCTTTTGCAGTATCAATTTTGTGTACAATCAGCTGCTGATAGGCCAAAAATAACGAAGATAACTTTTGGGGTCTTTGAGTTATAGCCTTTTGAATTTTGGTGATGTCAAAAAGTTAAGCCCAATCGAGCCTGGTGAATTGCGCGAACGGCCATAACTTGCCCAAAAATTTTTAAATTTTCAAATTTTATTATTTTGATCATAAGATCACGGTCAAATATTGGGGGACTGAGAAAAAGAACCGATTTCGTCGGTCCAACACAAAGTTATAAGCTTTTGAAGTCTCGGTGATGCCAAAAAGTTAAGCCTAATCGAGCGTGGTGCAAAAAATGAAATTTTCCAATTTTTTTGAATTTTTTGGTCAAAGTTCTTTTTTTCATCTTGTTTCATAAATTTCAGCTCAGGACAATTCCAACGAGGCCAAAACGACGTTTGTAGCTTAAGTGTAGGTGGAGTAATCATCAGTTGAAAATTTGAGGGGACCCGAATTTCGGATATTTTGACGAAAATTGGCCTAAAATCTAACTTTTAAAATCTAACTTTGTGTGAAATGCATAAATTATAACGTGAGCGTGTAAACTTTTACATGGTATAAGAGCATATTTTTACTCTCGCTGGTCATAGGTTTTGACCAGCCGATTTGGCCATAAAACACATTGGGCCAAAAAAGTTCCAAACAATGTCAATTTTCAAAATTTTGTTTGAAATGCATAAATTATAACGTGAGCGTGCAAAACTTTACATGGTATAAGAGCATATTTTTACTCTCGCGCGATGACCAGTGTTTTAAAAGTAATGTACATAGACATATTCTAGTCAGGATATAAATGAAGCGGAGTAACTCAAATGCCTACGACCATACCATGTTGAATGCACCGGTTCTCGTCCGATCACCGAAGTTAAGCAACATTGGACCTGGTTAGTACTTGGATGGGAGACCGCCTGGGAACACCAGGTGTTGTAGGCTTTTATTTAAAGTAAAAGTAACTCTTTTACTTTTATACGCTAAGAGTTATTGCTGTTTAAAGTTCGGTGATGTCAAAAAGTAAAGCCTAATCGAGCGTGGTCCAAAAATTTTCAATGGGTCAAATTTTGGCCAAAACAACAGAAAACCGAAAACTTTCTTTTGCAGTATCAATTTTGTGTACAATCAGCTGCTGATAGGCCAAAAATAACGAAGATAACTTTTGGGGTCTTTGAGTTATAGCCTTTTGAATTTTGGTGATGTCAAAAAGTTAAGCCCAATCGAGCCTGGTGAATTGCGCGAACGGCCATAACTTGCCCAAAAGTTTTAAAATTTCCAAATTTTATTATTCGGATCATAAGATCATAGTCAAATCTTGGGGGACTAAGAAAAAGAACCGATTTCGTCGGTCCAACACAAAGTTATAAGCTTTTGAAGTCTCGGTGATGCCAAAAAGTTAAGCCTAATCGAGCGTGGTGCAAAAAATGAAATTTTCCAAATTTTTTGAATTTTTTGGTCAAAGTTCATTTTTTCATCTTGTTTCATAAATTTCAGCTCAGGACAATTCCAACGAGGCCAAAACGACGTTTGTAGCTTAAGTGTAGGTGGAGTAATCATCAGTTGAAAATTTGAGGGGACCCGAATTTCGGATATTTTGGACGAAAATTGGCCTAAAATCTAACTTTTAAAATCTAACTTTGTTTGAAATGCATAAATTATAACGTGAGCGTGTAAACTTTTACATGGTATAAGAGCATATTTTTACTCTCGCTGGTCATAGGTTTTGACCAGCCGATTTGGCCATAAAACACATTGGGCCAAAAAAGTTCCAAACAATGTCAATTTTCAAAATTTTGTTTGAAATGCATAAATTATAACGTGAGCGTGCAAAACTTTACATGGTATAAGAGCATATTTTTACTCTCGCGCGATGACCAGTGTTTTAAAAGTAATGTACATAGACATATTCTAGTCAGGATATAAATGAAGCGGAGTAACTCAAATGCCTACGACCATACCATGTTGAATGCACCGGTTCTCGTCCGATCACCGAAGTTAAGCAACATTGGACCTGGTTAGTACTTGGATGGGAGACCGCCTGGGAACACCAGGTGTTGCTTTGTAGGCTTTTATTTAAAGCAAAAGTATTTCTTTTACTTTTATACGCTGAAAGTTATTGCTGTTTAAAGTTCGGTGATGTCAAAAAGTTAAGCCTAATCGAGCGTGGTGCAAAAATTTTCAATGGGTCAAATTTTGGCCAAAACAGAAAACCGAAAAATTTCTTTTGCAGTATCAATTTTGAGTACAATCAGCTGCTGATAGGCCAAAAATAATGGAGATAACTTTTGGGGTCTTTGAGTTATAGCCTTTTGAATTTCGGTGATGTCAAAAAGTTAAGCCCAATCGAGCCTGGTGAATTGCGCGAACGGCCATAACTTGCCCAAAAATTTAAAAAATTTCAAATTTTATTATTTGGATCATAAGATCATGGCCAAATCTTGGAGGACTAAGAAAATGAACCAATTTCGTCGGTCCAACACAAAGTTATAAGCTTTTGAAATCTCGGTGATGCCAAAAAGTTAAGCCTAATCGAGCATGGTGCAAAAAATGAAATTTTCAAAAATTTTGTTTTTTTTTTTCGTTCGAAGTTCATTTTTTCATCTTGTTTGATAATTTGCAGCTCAGGACAATTCCAACGAGCCCAAAACGACGTTTGTAGCTTAAGTGTACGTGGAGTAATCATCAGTTGAAAATTTGGGGGGACCCGAATTTCGGCCATTTTGGACGAAAATTGGACTAAAATCTAACTTTTAAGTTAGTGCAATTTTTTTCTTGCATTTTTAAAGAGAATTGGGCTGCCCTCCGCTGTCGCAGAGTGCATTCAAAGAAAACTTATTAAATAGATTTGATACTTACCTAATTAATAAATTTATCACAACAATTAGGTTAGAAGCAACTGACAGTATCTTGGCTGGTATCCAATCATATGCCACTTACACTGAATGTGCGGCTATCATTTCATAGATGGTCATCCAAGACACCCTGTAAACGCTCCGTAGGTTTTGACTAGCTGATTTGGCCATAAAACACATTGGGTCAAAAAAAATCCAAACATAATCAATTTTCAAAATTTTGTTTGAAATGCATAAATTATAACGTGAACGTGTAAACTTTTACATGGTATAAGAGCACTACGTGGAGTAATCATCAGTTGAAAATTTGGGGGGACCCGAATTTCGGCCATTTTGGACGAAAATTGGACTAAAATCTAACTTTTAAGTTAGTGCAATTTTTTTCTTGCATTTTTAAAGAGAATTGGGCTGCCCTCCGCTGTCGCAGAGTGCATTCAAAGAAAACTTATTAAATAGATTTGAATACTTACCTAATTAATAAATTTATCACAACAATTAGGTTAGAAGCAACTGACAGTATCTTGGCTGGTATCCAATCATATGCCACTTACACTGAATGTGCGGCTATCATGTCATAGATGGTCATCCAAGACACCCTGTAAACGCTCCGTAGGTTTTGACTAGCTGATTTGGCCATAAAACACATTGGGTCAAAAAAAATCCAAACATTGTCAATTTTCAAAATTTTGTTTGAAATGCATAAATTATAACGTGAACGTGTAAACTTTTACATGGTATAAGAGCATATTTTTACTCTCGCGCGAGGGCGAGCGTTTTGAAAGTAATGTACATAGACATATCCTAGTCAGGATATAAATGAAAGCGGAGTAACTCAAATGCCTACGACCATACCATGTTGAATGCACCGGTTCTCGTCCGATCACCGAAATTAAGCAACATTGTGCCTGGTTAGTACTTGGATGGGAGAGCGCCTGGGAACACCAGGTGTTGTAGGCTTTTATTTAAAGCAAAAGTATTTCTTTTACTTTTATAGGCTAAGAGTTATTATTATTATTGTTATAAGAGTTATGTCGTAGAATGCATTCAAAGAAAACTTATCAAATAGATTTGAATACTTACCTATTTAATAAGTTTATCACAACAATTAGGCTAAAAGCAACTGACAGTGTCTTGGCTGGTTTTCAATCATATGCCACTTAGGGTGAATGTACGGCTATCATGTCATAGATGGTCATCCAAGACACCCTGTACACGCTCCGTAGGTTTTGACCAGCTGATTTGGCCATAAAACACATTGGGTCAAAAAAATTCCAAACATTGTCAATTTTCAAAATTTTGTTTGAAATGCATAACTTATAACGTGAGCGTGTGAACTTTCACATGGTATAAGAGCATTTTTTTAATCTCGCGCGAGGGCGAGTATTTTAAAAGTAATGTACATAGTCTTATGCTAGTCAGGATATAAATGAAAGCGGAGTAACTCAAATGCCTACGACCATACCATGTTGAATGCACCGGTTCTCGTCCGATCACCGAAATTAAGCAACATTGTGCCTGGTTAGTACTTGGATGGGAGAGCGCCTGGGAACACCAGGTGTTGTAGGCTTTTATTTAAAGCAAAATTATTTCTTTTACTTTTGAACACTAAGAGTTATTATTATTATTGTTATAAGATTTATGTCGCAGAGTGCATTCAAAGAAAACTTATCAAATAGATTTGAATACTTACCTATTTAATAGGTTTATCACAACAACTAGGCTAAAAGCAACTGACAGTATCTTGGCTGGTATTCAATCATATGCCACTTACAGTGAATGTGCGGCTATCATGTCATAGATGGTCATCCAAGACACCTTGTACACGCTCCGTAGATTTTGACTAGCTGATTTGGCCATAAAACAAATTGGGTGAAAAAAATTCCAAACATTGTCAATTTTCAAAAATTTGTGTACACTCATCTGCTGATAGGCCAAAAATAATGGAGATAACTTTTGGGGTCTTTGAATTATAGCCTTTTGAATTTCGGTGATGTCAAAAAATTTAACCCAATCGAGCCTGGTGAATTGCGCGAACGGCCATAACTTGCCCAAAAATTTTAAAATTTCCAAATTTTATATTTTTGATCATAAGATCGTGGTCAAATCTTGGGGGACTGAGAAAATGAACCGATTTTGTCGGTCCAACACAAAGTTATAAGCTTTTGAAATCTCGGTGATGCCAAAAAATTAAGCCTAATCGAGCTTGGTGCAAAAAATGAAATTCTCAAAATTTTTGGTTTTTTTTTCGTTCAAAGTTCATTTTTTCATCTGGTTTCATATTATTCAGCTCAGGACAATTCCAACGAGCCCAAAACGACGTTTGTAGCTTAAGTGTACGTGGAGTAATCATCAGTTGAAAATTTGGGGGGACACGAGTTTTGGATATTTTGGACGAAAATTGGCCTAAAATCTAACTTTTAAGTTAGTGCAATTTTTTTCTTGCATTTTTAAAGAGAATTGGGCTGCCCTCCGCTGTCGCAGAGTGCATTCAAAGAAAACTTATCAAATAGATTTGAATACTTACCTACTTAATAAGTTTATCACAACATTTAGGCTAAAAGCAACTGACAGTATCCTGGCTGGTATTCAATCATATGCCACTTACAGTGAATGTGCGGCTATCATGCCATAGATGGTCTTTCAAGGCACCTTGTACACGCTCCAAAGGTTTTGACCAGCCGATTTGGCCATAAAACACATTGGGCCAAAAAAATTCCAAACAATGTCAATTTTCAAAATTTTGTTTGAATTGCATAAATTATAACGAGAGCGTGCAAAATTTTACATGTTATAAGAGCATATTTTTACTCTCGCGCGAGGGCGCGTGTTTTAAAACTAATGTACACAGACATATGCTAGTAAGGATATAAATGAAAGCGGAGTAACTCAGATGCCTACGACCATACCATGTTGAATGCACCGGTTCTCGTCCGATCACCGAAGTTAAGCAACATTGGGCCTGGTTAGTACTTGGATGGGAGACCGCCTGGGAACACCAGGTGTTGTAGGATTTTATTTAAAGCAAAAGTATTTCTTTTACTTTTATACGCTAAGAGTTATTGCTGTTTAAAGTTCGGTGATGTGAAAAAGTTAAGCCTAATCGAGCGTGGTGCAAAAATTTTCAATGGGTCAAATTTTGGCCAAAACAACAGAAAACTGAAAAATTTCTTTTGCAGTATCATATTTGTGTACAATCAGCTGCTGATAGGCCAAAAATAATGGAGATAACTTTTGGGGTCTTTGAGTTATAGCCTTTTGAATTTCGGTGATGTCAAAAAGTTAAGCCCAATCGAGCCTGGTGAATTGCGCGAACGACCATAACTTGCCCAAAAATTTTAAAAATTCCAAATTTTATTAATTGGATCATAAGATCATAGTCAAATCTTGGGGGAATGAGAAAATGGAACGATTTCGTCGGTCCAACACAAAGTTATAAGCTTTTGAAATCTCGGTGATGCCAAAAAATTAAGCCTAATCGAGCGTGGTGCAAAAAATGAAATTCTCAAAATTTTTGGTTTTTTTTTCGTTCAAAGTTCATTTTTTCATCTGGTTTCATATTATTCAGCTCAGGATAATTCCAACGAGCCCAAAACGACGTTTGTAGCTTAAGTGTACGTGGAGTAATCATCAGTTGAAAATTTGGGGGGACACGAGTTTTGGATATTTTGGACGAAAATTGGCCTAAAATCTAACTTTTAAGTTAGTGCAATTTTTTCTTGCATTTTTAAAGAGAATTGGGCTGCCCTCCGCTGTCGCAGAGTGCATTCAAAGAAAACTTATCAAATAGATTTGAATACTTACCTACTTAATAAGTTTATCACAACATTTAGGCTAAAAGCAACTGACAGTATCCTGGCTGGTATTCAATCATATGCCACTTACAGTGAATGTGTGGCTATCATGCCATAGATGGTCTTTCAAGGCACCTTGTACACGCTCCAAAGGTTTTGACCAGCCGATTTGGCCATAAAACACATTGGGCCAAAAAAATTCCAAACAATGTCAATTTTCAAAATTTTGTTTGAATTGCATAAATTATAACGAGAGCGTGCAAAATTTTACATGTTATAAGAGCATATTTTTACTCTCGCGCGAGGGCGCGTGTTTTAAAACTAATGTACACAGACATATGCTAGTAAGGATATAAATGAAAGCGGAGTAACTCAGATGCCTACGACCATACCATGTTGAATGCACCGGTTCTCGTCCGATCACCGAAGTTAAGCAACATTGGGCCTGGTTAGTACTTGGATGGGAGACCGCCTGGGAACACCAGGTGTTGTAGGATTTTATTTAAAGCAAAAGTATTTCTTTTACTCATTTACGCTAAGAGTTATTGCTGTTTAAAGTTCGGTGATGTGAAAAAGTTAAGCCTAATCGAGCGTGGTGCAAAAATTTTCAATGGGTCAAATTTTGGCCAAAACAACAGAAAACTGAAAAATTTCTTTTGCAGTATCATATTTGTGTACAATCAGCTGCTGATAGGCCAAAAATAATGGAGATAACTTTTGGGGTCTTTGAGTTATAGCCTTTTGAATTTCGGTGATGTCAAAAAGTTAAGCCCAATCGAGCCTGGTGAATTGCGCGAACGGCCATAACTTGCTCAAAAATTTTAAAAATTCCAAATTTTATTAATTGGATCATAAGATCATAGTCAAATCTTGAGGGACTGAGAAAATGAAACGATTTCGTCGGTCCAACACAAAGTTATAAGCTTTTGAAATCTCGGTGATGCCAAAAAATTAAGCCTAATCGAGCGTGGTGCAAAAAATGAAATTCTCAAAATTTTTGGTTTTTTTTTTCGTTCAAAGTTCATTTTTTCATCTGGTTTCATATTATTCAGCTCAGGACAATTCCAACGAGCCCAAAACGACGTTTGTAGCTTAAGTGTACGTGGAGTAATCATCAGTTGAAAATTTGGGGGGACACGAGTTTTGGATATTTTGGACGAAAATTGGCCTAAAATCTAACTTTTAAGTTAGTGCAATTTTTTTCTTGCATTTTTAAAGAGAATTGGGCTGCCCTCCGCTGTCGCAGAGTGCATTCAAAGAAAACTTATCAAATAGATTTGAGTACTTACCTACTTAATAAGTTTATCACAACATTTAGGCTAAAAGCAACTGACAGTATCCTGGCTGGTATTCAATCATATGCCACTTACAGTGAATGTGCGGCTATCATGCCATAGATGGTCTTTCAAGGCACCTTGTACACGCTCCAAAGGTTTTGACCAGCCGATTTGGCCATAAAACACATTGGGCCAAAAAAGTTCCAAACAATGTCAATTTTCAAAATTTTGTTTGAATTGCATAAATTATAACGAGAGCGTGCAAAATTTTACATGTTATAAGAGCATATTTTTACTCTCGCGCGAGGGCGCGTGTTTTAAAACTAATGTACACAGACATATGCTAGTAAGGATATAAATGAAAGCGGAGTAACTCAGATGCCTACGACCATACCATGTTGAATGCACCGGTTCCCGTCCGACCACCGAAGTTAAGCAACATTGGGCCTGGTTAGTACTTGGATGGGAGACCGCCTGGGAACACCAGGTGTTGTAGGATTTTATTTAAAGCAAAAGTATTTCTTTTACTTTTATACGCTAAGAGTTATTGCTGTTTAAAGTTCGGTGATGTGAAAAAGTTAAGCCTAATCGAGCGTGGTGCAAAAATTTTCAATGGGTCAAATTTTGGCCAAAACAACAGAAAACTGAAAAATTTCTTTTGCAGTATCATATTTGTGTACAATCAGCTGCTGATAGGCCAAAAATAATGGAGATAACTTTTGGGGTCTTTGAGTTATAGCCTTTTGAATTTCGGTGATGTCAAAAAGTTAAGCCCAATCGAGCCTGGTGAATTGCGCGAACGGCCATAACTTGCCCAAAAATTTTAAAAATTCCAAATTTTATTAATTGGATCATAACATCATAGTCAAATCTTGGGGGACTGAGAAAATGAAACGATTTCGTCGGTCCAACACAAAGTTATAAGCTTTTGAAATCTCGGTGATGCCAAAAAGTTAAGCCTAATCCAGCGTGGTGCAAAAAATGAAATTTTCAAAAATTTTTTTTCGTTCAAAGTTCATTTTTTTCATCTTGTTTCATAAATTTCAGATCAGGAAAATTCCAACGACCTCAAAATGACGTTTGTAGCTTAAGTGTACGTGGAGTAATCATCAGTTGAAAATTTGGGGGGACCCGAATTTCGGCCATTTTGGACGAAAACTGGCCTAAAATCTAACTTTTAAGTTAGTGCAATTTTTTTCTTGCATTTTTAAAGAGAATTGGGCTGCCCTCCGCTGTCGCTGAGTGTATTCAAAAAAATTTATCAAATAGATTTGAATACTTACCTATTTAATAAATTTATCACAACAATTAGG
>NC_087071.1:1403877-1600025 GCF_963678635.1 Symsagittifera roscoffensis
CAAAAATTTTCAATGGGTCAAATTTTGGTCAAAACAACAGAAAACCGAAAAATTTCTTTTGCAGTATCAATTTTGTGTACAATCAGCTGCTGATAGGCCAAAAATATTGGAGATAACTTTTGGGGTCTTTGAGTTATAGCCTTTTGAATTTCGGTGATGTCAAAAAGTTAAGCCCAATCGAGCCTGGTGAATTGCGCGAACGGCCATAACTTGCCCAAAAATTTTAAAATTTTCAAATTTTATTATTTGGATCATAAGATCATGGTCAAATCTTGGGGGACTGAGAAAATGAACCAATTTCGTCGGTCCAACACAAAGTTATAAGCTTTTGAAATCTCGGTGATGCCAAAAAGTTAAGCCTAATCGAGCGTGGTGCAAAAAATGAAATTTTCAAAATTTTTGGTTTTTTTCGTTGAAACATCATTTTTTTCATCTTGTTTCATAAATTACAGCTCAGGACGATTCCAACGAGCCCAAAACGACGTTTGTAGCTTAAGTGTACGTGGAGTAATCATCAGTTGAAAATTTGGGGGGACCCGAATTTCGGCCATTTTGGACTAAAATTGGCCTAAAAGCTAACTTTTAAGTTAGTGCATTTTTTTTTCTTGCATTTTTTAAGAGAATTGGGCTGCCCTCCGCTGTCGCAGAGTGCATTCAAAGAAAACTTATCAAATAGATTTGAATACTTACCTATTTAATAAGTTTATCACAACAATTAGGCTAAAAGCAACTGACAGTATCCTGGCTGGTATTCATTCATATGCCACTTACAGTGAATGTGCGGCTATCATGCCATAAATGGTCATTCAAGGCACCTTGTACACGCTCCATAGGTTTTGACCAGCCGATTTGGCCATTTAACACATTGGGCCAAAAAAATTCCAAACAATGTCAATTTTCAAAATTTTGTTTGAAATGCATAAATTATAACGTGAGCGTGCAAAATTTTACATGGTATAAGAGCATATTTTTACTCTCGCGCGAGGGCGAGTGTTTTAAAACTAATGTACATAGACATATGCTAGTAAGGATATAAATGAAAGCGGAGTAACTCAAATGCCTACGACCTTACCATGTTGAATGCACCGGTTCTCGTCCGATCACCGAAGTTAAGCAACATTGGGCCTGGTTAGTACTTGGATGGGAGACCGCCTGGGAACACCAGGTGTTGTAGGCTTTTATTTAAAGCAAAAGTATCTCTTTTACTTTTATACGCTAAGAGTTATTGCTGTTTAAAGTTCGGTGATGTCAAAAAGTTAAGCCTAATCGAGCGTGGTGCAAAAATTTTCAATGGGTCAAATTTTGGTCAAAACAACAGAAAACCGAAAATTTTTTTTTGCAGAATCAATTTTGTGTACAATCAGCTGCTGATAGGCCAAAAATATTGGAGATAACTTTTGGGGTCTTTGAGTTATAGCCTTTTGAATTTCGGTGATGTCAAAAAGTTAAGCCCAATCGAGCCTGGTGAATTGCGCGAACGGCCATAACTTGCCCAAAAATTTTAAAATTTTCAAATTTTATTATTTGGATCATAAGATCATGGTCAAATCTTGGGGGACTGAGAAAATGAACCAATTTCGTCGGTCCAACACAAAGTTATAAGCTTTTGAAATCTCGGTGATGCCAAAAAGTTAAGCCTAATCGAGCGTGGTGCAAAAAATGAAATTTTCAAAATTTTTGGTTTTTTTCGTTGAAACATCATTTTTTTCATCTTGTTTCATAAATTACAGCTCAGGACGATTCCAACGAGCCCAAAACGACGTTTGTAGCTTAAGTGTACGTGGAGTAATCATCAGTTGAAAATTTGGGGGGACCCGAATTTCGGCCATTTTGGACGAAAATTGGCCTAAAAGCTAACTTTTAAGTTAGTGCAATTTTTTTTCTTGCATTTTTTAAGAGAATTGGGCTGCCCTCCGCTGTCGCGGAGTGCATTCAAAGAAAACTTATCAAATAGATTTGAATACTTACCTATTTAATAAGTTTATCACAACAATTAGGCTAAAAGCAACTGACAGTATCCTGGCTGGTATTCATTCATATGCCACTTACAGTGAATGTGCGGCTATCATGCCATAAATGGTCATTCAAGGCACCTTGTACACGCTCCATAGGTTTTGACCAGCCGATTTGGCCATTTAACACATTGGGCCAAAAAAATTCCAAACAATGTCAATTTTCAAAATTTTGTTTGAAATGCATAAATTATAACGTGAGCGTGCAAAATTTTACATGGTATAAGAGCATATTTTTACTCTCGCGCGAGGGCGAGTGTTTTAAAACTAATGTACATAGACATATGCTAGTAAGGATATAAATGAAAGCGGAGTAACTCAAATGCCTACGACCTTACCATGTTGAATGCACCGGTTCTCGTCCGATCACCGAAGTTAAGCAACATTGGGCCTGGTTAGTACTTGGATGGGAGACCGCCTGGGAACACCAGGTGTTGTAGGCTTTTATTTAAAGCAAAAGTATCTCTTTTACTTTTATACGCTAAGAGTTATTGCTGTTTAAAGTTCGGTGATGTCAAAAAGTTAAGCCTAATCGAGCGTGGTGCAAAAATTTTCAATGGGTCAAATTTTGGTCAAAACAACAGAAAACCGAAAATTTTTTTTTGCAGAATCAATTTTGTGTACAATCAGCTGCTGATAGGCCAAAAATATTGGAGATAACTTTTGGGGTCTTTGAGTTATAGCCTTTTGAATTTCGGTGATGTCAAAAAGTTAAGCCCAATCGAGCCTGGTGAATTGCGCGAACGGCCATAACTTGCCCAAAAATTTTAAAATTTTCAAATTTTATTATTTGGATCATAAGATCATGGTCAAATCTTGGGGGACTGAGAAAATGAACCAATTTCGTCGGTCCAACACAAAGTTATAAGCTTTTGAAATCTCGGTGATGCCAAAAAGTTAAGCCTAATCGAGCGTGGTGCAAAAAATGAAATTTTCAAAATTTTTGGTTTTTTTTGTTGAAACATCATTTTTTTCATCTTGTTTCATAAATTACAGCTCAGGACGATTCCAACGAGTCCAAAACGACGTTTGTAGCTTAAGTGTACGTGGAGTAATCATCAGTTGAAAATTTGGGGGGACCCGAATTTCGGCCATTTTGGACGAAAATTGGCCTAAAAGCTAACTTTTAAGTTAGTGCAATTTTTTTTCTTGCATTTTTTAAGAGAATTGGGCTGCCCTCCGCTGTCGCAGAGTGCATTCAAAGAAAACTTATCAAATAGATTTGAATACTTACCTATTTAATAAGTTTATCACAACAATTAGGCTAAAAGCAACTGACAGTATCCTGGCTGGTATTCATTCATATGCCACTTACAGTGAATGTGCGGCTATCATGCCATAAATGGTCATTCAAGGCACCTTGTACACGCTCCATAGGTTTTGACCAGCCGATTTGGCCATTTAACACATTGGGCCAAAAAAATTCCAAACAATGTCAATTTTCAAAATTTTGTTTGAAATGCATAAATTATAACGTGAGCGTGCAAAATTTTACATGGTATAAGAGCATATTTTTACTCTCGCGCGAGGGCGAGTGTTTTAAAACTAATGTACATAGACATATGCTAGTAAGGATATAAATGAAAGCGGAGTAACTCAAATGCCTACGACCTTACCATGTTGAATGCACCGGTTCTCGTCCGATCACCGAAGTTAAGCAACATTGGGCCTGGTTAGTACTTGGATGGGAGACCGCCTGGGAACACCAGGTGTTGTAGGCTTTTATTTAAAGCAAAAGTATCTCTTTTACTTTTATACGCTAAGAGTTATTGCTGTTTAAAGTTCGGTGATGTCAAAAAGTTAAGCCTAATCGAGCGTGGTGCAAAAATTTTCAATGGGTCAAATTTTGGTCAAAACAACAGAAAACCGAAAATTTTTTTTTGCAGAATCAATTTTGTGTACAATCAGCTGCTGATAGGCCAAAAATATTGGAGATAACTTTTGGGGTCTTTGAGTTATAGCCTTTTGAATTTCGGTGATGTCAAAAAGTTAAGCCCAATCGAGCCTGGTGAATTGCGCGAACGGCCATAACTTGCCCAAAAATTTTAAAATTTTCAAATTTTATTATTTGGATCATAAGATCATGGTCAAATCTTGGGGGACTGAGAAAATGAACCAATTTCGTCGGTCCAACACAAAGTTATAAGCTTTTGAAATCTCGGTGATGCCAAAAAGTTAAGCCTAATCGAGCGTGGTGCAAAAAATGAAATTTTCAAAATTTTTGGTTTTTTTCGTTGAAACATCATTTTTTTCATCTTGTTTCATAAATTACAGCTCAGGACGATTCCAACGAGCCCAAAACGACGTTTGTAGCTTAAGTGTACGTGGAGTAATCATCAGTTGAAAATTTGGGGGGACCCGAATTTCGGCCATTTTGGACGAAAATTGGCCTAAAAGCTAACTTTTAAGTTAGTGCAATTTTTTTTCTTGCATTTTTTAAGAGAATTGGGCTGCCCTCCGCTGTCGCGGAGTGCATTCAAAGAAAACTTATCAAATAGATTTGAATACTTACCTATTTAATAAGTTTATCACAACAATTAGGCTAAAAGCAACTGACAGTATCCTGGCTGGTATTCATTCATATGCCACTTACAGTGAATGTGCGGCTATCATGCCATAAATGGTCATTCAAGGCACCTTGTACACGCTCCATAGGTTTTGACCAGCCGATTTGGCCATTTAACACATTGGGCCAAAAAAATTCCAAACAATGTCAATTTTCAAAATTTTGTTTGAAATGCATAAATTATAACGTGAGCGTGCAAAATTTTACATGGTATAAGAGCATATTTTTACTCTCGCGCGAGGGCGAGTGTTTTAAAACTAATGTACATAGACATATGCTAGTAAGGATATAAATGAAAGCGGAGTAACTCAAATGCCTACGACCTTACCATGTTGAATGCACCGGTTCTCGTCCGATCACCGAAGTTAAGCAACATTGGGCCTGGTTAGTACTTGGATGGGAGACCGCCTGGGAACACCAGGTGTTGTAGGCTTTTATTTAAAGCAAAAGTATCTCTTTTACTTTTATACGCTAAGAGTTATTGCTGTTTAAAGTTCGGTGATGTCAAAAAGTTAAGCCTAATCGAGCGTGGTGCAAAAATTTTCAATGGGTCAAATTTTGGTCAAAACAACAGAAAACCGAAAATTTTTTTTTGCAGAATCAATTTTGTGTACAATCAGCTGCTGATAGGCCAAAAATATTGGAGATAACTTTTGGGGTCTTTGAGTTATAGCCTTTTGAATTTCGGTGATGTCAAAAAGTTAAGCCCAATCGAGCCTGGTGAATTGCGCGAACGGCCATAACTTGCCCAAAAATTTTAAAATTTTCAAATTTTATTATTTGGATCATAAGATCATGGTCAAATCTTGGGGGACTGAGAAAATGAACCAATTTCGTCGGTCCAACACAAAGTTATAAGCTTTTGAAATCTCGGTGATGCCAAAAAGTTAAGCCTAATCGAGCGTGGTGCAAAAAATGAAATTTTCAAAATTTTTGGTTTTTTTCGTTGAAACATCATTTTTTTCATCTTGTTTCATAAATTACAGCTCAGGACGATTCCAACGAGCCCAAAACGACGTTTGTAGCTTAAGTGTACGTGGAGTAATCATCAGTTGAAAATTTGGGGGGACCCGAATTTCGGCCATTTTGGACGAAAATTGGCCTAAAAGCTAACTTTTAAGTTAGTGCAATTTTTTTTCTTGCATTTTTTAAGAGAATTGGGCTGCCCTCCGCTGTCGCGGAGTGCATTCAAAGAAAACTTATCAAATAGATTTGAATACTTACCTATTTAATAAGTTTATCACAACAATTAGGCTAAAAGCAACTGACAGTATCCTGGCTGGTATTCATTCATATGCCACTTACAGTGAATGTGCGGCTATCATGCCATAAATGGTCATTCAAGGCACCTTGTACACGCTCCATAGGTTTTGACCAGCCGATTTGGCCATTTAACACATTGGGCCAAAAAAATTCCAAACAATGTCAATTTTCAAAATTTTGTTTGAAATGCATAAATTATAACGTGAGCGTGCAAAATTTTACATGGTATAAGAGCATATTTTTACTCTCGCGCGAGGGCGAGTGTTTTAAAACTAATGTACATAGACATATGCTAGTAAGGATATAAATGAAAGCGGAGTAACTCAAATGCCTACGACCTTACCATGTTGAATGCACCGGTTCTCGTCCGATCACCGAAGTTAAGCAACATTGGGCCTGGTTAGTACTTGGATGGGAGACCGCCTGGGAACACCAGGTGTTGTAGGCTTTTATTTAAAGCAAAAGTATCTCTTTTACTTTTATACGCTAAGAGTTATTGCTGTTTAAAGTTCGGTGATGTCAAAAAGTTAAGCCTAATCGAGCGTGGTGCAAAAATTTTCAATGGGTCAAATTTTGGTCAAAACAACAGAAAACCGAAAATTTTTTTTTGCAGAATCAATTTTGTGTACAATCAGCTGCTGATAGGCCAAAAATATTGGAGATAACTTTTGGGGTCTTTGAGTTATAGCCTTTTGAATTTCGGTGATGTCAAAAAGTTAAGCCCAATCGAGCCTGGTGAATTGCGCGAAC
Source organism: Symsagittifera roscoffensis (assembly GCF_963678635.1). NCBI lineage: Eukaryota > Metazoa > Xenacoelomorpha > Acoela > Convolutidae > Symsagittifera > Symsagittifera roscoffensis. The sequence goes on from NC_087071.1 coordinate 1,410,469, forward strand.
GGCCATAACTTGCCCAAAAATTTTAAAATTTTCAAATTTTATTATTTGGATCATAAGATCATGGTCAAATCTTGGGGGACTGAGAAAATGAACCAATTTCGTCGGTCCAACACAAAGTTATAAGCTTTTGAAATCTCGGTGATGCCAAAAAGTTAAGCCTAATCGAGCGTGGTGCAAAAAATGAAATTTTCAAAATTTTTGGTTTTTTTCGTTGAAACATCATTTTTTTCATCTTGTTTCATAAATTACAGCTCAGGACGATTCCAACGAGCCCAAAACGACGTTTGTAGCTTAAGTGTACGTGGAGTAATCATCAGTTGAAAATTTGGGGGGACCCGAATTTCGGCCATTTTGGACGAAAATTGGCCTAAAAGCTAACTTTTAAGTTAGTGCAATTTTTTTTCTTGCATTTTTTAAGAGAATTGGGCTGCCCTCCGCTGTCGCGGAGTGCATTCAAAGAAAACTTATCAAATAGATTTGAATACTTACCTATTTAATAAGTTTATCACAACAATTAGGCTAAAAGCAACTGACAGTATCCTGGCTGGTATTCATTCATATGCCACTTACAGTGAATGTGCGGCTATCATGCCATAAATGGTCATTCAAGGCACCTTGTACACGCTCCATAGGTTTTGACCAGCCGATTTGGCCATTTAACACATTGGGCCAAAAAAATTCCAAACAATGTCAATTTTCAAAATTTTGTTTGAAATGCATAAATTATAACGTGAGCGTGCAAAATTTTACATGGTATAAGAGCATATTTTTACTCTCGCGCGAGGGCGAGTGTTTTAAAACTAATGTACATAGACATATGCTAGTAAGGATATAAATGAAAGCGGAGTAACTCAAATGCCTACGACCTTACCATGTTGAATGCACCGGTTCTCGTCCGATCACCGAAGTTAAGCAACATTGGGCCTGGTTAGTACTTGGATGGGAGACCGCCTGGGAACACCAGGTGTTGTAGGCTTTTATTTAAAGCAAAAGTATCTCTTTTACTTTTATACGCTAAGAGTTATTGCTGTTTAAAGTTCGGTGATGTCAAAAAGTTAAGCCTAATCGAGCGTGGTGCAAAAATTTTCAATGGGTCAAATTTTGGTCAAAACAACAGAAAACCGAAAATTTTTTTTTGCAGAATCAATTTTGTGTACAATCAGCTGCTGATAGGCCAAAAATATTGGAGATAACTTTTGGGGTCTTTGAGTTATAGCCTTTTGAATTTCGGTGATGTCAAAAAGTTAAGCCCAATCGAGCCTGGTGAATTGCGCGAACGGCCATAACTTGCCCAAAAATTTTAAAATTTTCAAATTTTATTATTTGGATCATAAGATCATGGTCAAATCTTGGGGGACTGAGAAAATGAACCAATTTCGTCGGTCCAACACAAAGTTATAAGCTTTTGAAATCTCGGTGATGCCAAAAAGTTAAGCCTAATCGAGCGTGGTGCAAAAAATGAAATTTTCAAAATTTTTGGTTTTTTTTGTTGAAACATCATTTTTTTCATCTTGTTTCATAAATTACAGCTCAGGACGATTCCAACGAGTCCAAAACGACGTTTGTAGCTTAAGTGTACGTGGAGTAATCATCAGTTGAAAATTTGGGGGGACCCGAATTTCGGCCATTTTGGACGAAAATTGGCCTAAAAGCTAACTTTTAAGTTAGTGCAATTTTTTTTCTTGCATTTTTTAAGAGAATTGGGCTGCCCTCCGCTGTCGCAGAGTGCATTCAAAGAAAACTTATCAAATAGATTTGAATACTTACCTATTTAATAAGTTTATCACAACAATTAGGCTAAAAGCAACTGACAGTATCCTGGCTGGTATTCATTCATATGCCACTTACAGTGAATGTGCGGCTATCATGCCATAAATGGTCATTCAAGGCACCTTGTACACGCTCCATAGGTTTTGACCAGCCGATTTGGCCATTTAACACATTGGGCCAAAAAAATTCCAAACAATGTCAATTTTCAAAATTTTGTTTGAAATGCATAAATTATAACGTGAGCGTGCAAAATTTTACATGGTATAAGAGCATATTTTTACTCTCGCGCGAGGGCGAGTGTTTTAAAACTAATGTACATAGACATATGCTAGTAAGGATATAAATGAAAGCGGAGTAACTCAAATGCCTACGACCTTACCATGTTGAATGCACCGGTTCTCGTCCGATCACCGAAGTTAAGCAACATTGGGCCTGGTTAGTACTTGGATGGGAGACCGCCTGGGAACACCAGGTGTTGTAGGCTTTTATTTAAAGCAAAAGTATCTCTTTTACTTTTATACGCTAAGAGTTATTGCTGTTTAAAGTTCGGTGATGTCAAAAAGTTAAGCCTAATCGAGCGTGGTGCAAAAATTTTCAATGGGTCAAATTTTGGTCAAAACAACAGAAAACCGAAAATTTTTTTTTTGCAGAATCAATTTTGTGTACAATCAGCTGCTGATAGGCCAAAAATATTGGAGATAACTTTTGGGGTCTTTGAGTTATAGCCTTTTGAATTTCGGTGATGTCAAAAAGTTAAGCCCAATCGAGCCTGGTGAATTGCGCGAACGGCCATAACTTGCCCAAAAATTTTAAAATTTTCAAATTTTATTATTTGGATCATAAGATCATGGTCAAATCTTGGGGGACTGAGAAAATGAACCAATTTCGTCGGTCCAACACAAAGTTATAAGCTTTTGAAATCTCGGTGATGCCAAAAAGTTAAGCCTAATCGAGCGTGGTGCAAAAAATGAAATTTTCAAAATTTTTGGTTTTTTTCGTTGAAACATCATTTTTTTCATCTTGTTTCATAAATTACAGCTCAGGACGATTCCAACGAGCCCAAAACGACGTTTGTAGCTTAAGTGTACGTGGAGTAATCATCAGTTGAAAATTTGGGGGGACCCGAATTTCGGCCATTTTGGACGAAAATTGGCCTAAAAGCTAACTTTTAAGTTAGTGCAATTTTTTTTCTTGCATTTTTTAAGAGAATTGGGCTGCCCTCCGCTGTCGCGGAGTGCATTCAAAGAAAACTTATCAAATAGATTTGAATACTTACCTATTTAATAAGTTTATCACAACAATTAGGCTAAAAGCAACTGACAGTATCCTGGCTGGTATTCATTCATATGCCACTTACAGTGAATGTGCGGCTATCATGCCATAAATGGTCATTCAAGGCACCTTGTACACGCTCCATAGGTTTTGACCAGCCGATTTGGCCATTTAACACATTGGGCCAAAAAAATTCCAAACAATGTCAATTTTCAAAATTTTGTTTGAAATGCATAAATTATAACGTGAGCGTGCAAAATTTTACATGGTATAAGAGCATATTTTTACTCTCGCGCGAGGGCGAGTGTTTTAAAACTAATGTACATAGACATATGCTAGTAAGGATATAAATGAAAGCGGAGTAACTCAAATGCCTACGACCTTACCATGTTGAATGCACCGGTTCTCGTCCGATCACCGAAGTTAAGCAACATTGGTCCTGGTTAGTACTTGGATGGGAGACCGCCTGGGAACACCAGGTGTTGTAGGCTTTTATTTAAAGCAAAAGTATCTCTTTTACTTTTATACGCTAAGAGTTATTGCTGTTTAAAGTTCGGTGATGTCAAAAAGTTAAGCCTAATCGAGCGTGGTGCAAAAATTTTCAATGGGTCAAATTTTGGTCAAAACAACAGAAAACCGAAAATTTTTTTTTGCAGAATCAATTTTGTGTACAATCAGCTGCTGATAGGCCAAAAATATTGGAGATAACTTTTGGGGTCTTTGAGTTATAGCCTTTTGAATTTCGGTGATGTCAAAAAGTTAAGCCCAATCGAGCCTGGTGAATTGCGCGAACGGCCATAACTTGCCCAAAAATTTTAAAATTTTCAAATTTTATTATTTGGATCATAAGATCATGGTCAAATCTTGGGGGACTGAGAAAATGAACCAATTTCGTCGGTCCAACACAAAGTTATAAGCTTTTGAAATCTCGGTGATGCCAAAAAGTTAAGCCTAATCGAGCGTGGTGCAAAAAATGAAATTTTCAAAATTTTTGGTTTTTTTCGTTGAAACATCATTTTTTTCATCTTGTTTCATAAATTACAGCTCAGGACAATTCCAACGAGCCCAAAACGACGTTTGTAGCTTAAGTGTACGTGGAGTAATCATCAGTTGAAAATTTGGGGGGACCCGAATTTCGGCCATTTTGGACGAAAATTGGCCTAAAAGCTAACTTTTAAGTTAGTGCAATTTTTTTTCTTGCATTTTTTAAGAGAATTGGGCTGCCCTCCGCTGTCGCGGAGTGCATTCAAAGAAAACTTATCAAATAGATTTGAATACTTACCTATTTAATAAGTTTATCACAACAATTAGGCTAAAAGCAACTGACAGTATCCTGGCTGGTATTCATTCATATGCCACTTACAGTGAATGTGCGGCTATCATGCCATAAATGGTCATTCAAGGCACCTTGTACACGCTCCATAGGTTTTGACCAGCCGATTTGGCCATTTAACACATTGGGCCAAAAAAATTCCAAACAATGTCAATTTTCAAAGTTTTGTTTGAAATGCATAAATTATAACGTGAGCGTGCAAAATTTTACATGGTATAAGAGCATATTTTTACTCTCGCGCGAGGGCGAGTGTTTTAAAACTAATGTACATAGACATATGCTAGTAAGGATATAAATGAAAGCGGAGTAACTCAAATGCCTACGACCTTACCATGTTGAATGCACCGGTTCTCGTCCGATCACCGAAGTTAAGCAACATTGGGCCTGGTTAGTACTTGGATGGGAGACCGCCTGGGAACACCAGGTGTTGTAGGCTTTTATTTAAAGCAAAAGTATCTCTTTTACTTTTATACGCTAAGAGTTATTGCTGTTTAAAGTTCGGTGATGTCAAAAAGTTAAGCCTAATCGAGCGTGGTGCAAAAATTTTCAATGGGTCAAATTTTGGTCAAAACAACAGAAAACCGAAAATTTTTTTTTGCAGAATCAATTTTGTGTACAATCAGCTGCTGATAGGCCAAAAATATTGGAGATAACTTTTGGGGTCTTTGAGTTATAGCCTTTTGAATTTCGGTGATGTCAAAAAGTTAAGCCCAATCGAGCCTGGTGAATTGCGCGAACGGCCATAACTTGCCCAAAAATTTTAAAATTTTCAAATTTTATTATTTGGATCATAAGATCATGGTCAAATCTTGGGGGACTGAGAAAATGAACCAATTTCGTCGGTCCAACACAAAGTTATAAGCTTTTGAAATCTCGGTGATGCCAAAAAGTTAAGCCTAATCGAGCGTGGTGCAAAAAATGAAATTTTCAAAATTTTTGGTTTTTTTCGTTGAAACATCATTTTTTTCATCTTGTTTCATAAATTACAGCTCAGGACGATTCCAACGAGCCCAAAACGACGTTTGTAGCTTAAGTGTACGTGGAGTAATCATCAGTTGAAAATTTGGGGGGACCCGAATTTCGGCCATTTTGGACGAAAATTGGCCTAAAAGCTAACTTTTAAGTTAGTGCAATTTTTTTTCTTGCATTTTTTAAGAGAATTGGGCTGCCCTCCGCTGTCGCGGAGTGCATTCAAAGAAAACTTATCAAATAGATTTGAATACTTACCTATTTAATAAGTTTATCACAACAATTAGGCTAAAAGCAACTGACAGTATCCTGGCTGGTATTCATTCATATGCCACTTACAGTGAATGTGCGGCTATCATGCCATAAATGGTCATTCAAGGCACCTTGTACACGCTCCATAGGTTTTGACCAGCCGATTTGGCCATTTAACACATTGGGCCAAAAAAATTCCAAACAATGTCAATTTTCAAAATTTTGTTTGAAATGCATAAATTATAACGTGAGCGTGCAAAATTTTACATGGTATAAGAGCATATTTTTACTCTCGCGCGAGGGCGAGTGTTTTAAAACTAATGTACATAGACATATGCTAGTAAGGATATAAATGAAAGCGGAGTAACTCAAATGCCTACGACCTTACCATGTTGAATGCACCGGTTCTCGTCCGATCACCGAAGTTAAGCAACATTGGGCCTGGTTAGTACTTGGATGGGAGACCGCCTGGGAACACCAGGTGTTGTAGGCTTTTATTTAAAGCAAAAGTATCTCTTTTACTTTTATACGCTAAGAGTTATTGCTGTTTAAAGTTCGGTGATGTCAAAAAGTTAAGCCTAATCGAGCGTGGTGCAAAAATTTTCAATGGGTCAAATTTTGGTCAAAACAACAGAAAACCGAAATTTTTTTTTGCAGAATCAATTTTGTGTACAATCAGCTGCTGATAGGCCAAAAATATTGGAGATAACTTTTGGGGTCTTTGAGTTATAGCCTTTTGAATTTCGGTGATGTCAAAAAGTTAAGCCCAATCGAGCCTGGTGAATTGCGCGAACGGCCATAACTTGCCCAAAAATTTTAAAATTTTCAAATTTTATTATTTGGATCATAAGATCATGGTCAAATCTTGGGGGACTGAGAAAATGAACCAATTTCGTCGGTCCAACACAAAGTTATAAGCTTTTGAAATCTCGGTGATGCCAAAAAGTTAAGCCTAATCGAGCGTGGTGCAAAAAATGAAATTTTCAAAATTTTTGGTTTTTTTCGTTGAAACATCATTTTTTTCATCTTGTTTCATAAATTACAGCTCAGGACGATTCCAACGAGCCCAAAACGACGTTTGTAGCTTAAGTGTACGTGGAGTAATCATCAGTTGAAAATTTGGGGGGACCCGAATTTCGGCCATTTTGGACGAAAATTGGCCTAAAAGCTAACTTTTAAGTTAGTGCAATTTTTTTTCTTGCATTTTTTAAGAGAATTGGGCTGCCCTCCGCTGTCGCGGAGTGCATTCAAAGAAAACTTATCAAATAGATTTGAATACTTACCTATTTAATAAGTTTATCACAACAATTAGGCTAAAAGCAACTGACAGTATCCTGGCTGGTATTCATTCATATGCCACTTACAGTGAATGTGCGGCTATCATGCCATAAATGGTCATTCAAGGCACCTTGTACACGCTCCATAGGTTTTGACCAGCCGATTTGGCCATTTAACACATTGGGCCAAAAAAATTCCAAACAATGTCAATTTTCAAAATTTTGTTTGAAATGCATAAATTATAACGTGAGCGTGCAAAATTTTACATGGTATAAGAGCATATTTTTACTCTCGCGCGAGGGCGAGTGTTTTAAAACTAATGTACATAGACATATGCTAGTAAGGATATAAATGAAAGCGGAGTAACTCAAATGCCTACGACCATACCATGTTGAATGCACCGGTTCTCGTCCGATCACCGAAGTTAAGCAACATTGGGCCTGGTTAGTACTTGGATGGGAGACCGCCTGGGAACACCAGGTGTTGTAGGCTTTTATTTAAAGCAAAAGTATCTCTTTTACTTTTATACGCTAAGAGTTATTGCTGTTTAAAGTTCGGTGATGTCAAAAAGTTAAGCCTAATCGAGCGTGGTGCAAAAATTTTCAATGGGTCAAATTTTGGTCAAAACAACAGAAAACCGAAAAATTTCTTTTGCAGTATCAATTTTGTGTACAATCAGCTGCTGATAGGCCAAAAATATTGGAGATAACTTTTGGGGTCTTTGAGTTATAGCCTTTTGAATTTCGGTGATGTCAAAAATTTAAGCCCAATCGAGCCTGGTGAATTGCGCGAACGGCCATAACTTGCCCAAAAATTTTAAAATTTTCAAATTTTATTATTTGGATCATAAGATCATGGTCAAATCTTGGGGGACTGAGAAAATGAACCAATTTCGTCGGTCCAACACAAAGTTATAAGCTTTTGAAATCTCGGTGATGCCAAAAAATAAGCCTAATCGAGCGTGGTGCAAAAAATGAAATTTTCAAAATTTTTGGTTTTTTTCGTTGAAACATCATTTTTTTCATCTTGTTTCATAAATTACAGCTCAGGACGATTCCAACGAGCCCAAAACGACGTTTGTAGCTTAAGTTTACGTGGAGTAATCATCAGTTGAAATTTTGGGGGGACCCGAATTTCGGCCATTTTGGACGAAAATTGGCCTAAAAATAACTTTTCAGTTAGTGCAAATTTTTTTCTTGCATTTTTTAAGAGAATTGGGCTGCCCTCCGCTGTCGCAGAGTGCATTCAAAGAAAACTTATCAAATAGATTTGAATACTTACCTATTTAATAAGTTTATCACAACAATTAAGCTAAAAGCAACTGACAGTATCCTGGCTGGTATTCATTCATATGCCACTTACAGTGAATGTGCGGCTATCATGCCATAAATGGTCATTCAAGGCACCTTGTACACGCTCCATAGGTTTTGACCAGCCGATTTGGCCATTTAACACATTGGGCCAAAAAAATTCCAAACAATGTCAATTTTCAAAATTTTGTTTGAAATGCATAAATTATAACGTGAGCGTGCAAAATTTTACATGGTATAAGAGCATATTTTTACTCTCGCGCGAGGGCGAGTGTTTTAAAACTAATGTACATAGACATATGCTAGTAAGGATATAAATGAAAGCGGAGTAACTCAAATGCCTACGACCTTACCATGTTGAATGCACCGGTTCTCGTCCGATCACCGAAGTTAAGCAACATTGGGCCTGGTTAGTACTTGGATGGGAGACCGCCTGGGAACACCAGGTGTTGTAGGCTTTTATTTAAAGCAAAAGTATCTCTTTTACTTTTATACGCTAAGAGTTATTGCTGTTTAAAGTTCGGTGATGTCAAAAAGTTAAGCCTAATCGAGCGTGGTGCAAAAATTTTCAATGGGTCAAATTTTGGTCAAAACAACAGAAAACCGAAAATTTTTTTTTGCAGAATCAATTTTGTGTACAATCAGCTGCTGATAGGCCAAAAATATTGGAGATAACTTTTGGGGTCTTTGAGTTATAGCCTTTTGAATTTCGGTGATGTCAAAAAGTTGAGCCCAATCGAGCCTGGTGAATTGCGCGAACGGCCATAACTTGCCCAAAAATTTTAAAATTTTCAAATTTTATTATTTGGATCATAAGATCATGGTCAAATCTTGGGGGACTGAGAAAATGAACCAATTTCGTCGGTCCAACACAAAGTTATAAGCTTTTGAAATCTCGGTGATGCCAAAAAGTTAAGCCTAATCGAGCGTGGTGCAAAAAATGAAATTTTCAAAATTTTTGGTTTTTTTCGTTGAAACATCATTTTTTTCATCTTGTTTCATAAATTACAGCTCAGGACGATTCCAACGAGCCCAAAACGACGTTTGTAGCTTAAGTGTACGTGGAGTAATCATCAGTTGAAAATTTGGGGGGACCCGAATTTCGGCCATTTTGGACGAAAATTGGCCTAAAAGCTAACTTTTAAGTTAGTGCAATTTTTTTTCTTGCATTTTTTAAGAGAATTGGGCTGCCCTCCGCTGTCGCGGAGTGCATTCAAAGAAAACTTATCAAATAGATTTGAATACTTACCTATTTAATAAGTTTATCACAACAATTAGGCTAAAAGCAACTGACAGTATCCTGGCTGGTATTCATTCATATGCCACTTACAGTGAATGTGCGGCTATCATGCCATAAATGGTCATTCAAGGCACCTTGTACACGCTCCATAGGTTTTGACCAGCCGATTTGGCCATTTAACACATTGGGCCAAAAAAATTCCAAACAATGTCAATTTTCAAAATTTTGTTTGAAATGCATAAATTATAACGTGAGCGTGCAAAATTTTACATGGTATAAGAGCATATTTTTACTCTCGCGCGAGGGCGAGTGTTTTAAAACTAATGTACATAGACATATGCTAGTAAGGATATAAATGAAAGCGGAGTAACTCAAATGCCTACGACCATACCATGTTGAATGCACCGGTTCTCGTCCGATCACCGAAGTTAAGCAACATTGGGCCTGGTTAGTACTTGGATGGGAGACCGCCTGGGAACACCAGGTGTTGTAGGCTTTTTTTTAAAGCAAAAGTATCTCTTTTACTTTTATACGCTAAGAGTTATTGCTGTTTAAAGTTCGGTGATGTCAAAAAGTTAAGCCTAATCGAGCGTGGTGCAAAAATTTTCAATGGGTCAAATTTTGGTCAAAACAACAGAAAACCGAAAAATTTCTTTTGCAGTATCAATTTTGTGTACAATCAGCTGCTGATAGGCCAAAAATATTGGAGATAACTTTTGGGGTCTTTGAGTTATAGCCTTTTGAATTTCGGTGATGTCAAAAATTTAAGCCCAATCGAGCCTGGTGAATTGCGCGAACGGCCATAACTTGCCCAAAAATTTTAAAATTTTCAAATTTTATTATTTGGATCATAAGATCATGGTCAAATCTTGGGGGACTGAGAAAATGAACCAATTTCGTCGGTCCAACACAAAGTTATAAGCTTTTGAAATCTCGGTGATGCCAAAAAGTTAAGCCTAATCGAGCGTGGTGCAAAAAATGAAATTTTCAAAATTTTTGGTTTTTTTTTCGTTGAAACATCATTTTTTTCATCTTGTTTCATAAATTACAGCTCAGGACGATTCCAACGAGCCCAAAACGACGTTTGTAGCTTAAGTTTACGTGGAGTAATCATCAGTTGAAATTTTGGGGGGACCCGAATTTCGGCCATTTTGGACGAAAATTGGCCTAAAAATAACTTTTCAGTTAGTGCAAATTTTTTTCTTGCATTTTTTAAGAGAATTGGGCTGCCCTCCGCTGTCGCGGAGTGCATTCAAAGAAAACTTATCAAATAGATTTGAATACTTACCTATTTAATAAGTTTATCACAACAATTAGGCTAAAAGCAACTGACAGTATCCTGGCTGGTATTCATTCATATGCCACTTACAGTGAATGTGCGGCTATCATGCCATAAATGGTCATTCAAGGCACCTTGTACACGCTCCATAGGTTTTGACCAGCCGATTTGGCCATTTAACACATTGGGCCAAAAAAATTCCAAACAATGTCAATTTTCAAAATTTTGTTTGAAATGCATAAATTATAACGTGAGCGTGCAAAATTTTACATGGTATAAGAGCATATTTTTACTCTCGCGCGAGGGCGAGTGTTTTAAAACTAATGTACATAGACATATGCTAGTAAGGATATAAATGAAAGCGGAGTAACTCAAATGCCTACGACCATACCATGTTGAATGCACCGGTTCTCGTCCGATCACCGAAGTTAAGCAACATTGGGCCTGGTTAGTACTTGGATGGGAGACCGCCTGGGAACACCAGGTGTTGTAGGCTTTTTTTTAAAGCAAAAGTATCTCTTTTACTTTTATACGCTAAGAGTTATTGCTGTTTAAAGTTCGGTGATGTCAAAAAGTTAAGCCTAATCGAGCGTGGTGCAAAAATTTTCAATGGGTCAAATTTTGGTCAAAACAACAGAAAACCGAAAAATTTCTTTTGCAGTATCAATTTTGTGTACAATCAGCTGCTGATAGGCCAAAAATATTGGAGATAACTTTTGGGGTCTTTGAGTTATAGCCTTTTGAATTTCGGTGATGTCAAAAATTTAAGCCCAATCGAGCCTGGTGAATTGCGCGAACGGCCATAACTTGCCCAAAAATTTTAAAATTTTCAAATTTTATTATTTGGATCATAAGATCATGGTCAAATCTTGGGGGACTGAGAAAATGAACCAATTTCGTCGGTCCAACACAAAGTTATAAGCTTTTGAAATCTCGGTGATGCCAAAAAGTTAAGCCTAATCGAGCGTGGTGCAAAAAATGAAATTTTCAAAATTTTTGGTTTTTTTTTCGTTGAAACATCATTTTTTTCATCTTGTTTCATAAATTACAGCTCAGGACGATTCCAACGAGCCCAAAACGACGTTTGTAGCTTAAGTTTACGTGGAGTAATCATCAGTTGAAATTTTGGGGGGACCCGAATTTCGGCCATTTTGGACGAAAATTGGCCTAAAAATAACTTTTCAGTTAGTGCAAATTTTTTTCTTGCATTTTTTAAGAGAATTGGGCTGCCCTCCGCTGTCGCGGAGTGCATTCAAAGAAAACTTATCAAATAGATTTGAATACTTACCTATTTAATAAGTTTATCACAACAATTAGGCTAAAAGCAACTGACAGTATCCTGGCTGGTATTCATTCATATGCCACTTACAGTGAATGTGCGGCTATCATGCCATAAATGGTCATTCAAGGCACCTTGTACACGCTCCATAGGTTTTGACCAGCCGATTTGGCCATTTAACACATTGGGCCAAAAAAATTCCAAACAATGTCAATTTTCAAAATTTTGTTTGAAATGCATAAATTATAACGTGAGCGTGCAAAATTTTACATGGTATAAGAGCATATTTTTACTCTCGCGCGAGGGCGAGTGTTTTAAAACTAATGTACATAGACATATGCTAGTAAGGATATAAATGAAAGCGGAGTAACTCAAATGCCTACGACCATACCATGTTGAATGCACCGGTTCTCGTCCGATCACCGAAGTTAAGCAACATTGGGCCTGGTTAGTACTTGGATGGGAGACCGCCTGGGAACACCAGGTGTTGTAGGCTTTTTTTTAAAGCAAAAGTATCTCTTTTACTTTTATACGCTAAGAGTTATTGCTGTTTAAAGTTCGGTGATGTCAAAAAGTTAAGCCTAATCGAGCGTGGTGCAAAAATTTTCAATGGGTCAAATTTTGGTCAAAACAACAGAAAACCGAAAAATTTCTTTTGCAGTATCAATTTTGTGTACAATCAGCTGCTGATAGGCCAAAAATATTGGAGATAACTTTTGGGGTCTTTGAGTTATAGCCTTTTGAATTTCGGTGATGTCAAAAATTTAAGCCCAATCGAGCCTGGTGAATTGCGCGAACGGCCATAACTTGCCCAAAAATTTTAAAATTTTCAAATTTTATTATTTGGATCATAAGATCATGGTCAAATCTTGGGGGACTGAGAAAATGAACCAATTTCGTCGGTCCAACACAAAGTTATAAGCTTTTGAAATCTCGGTGATGCCAAAAAGTTAAGCCTAATCGAGCGTGGTGCAAAAAATGAAATTTTCAAAATTTTTGGTTTTTTTTTCGTTGAAACATCATTTTTTTCATCTTGTTTCATAAATTACAGCTCAGGACGATTCCAACGAGCCCAAAACGACGTTTGTAGCTTAAGTTTACGTGGAGTAATCATCAGTTGAAATTTTGGGGGGACCCGAATTTCGGCCATTTTGGACGAAAATTGGCCTAAAAATAACTTTTCAGTTAGTGCAAATTTTTTTCTTGCATTTTTTAAGAGAATTGGGCTGCCCTCCGCTGTCGCGGAGTGCATTCAAAGAAAACTTATCAAATAGATTTGAATACTTACCTATTTAATAAGTTTATCACAACAATTAGGCTAAAAGCAACTGACAGTATCCTGGCTGGTATTCATTCATATGCCACTTACAGTGAATGTGCGGCTATCATGCCATAAATGGTCATTCAAGGCACCTTGTACACGCTCCATAGGTTTTGACCAGCCGATTTGGCCATTTAACACATTGGGCCAAAAAAATTCCAAACAATGTCAATTTTCAAAATTTTGTTTGAAATGCATAAATTATAACGTGAGCGTGCAAAATTTTACATGGTATAAGAGCATATTTTTACTCTCGCGCGAGGGCGAGTGTTTTAAAACTAATGTACATAGACATATGCTAGTAAGGATATAAATGAAAGCGGAGTAACTCAAATGCCTACGACCATACCATGTTGAATGCACCGGTTCTCGTCCGATCACCGAAGTTAAGCAACATTGGGCCTGGTTAGTACTTGGATGGGAGACCGCCTGGGAACACCAGGTGTTGTAGGCTTTTTTTTAAAGCAAAAGTATCTCTTTTACTTTTATACGCTAAGAGTTATTGCTGTTTAAAGTTCGGTGATGTCAAAAAGTTAAGCCTAATCGAGCGTGGTGCAAAAATTTTCAATGGGTCAAATTTTGGTCAAAACAACAGAAAACCGAAAAATTTCTTTTGCAGTATCAATTTTGTGTACAATCAGCTGCTGATAGGCCAAAAATATTGGAGATAACTTTTGGGGTCTTTGAGTTATAGCCTTTTGAATTTCGGTGATGTCAAAAATTTAAGCCCAATCGAGCCTGGTGAATTGCGCGAACGGCCATAACTTGCCCAAAAATTTTAAAATTTTCAAATTTTATTATTTGGATCATAAGATCATGGTCAAATCTTGGGGGACTGAGAAAATGAACCAATTTCGTCGGTCCAACACAAAGTTATAAGCTTTTGAAATCTCGGTGATGCCAAAAAGTTAAGCCTAATCGAGCGTGGTGCAAAAAATGAAATTTTCAAAATTTTTGGTTTTTTTTTCGTTGAAACATCATTTTTTTCATCTTGTTTCATAAATTACAGCTCAGGACGATTCCAACGAGCCCAAAACGACGTTTGTAGCTTAAGTTTACGTGGAGTAATCATCAGTTGAAATTTTGGGGGGACCCGAATTTCGGCCATTTTGGACGAAAATTGGCCTAAAAATAACTTTTCAGTTAGTGCAAATTTTTTTCTTGCATTTTTTAAGAGAATTGGGCTGCCCTCCGCTGTCGCGGAGTGCATTCAAAGAAAACTTATCAAATAGATTTGAATACTTACCTATTTAATAAGTTTATCACAACAATTAGGCTAAAAGCAACTGACAGTATCCTGGCTGGTATTCATTCATATGCCACTTACAGTGAATGTGCGGCTATCATGCCATAAATGGTCATTCAAGGCACCTTGTACACGCTCCATAGGTTTTGACCAGCCGATTTGGCCATTTAACACATTGGGCCAAAAAAATTCCAAACAATGTCAATTTTCAAAATTTTGTTTGAAATGCATAAATTATAACGTGAGCGTGCAAAATTTTACATGGTATAAGAGCATATTTTTACTCTCGCGCGAGGGCGAGTGTTTTAAAACTAATGTACATAGACATATGCTAGTAAGGATATAAATGAAAGCGGAGTAACTCAAATGCCTACGACCATACCATGTTGAATGCACCGGTTCTCGTCCGATCACCGAAGTTAAGCAACATTGGGCCTGGTTAGTACTTGGATGGGAGACCGCCTGGGAACACCAGGTGTTGTAGGCTTTTTTTTAAAGCAAAAGTATCTCTTTTACTTTTATACGCTAAGAGTTATTGCTGTTTAAAGTTCGGTGATGTCAAAAAGTTAAGCCTAATCGAGCGTGGTGCAAAAATTTTCAATGGGTCAAATTTTGGTCAAAACAACAGAAAACCGAAAAATTTCTTTTGCAGTATCAATTTTGTGTACAATCAGCTGCTGATAGGCCAAAAATATTGGAGATAACTTTTGGGGTCTTTGAGTTATAGCCTTTTGAATTTCGGTGATGTCAAAAATTTAAGCCCAATCGAGCCTGGTGAATTGCGCGAACGGCCATAACTTGCCCAAAAATTTTAAAATTTTCAAATTTTATTATTTGGATCATAAGATCATGGTCAAATCTTGGGGGACTGAGAAAATGAACCAATTTCGTCGGTCCAACACAAAGTTATAAGCTTTTGAAATCTCGGTGATGCCAAAAAGTTAAGCCTAATCGAGCGTGGTGCAAAAAATGAAATTTTCAAAATTTTTGGTTTTTTTTTCGTTGAAACATCATTTTTTTCATCTTGTTTCATAAATTACAGCTCAGGACGATTCCAACGAGCCCAAAACGACGTTTGTAGCTTAAGTTTACGTGGAGTAATCATCAGTTGAAATTTTGGGGGGACCCGAATTTCGGCCATTTTGGACGAAAATTGGCCTAAAAATAACTTTTCAGTTAGTGCAAATTTTTTTCTTGCATTTTTTAAGAGAATTGGGCTGCCCTCCGCTGTCGCGGAGTGCATTCAAAGAAAACTTATCAAATAGATTTGAATACTTACCTATTTAATAAGTTTATCACAACAATTAGGCTAAAAGCAACTGACAGTATCCTGGCTGGTATTCATTCATATGCCACTTACAGTGAATGTGCGGCTATCATGCCATAAATGGTCATTCAAGGCACCTTGTACACGCTCCATAGGTTTTGACCAGCCGATTTGGCCATTTAACACATTGGGCCAAAAAAATTCCAAACAATGTCAATTTTCAAAATTTTGTTTGAAATGCATAAATTATAACGTGAGCGTGCAAAATTTTACATGGTATAAGAGCATATTTTTACTCTCGCGCGAGGGCGAGTGTTTTAAAACTAATGTACATAGACATATGCTAGTAAGGATATAAATGAAAGCGGAGTAACTCAAATGCCTACGACCATACCATGTTGAATGCACCGGTTCTCGTCCGATCACCGAAGTTAAGCAACATTGGGCCTGGTTAGTACTTGGATGGGAGACCGCCTGGGAACACCAGGTGTTGTAGGCTTTTTTTTAAAGCAAAAGTATCTCTTTTACTTTTATACGCTAAGAGTTATTGCTGTTTAAAGTTCGGTGATGTCAAAAAGTTAAGCCTAATCGAGCGTGGTGCAAAAATTTTCAATGGGTCAAATTTTGGTCAAAACAACAGAAAACCGAAAAATTTCTTTTGCAGTATCAATTTTGTGTACAATCAGCTGCTGATAGGCCAAAAATATTGGAGATAACTTTTGGGGTCTTTGAGTTATAGCCTTTTGAATTTCGGTGATGTCAAAAATTTAAGCCCAATCGAGCCTGGTGAATTGCGCGAACGGCCATAACTTGCCCAAAAATTTTAAAATTTTCAAATTTTATTATTTGGATCATAAGATCATGGTCAAATCTTGGGGGACTGAGAAAATGAACCAATTTCGTCGGTCCAACACAAAGTTATAAGCTTTTGAAATCTCGGTGATGCCAAAAAGTTAAGCCTAATCGAGCGTGGTGCAAAAAATGAAATTTTCAAAATTTTTGGTTTTTTTTTCGTTGAAACATCATTTTTTTCATCTTGTTTCATAAATTACAGCTCAGGACGATTCCAACGAGCCCAAAACGACGTTTGTAGCTTAAGTTTACGTGGAGTAATCATCAGTTGAAATTTTGGGGGGACCCGAATTTCGGCCATTTTGGACGAAAATTGGCCTAAAAATAACTTTTCAGTTAGTGCAAATTTTTTTCTTGCATTTTTTAAGAGAATTGGGCTGCCCTCCGCTGTCGCAGAGTGCATTCAAAGAAAACTTATCAAATAGATTTGAATACTTACCTATTTAATAAGTTTATCACAACAATTAGGCTAAAAGCAACTGACAGTATCCTGGCTGGTATTCATTCATATGCCACTTACAGTGAATGTGCGGCTATCATGCCATAAATGGTCATTCAAGGCACCTTGTACACGCTCCATAGGTTTTGACCAGCCGATTTGGCCATTTAACACATTGGGCCAAAAAAATTCCAAACAATGTCAATTTTCAAAATTTTGTTTGAAATGCATAAATTATAACGTGAGCGTGCAAAATTTTACATGGTATAAGAGCATATTTTTACTCTCGCGCGAGGGCGAGTGTTTTAAAACTAATGTACATAGACATATGCTAGTAAGGATATAAATGAAAGCGGAGTAACTCAAATGCCTACGACCTTACCATGTTGAATGCACCGGTTCTCGTCCGATCACCGAAGTTAAGCAACATTGGGCCTGGTTAGTACTTGGATGGGAGACCGCCTGGGAACACCAGGTGTTGTAGGCTTTTATTTAAAGCAAAAGTATCTCTTTTACTTTTATACGCTAAGAGTTATTGCTGTTTAAAGTTCGGTGATGTCAAAAAGTTAAGCCTAATCGAGCGTGGTGCAAAAATTTTCAATGGGTCAAATTTTGGTCAAAACAACAGAAAACCGAAAATTTTTTTTTGCAGAATCAATTTTGTGTACAATCAGCTGCTGATAGGCCAAAAATATTGGAGATAACTTTTGGGGTCTTTGAGTTATAGCCTTTTGAATTTCGGTGATGTCAAAAAGTTAAGCCCAATCGAGCCTGGTGAATTGCGCGAACGGCCATAACTTGCCCAAAAATTTTAAAATTTTCAAATTTTATTATTTGGATCATAAGATCATGGTCAAATCTTGGGGGACTGAGAAAATGAACCAATTTCGTCGGTCCAACACAAAGTTATAAGCTTTTGAAATCTCGGTGATGCCAAAAAGTTAAGCCTAATCGAGCGTGGTGCAAAAAATGAAATTTTCAAAATTTTTGGTTTTTTTCGTTGAAACATCATTTTTTTCATCTTGTTTCATAAATTACAGCTCAGGACGATTCCAACGAGCCCAAAACGACGTTTGTAGCTTAAGTGTACGTGGAGTAATCATCAGTTGAAAATTTGGGGGGACCCGAATTTCGGCCATTTTGGACGAAAATTGGCCTAAAAATAACTTTTCAGTTAGTGCAAATTTTTTTCTTGCATTTTTTAAGAGAATTGGGCTGCCCTCCGCTGTCGCAGAGTGCATTCAAAGAAAACTTATCAAATAGATTTGAATACTTACCTATTTAATAAGTTTATCACAACAATTAGGCTAAAAGCAACTGACAGTATCCTGGCTGGTATTCATTCATATGCCACTTACAGTGAATGTGCGGCTATCATGCCATAAATGGTCATTCAAGGCACCTTGTACACGCTCCATAGGTTTTGACCAGCCGATTTGGCCATTTAACACATTGGGCCAAAAAAATTCCAAACAATGTCAATTTTCAAAATTTTGTTTGAAATGCATAAATTATAACGTGAGCGTGCAAAATTTTACATGGTATAAGAGCATATTTTTACTCTCGCGCGAGGGCGAGTGTTTTAAAACTAATGTACATAGACATATGCCAGTAAGGATATAAATGAAAGCGGAGTAACTCAAATGCCTACGACCATACCATGTTGAATGCACCGGTTCTCGTCCGATCACCGAAGTTAAGCAACATTGGGCCTGGTTAGTACTTGGATGGGAGACCGCCTGGGAACACCAGGTGTTGTAGGCTTTTATTTAAAGCAAAAGTATCTCTTTTACTTTTATACGCTAAGAGTTATTGCTGTTTAAAGTTCGGTGATGTCAAAAAGTTAAGCCTAATCGAGCGTGGTGCAAAAATTTTCAATGGGTCAAATTTTGGTCAAAACAACAGAAAACCGAAAAATTTCTTTTGCAGTATCAATTTTGTGTACAATCAGCTGCTGATAGGCCAAAAATATTGGAGATAACTTTTGGGGTCTTTGAGTTATAGCCTTTTGAATTTCGGTGATGTCAAAAAGTTAAGCCCAATCGAGCCTGGTGAATTGCGCGAACGGCCATAACTTGCCCAAAAATTTTAAAATTTTCAAATTTTATTATTTGGATCATAAGATCATGGTCAAATCTTGGGGGACTGAGAAAATGAACCAATTTCGTCGGTCCAACACAAAGTTATAAGCTTTTGAAATCTCGGTGATGCCAAAAAGTTAAGCCTAATCGAGCGTGGTGCAAAAAATGAAATTTTCAAAATTTTTGGTTTTTTTCGTTGAAACATCATTTTTTTCATCTTGTTTCATAAATTACAGCTCAGGACGATTCCAACGAGCCCAAAACGACGTTTGTAGCTTAAGTTTACGTGGAGTAATCATCAGTTGAAATTTTGGGGGGACCCGAATTTCGGCCATTTTGGACGAAAATTGGCCTAAAAATAACTTTTCAGTTAGTGCAAATTTTTTTCTTGCATTTTTTAAGAGAATTGGGCTGCCCTCCGCTGTCGCAGAGTGCATTCAAAGAAAACTTATCAAATAGATTTGAATACTTACCTATTTAATAAGTTTATCACAACAATTAGGCTAAAAGCAACTGACAGTATCCTGGCTGGTATTCATTCATATGCCACTTACAGTGAATGTGCGGCTATCATGCCATAAATGGTCATTCAAGGCACCTTGTACACGCTCCATAGGTTTTGACCAGCCGATTTGGCCATTTAACACATTGGGCCAAAAAAATTCCAAACAATGTCAATTTTCAAAATTTTGTTTGAAATGCATAAATTATAACGTGAGCGTGCAAAATTTTACATGGTATAAGAGCATATTTTTACTCTCGCGCGAGGGCGAGTGTTTTAAAACTAATGTACATAGACATATGCTAGTAAGGATATAAATGAAAGCGGAGTAACTCAAATGCCTACGACCATACCATGTTGAATGCACCGGTTCTCGTCCGATCACCGAAGTTAAGCAACATTGGGCCTGGTTAGTACTTGGATGGGAGACCGCCTGGGAACACCAGGTGTTGTAGGCTTTTATTTAAAGCAAAAGTATCTCTTTTACTTTTATACGCTAAGAGTTATTGCTGTTTAAAGTTCGGTGATGTCAAAAAGTTAAGCCTAATCGAGCGTGGTGCAAAAATTTTCAATGGGTCAAATTTTGGTCAAAACAACAGAAAACCGAAAATTTTTTTTTGCAGAATCAATTTTGTGTACAATCAGCTGCTGATAGGCCAAAAATATTGGAGATAACTTTTGGGGTCTTTGAGTTATAGCCTTTTGAATTTCGGTGATGTCAAAAAGTTAAGCCCAATCGAGCCTGGTGAATTGCGCGAACGGCCATAACTTGCCCAAAAATTTTAAAATTTTCAAATTTTATTATTTGGATCATAAGATCATGGTCAAATCTTGGGGGACTGAGAAAATGAACCAATTTCGTCGGTCCAACACAAAGTTATAAGCTTTTGAAATCTCGGTGATGCCAAAAAGTTAAGCCTAATCGAGCGTGGTGCAAAAAATGAAATTTTCAAAATTTTTGGTTTTTTTCGTTGAAACATCATTTTTTTCATCTTGTTTCATAAATTACAGCTCAGGACGATTCCAACGAGCCCAAAACGACGTTTGTAGCTTAAGTGTACGTGGAGTAATCATCAGTTGAAAATTTGGGGGGACCCGAATTTCGGCCATTTTGGACGAAAATTGGCCTAAAAGCTAACTTTTAAGTTAGTGCAATTTTTTTTCTTGCATTTTTTAAGAGAATTGGGCTGCCCTCCGCTGTCGCGGAGTGCATTCAAAGAAAACTTATCAAATAGATTTGAATACTTACCTATTTAATAAGTTTATCACAACAATTAGGCTAAAAGCAACTGACAGTATCCTGGCTGGTATTCATTCATATGCCACTTACAGTGAATGTGCGGCTATCATGCCATAAATGGTCATTCAAGGCACCTTGTACACGCTCCATAGGTTTTGACCAGCCGATTTGGCCATTTAACACATTGGGCCAAAAAAATTCCAAACAATGTCAATTTTCAAAATTTTGTTTGAAATGCATAAATTATAACGTGAGCGTGCAAAATTTTACATGGTATAAGAGCATATTTTTACTCTCGCGCGAGGGCGAGTGTTTTAAAACTAATGTACATAGACATATGCTAGTAAGGATATAAATGAAAGCGGAGTAACTCAAATGCCTACGACCATACCATGTTGAATGCACCGGTTCTCGTCCGATCACCGAAGTTAAGCAACATTGGGCCTGGTTAGTACTTGGATGGGAGACCGCCTGGGAACACCAGGTGTTGTAGGCTTTTATTTAAAGCAAAAGTATCTCTTTTACTTTTATACGCTAAGAGTTATTGCTGTTTAAAGTTCGGTGATGTCAAAAAGTTAAGCCTAATCGAGCGTGGTGCAAAAATTTTCAATGGGTCAAATTTTGGTCAAAACAACAGAAAACCGAAAAATTTCTTTTGCAGTATCAATTTTGTGTACAATCAGCTGCTGATAGGCCAAAAATATTGGAGATAACTTTTGGGGTCTTTGAGTTATAGCCTTTTGAATTTCGGTGATGTCAAAAAGTTAAGCCCAATCGAGCCTGGTGAATTGCGCGAACGGCCATAACTTGCCCAAAAATTTTAAAATTTTCAAATTTTATTATTTGGATCATAAGATCATGGTCAAATCTTGGGGGACTGAGAAAATGAACCAATTTCGTCGGTCCAACACAAAGTTATAAGCTTTTGAAATCTCGGTGATGCCAAAAAGTTAAGCCTAATCGAGCGTGGTGCAAAAAATGAAATTTTCAAAATTTTTGGTTTTTTTTTCGTTGAAACATCATTTTTTTCATCTTGTTTCATAAATTACAGCTCAGGACGATTCCAACGAGCCCAAAACGACGTTTGTAGCTTAAGTTTACGTGGAGTAATCATCAGTTGAAATTTTGGGGGGACCCGAATTTCGGCCATTTTGGACGAAAATTGGCCTAAAAATAACTTTTCAGTTAGTGCAATTTTTTTTCTTGCATTTTTTAAGAGAATTGGGCTGCCCTCCGCTGTCGCGGAGTGCATTCAAAGAAAACTTATCAAATAGATTTGAATACTTACCTATTTAATAAGTTTATCACAACAATTAGGCTAAAAGCAACTGACAGTATCCTGGCTGGTATTCATTCATATGCCACTTACAGTGAATGTGCGGCTATCATGCCATAAATGGTCATTCAAGGCACCTTGTACACGCTCCATAGGTTTTGACCAGCCGATTTGGCCATTTAACACATTGGGCCAAAAAAATTCCAAACAATGTCAATTTTCAAAATTTTGTTTGAAATGCATAAATTATAACGTGAGCGTGCAAAATTTTACATGGTATAAGAGCATATTTTTACTCTCGCGCGAGGGCGAGTGTTTTAAAACTAATGTACATAGACATATGCTAGTAAGGATATAAATGAAAGCGGAGTAACTCAAATGCCTACGACCATACCATGTTGAATGCACCGGTTCTCGTCCGATCACCGAAGTTAAGCAACATTGGGCCTGGTTAGTACTTGGATGGGAGACCGCCTGGGAACACCAGGTGTTGTAGGCTTTTATTTAAAGCAAAAGTATCTCTTTTACTTTTATACGCTAAGAGTTATTGCTGTTTAAAGTTCGGTGATGTCAAAAAGTTAAGCCTAATCGAGCGTGGTGCAAAAATTTTCAATGGGTCAAATTTTGGTCAAACAACAGAAAACCGAAAAATTTCTTTTGCAGTATCAATTTTGTGTACAATCAGCTGCTGATAGGCCAAAAATATTGGAGATAACTTTTGGGGTCTTTGAGTTATAGCCTTTTGAATTTCGGTGATGTCAAAAAGTTAAGCCCAATCGAGCCTGGTGAATTGCGCGAACGGCCATAACTTGCCCAAAAATTTTAAAATTTTCAAATTTTATTATTTGGATCATAAGATCATGGTCAAATCTTGGGGGACTGAGAAAATGAACCAATTTCGTCGGTCCAACACAAAGTTATAAGCTTTTGAAATCTCGGTGATGCCAAAAAGTTAAGCCTAATCGAGCGTGGTGCAAAAAATGAAATTTTCAAAATTTTTGGTTTTTTTTTCGTTGAAACATCATTTTTTTCATCTTGTTTCATAAATTACAGCTCAGGACGATTCCAACGAGCCCAAAACGACGTTTGTAGCTTAAGTTTACGTGGAGTAATCATCAGTTGAAATTTTGGGGGGACCCGAATTTCGGCCATTTTGGACGAAAATTGGCCTAAAAATAACTTTTCAGTTAGTGCAATTTTTTTTCTTGCATTTTTTAAGAGAATTGGGCTGCCCTCCGCTGTCGCGGAGTGCATTCAAAGAAAACTTATCAAATAGATTTGAATACTTACCTATTTAATAAGTTTATCACAACAATTAGGCTAAAAGCAACTGACAGTATCCTGGCTGGTATTCATTCATATGCCACTTACAGTGAATGTGCGGCTATCATGCCATAAATGGTCATTCAAGGCACCTTGTACACGCTCCATCGGTTTTGACCAGCCGATTTGGCCATTTAACACATTGGGCCAAAAAAATTCCAAACAATGTCAATTTTCAAAATTTTGTTTGAAATGCAGAAATTATAACGTGAGCGTGCAAAATTTTACATGGTATAAGAGCATATTTTTACTCTCGCGCGAGGGCGAGTGTTTTAAAACTAATGTACATAGACATATGCTAGTAAGGATATAAATGAAAGCGGAGTAACTCAAATGCCTACGACCATACCATGTTGAATGCACCGGTTCTCGTCCGATCACCGAAGTTAAGCAACATTGGGCCTGGTTAGTACTTGGATGGGAGACCGCCTGGGAACACCAGGTGTTGTAGGCTTTTATTTAAAGCAAAAGTATCTCTTTTACTTTTATACGCTAAGAGTTATTGCTGTTTAAAGTTCGGTGATGTCAAAAAGTTAAGCCTAATCGAGCGTGGTGCAAAAATTTTCAATGGGTCAAATTTTGGTCAAAACAACAGAAAACCGAAAAATTTCTTTTGCAGTATCAATTTTGTGTACAATCAGCTGCTGATAGGCCAAAAATATTGGAGATAACTTTTGGGGTCTTTGAGTTATAGCCTTTTGAATTTCGGTGATGTCAAAAAGTTAAGCCCAATCGAGCCTGGTGAATTGCGCGAACGGCCATAACTTGCCCAAAAATTTTAAAATTTTCAAATTTTATTATTTGGATCATAAGATCATGGTCAAATCTTGGGGGACTGAGAAAATGAACCAATTTCGTCGGTCCAACACAAAGTTATAAGCTTTTGAAATCTCGGTGATGCCAAAAAGTTAAGCCTAATCGAGCGTGGTGCAAAAAATGAAATTTTCAAAATTTTTGGTTTTTTTTTCGTTGAAACATCATTTTTTTCATCTTGTTTCATAAATAAATTACAGCTCAGGACGATTCCAACGAGCCCAAAACGACGTTTGTAGCTTAAGTTTACGTGGAGTAATCATCAGTTGAAATTTTGGGGGGACCCGAATTTCGGCCATTTTGGACGAAAATTGGCCTAAAAATAACTTTTCAGTTAGTGCAAATTTTTTTCTTGCATTTTTTAAGAGAATTGGGCTGCCCTCCGCTGTCGCAGAGTGCATTCAAAGAAAACTTATCAAATAGATTTGAATACTTACCTATTTAATAAGTTTATCACAACAATTAGGCTAAAAGCAACTGACAGTATCCTGGCTGGTATTCATTCATATGCCACTTACAGTGAATGTGCGGCTATCATGCCATAAATGGTCATTCAAGGCACCTTGTACACGCTCCATAGGTTTTGACCAGCCGATTTGGCCATTTAACACATTGGGCCAAAAAAATTCCAAACAATGTCAATTTTCAAAATTTTGTTTGAAATGCATAAATTATAACGTGAGCGTGCAAAATTTTACATGGTATAAGAGCATATTTTTACTCTCGCGCGAGGGCGAGTGTTTTAAAACTAATGTACATAGACATATGCTAGTAAGGATATAAATGAAAGCGGAGTAACTCAAATGCCTACGACCTTACCATGTTGAATGCACCGGTTCTCGTCCGATCACCGAAGTTAAGCAACATTGGGCCTGGTTAGTACTTGGATGGGAGACCGCCTGGGAACACCAGGTGTTGTAGGCTTTTATTTAAAGCAAAAGTATCTCTTTTACTTTTATACGCTAAGAGTTATTGCTGTTTAAAGTTCGGTGATGTCAAAAAGTTAAGCCTAATCGAGCGTGGTGCAAAAATTTTCAACGGGTCAAATTTTGGTCAAAACAACAGAAAACCGAAAAATTTCTTTTGCAGTATCAATTTTGTGTACAATCAGCTGCTGATAGGCCAAAAATATTGGAGATAACTTTTGGGGTCTTTGAGTTATAGCCTTTTGAATTTCGGTGATGTCAAAAAGTTAAGCCCAATCGAGCCTGGTGAATTGCGCGAACGGCCATAACTTGCCCAAAAATTTTAAAATTTTCAAATTTTATTATTTGGATCATAAGATCATGGTCAAATCTTGGGGGACTGAGAAAATGAACCAATTTCGTCGGTCCAACACAAAGTTATAAGCTTTTGAAATCTCGGTGATGCCAAAAAGTTAAGCCTAATCGAGCGTGGTGCAAAAAATGAAATTTTCAAAATTTTTGGTTTTTTTTTCGTTGAAACATCATTTTTTTCATCTTGTTTCATAAATAAATTACAGCTCAGGACGATTCCAACGAGCCCAAAACGACGTTTGTAGCTTAAGTTTACGTGGAGTAATCATCAGTTGAAATTTTGGGGGGACCCGAATTTCGGCCATTTTGGACGAAAATTGGCCTAAAAATAACTTTTCAGTTAGTGCAAATTTTTTTCTTGCATTTTTTAAGAGAATTGGGCTGCCCTCCGCTGTCGCAGAGTGCATTCAAAGAAAACTTATCAAATAGATTTGAATACTTACCTATTTAATAAGTTTATCACAACAATTAGGCTAAAAGCAACTGACAGTATCCTGGCTGGTATTCATTCATATGCCACTTACAGTGAATGTGCGGCTATCATGCCATAAATGGTCATTCAAGGCACCTTGTACACGCTCCATAGGTTTTGACCAGCCGATTTGGCCATTTAACACATTGGGCCAAAAAAATTCCAAACAATGTCAATTTTCAAAATTTTGTTTGAAATGCATAAATTATAACGTGAGCGTGCAAAATTTTACATGGTATAAGAGCATATTTTTACTCTCGCGCGAGGGCGAGTGTTTTAAAACTAATGTACATAGACATATGCTAGTAAGGATATAAATGAAAGCGGAGTAACTCAAATGCCTACGACCATACCATGTTGAATGCACCGGTTCTCGTCCGATCACCGAAGTTAAGCAACATTGGGCCTGGTTAGTACTTGGATGGGAGACCGCCTGGGAACACCAGGTGTTGTAGGCTTTTATTTAAAGCAAAAGTATCTCTTTTACTTTTATACGCTAAGAGTTATTGCTGTTTAAAGTTCGGTGATGTCAAAAAGTTAAGCCTAATCGAGCGTGGTGCAAAAATTTTCAATGGGTCAAATTTTGGTCAAAACAACAGAAAACCGAAAAATTTCTTTTGCAGTATCAATTTTGTGTACAATCAGCTGCTGATAGGCCAAAAATATTGGAGATAACTTTTGGGGTCTTTGAGTTATAGCCTTTTGAATTTCGGTGATGTCAAAAATTTAAGCCCAATCGAGCCTGGTGAATTGCGCGAACGGCCATAACTTGCCCAAAAATTTTAAAATTTTCAAATTTTATTATTTGGATCATAAGATCATGGTCAAATCTTGGGGGACTGAGAAAATGAACCAATTTCGTCGGTCCAACACAAAGTTATAAGCTTTTGAAATCTCGGTGATGCCAAAAAGTTAAGCCTAATCGAGCGTGGTGCAAAAAATGAAATTTTCAAAATTTTTGGTTTTTTTTTCGTTGAAACATCATTTTTTTCATCTTGTTTCATAAATTACAGCTCAGGACGATTCCAACGAGCCCAAAACGACGTTTGTAGCTTAAGTTTACGTGGAGTAATCATCAGTTGAAATTTTGGGGGGACCCGAATTTCGGCCATTTTGGACGAAAATTGGCCTAAAAATAACTTTTCAGTTAATGCAAATTTTTTTCTTGCATTTTTTAAGAGAATTGGGCTGCCCTCCGCTGTCGCAGAGTGCATTCAAAGAAAACTTATCAAATAGATTTGAATACTTACCTATTTAATAAGTTTATCACAACAATTAGGCTAAAAGCAACTGACAGTATCCTGGCTGGTATTCGATCATATGCCACTTACAGTGAATGTGCGGCTATCATGCCATAGATGGCCATTCAAGGCACCTTGTACACGCTCCATAGGTTTTGACCAGCCGATTTGGCCATTAAACACATTGGGCCAAAAAAAATTCCAAACAATGTCAATTTTCAAAATTTTGTTTGAAATGCATAAATTATAACGTGAGCGTGCAAAATTTTACATGGTATAAGAGCATATTTTTACTCTCGCGCGAGGGCGAGTGTTTTAAAACTAATGTACATAGACATATGCTAGTAAGGATATAAATGAAAGCGGAGTAACTCAAATGCCTACGACCTTACCATGTTGAATGCACCGGTTCTCGTCCGATCACCGAAGTTAAGCAACATTGGGCCTGGTTAGTACTTGGATGGGAGACCGCCTGGGAACACCAGGTGTTGTAGGCTTTTATTTAAAGCAAAAGTATCTCTTTTACTTTTATACGCTAAGAGTTATTGCTGTTTAAAGTTCGGTGATGTCAAAAAGTTAAGCCTAATCGAGCGTGGTGCAAAAATTTTCAATGGGTCAAATTTTGGTCAAAACAACAGAAAACCGAAAAATTTCTTTTGCAGTATCAATTTTGTGTACAATCAGCTGCTGATAGGCCAAAAATATTGGAGATAACTTTTGGGGTCTTTGAGTTATAGCCTTTTGAATTTCGGTGATGTCAAAAAGTTAAGCCCAATCGAGCCTGGTGAATTGCGCGAACGGCCATAACTTGCCCAAAAATTTTAAAATTTTCAAATTTTATTATTTGGATCATAAGATCATGGTCAAATCTTGGGGGACTGAGAAAATGAACCAATTTCGTCGGTCCAACACAAAGTTATAAGCTTTTGAAATCTCGGTGATGCCAAAAAGTTAAGCCTAATCGAGCGTGGTGCAAAAAATGAAATTTTCAAAATTTTTGGTTTTTTTCGTTGAAACATCATTTTTTTCATCTTGTTTCATAAATTACAGCTCAGGACAATTCCAACGAGCCCAAAACGACGTTTGTAGCTTAAGTGTACGTGGAGTAATCATCAGTTGAAAATTTGGGGGGACCCGAATTTCGGCCATTTTGGACGACAATTGGCCTAAAAGCTAACTTTTAAGTTAGTGCAATTTTTTTTCTTGCATTTTTTAAGAGAATTGGGCTGCCCTCCGCTGTCGCAGAGTGCATTCAAAGAAAACTTATCAAATAGATTTGAATACTTACCTATTTAATAAGTTTATCACAACAATTTGGCTAAAAGCAACTGACAGTATCCTGGCTGGTATTCATTCATATGCCACTTACAGTGAATGTGCGGCTATCATGCCATAAATGGTCATTCAAGGCACCTTGTACACGCTCCATAGGTTTTGACCAGCCGATTTGGCCATTTAACACATTGGGCCAAAAAAATTCCAAACAATGTCAATTTTCAAAATTTTGTTTGAAATGCATAAATTATAACGTGAGCGTGCAAAATTTTACATGGTATAAGAGCATATTTTTACTCTCGCGCGAGGGCGAGTGTTTTAAAACTAATGTACATAGACATATGCTAGTAAGGATATAAATGAAAGCGGAGTAACTCAAATGCCTACGACCATACCATGTTGAATGCACCGGTTCTCGTCCGATCACCGAAGTTAAGCAACATTGGGCCTGGTTAGTACTTGGATGGGAGACCGCCTGGGAACACCAGGTGTTGTAGGCTTTTATTTAAAGCAAAAGTATCTCTTTTACTTTTATACGCTAAGAGTTATTGCTGTTTAAAGTTCGGTGATGTCAAAAAGTTAAGCCTAATCGAGCGTGGTGCAAAAATTTTCAATGGGTCAAATTTTGGTCAAAACAACAGAAAACCGAAAAATTTCTTATGCAGTATCAATTTTGTGTACAATCAGCTGCTGATAGGCCAAAAATATTGGAGATAACTTTTGGGGTCTTTGAGTTATAGCCTTTTGAATTTCGGTGATGTCAAAAAGTTAAGCCCAATCGAGCCTGGTGAATTGCGCGAACGGCCATAACTTGCCCAAAAATTTTAAAATTTTCAAATTTTATTATTTGGATCATAAGATCATGGTCAAATCTTGGGGGACTGAGAAAATGAACCAATTTCGTCGGTCCAACACAAAGTTATAAGCTTTTGAAATCTCGGTGATGCCAAAAAGTTAAGCCTAATCGAGCGTGGTGCAAAAAATGAAATTTTCAAAATTTTTGGTTTTTTTCGTTGAAACATCATTTTTTTCATCTTGTTTCATAAATTACAGCTCAGGACGATTCCAACGAGCCCAAAACGACGTTTGTAGCTTAAGTGTACGTGGAGTAATCATCAGTTGAAAATTTGGGGGGACCCGAATTTCGGCCATTTTGGACGAAAATTGGCCTAAAAGCTAACTTTTAAGTTAGTGCAATTTTTTTTCTTGCATTTTTTAAGAGAATTGGGCTGCCCTCCGCTGTCGCAGAGTGCATTCAAAGAAAACTTATCAAATAGATTTGAATACTTACCTATTTAATAAGTTTATCACAACAATTAGGCTAAAAGCAACTGACAGTATCCTGGCTGGTATTCATTCATATGCCACTTACAGTGAATGTGCGGCTATCATGCCATAAATGGTCATTCAAGGCACCTTGTACACGCTCCATAGGTTTTGACCAGCCGATTTGGCCATTTAACACATTGGGCCAAAAAAATTCCAAACAATGTCAATTTTCAAAATTTTGTTTGAAATGCATAAATTATAACGTGAGCGTGCAAAATTTTACATGGTATAAGAGCATATTTTTACTCTCGCGCGAGGGCGAGTGTTTTAAAACTAATGTACATAGACATATGCTAGTAAGGATATAAATGAAAGCGGAGTAACTCAAATGCCTACGACCATACCATGTTGAATGCACCGGTTCTCGTCCGATCACCGAAGTTAAGCAACATTGGGCCTGGTTAGTACTTGGATGGGAGACCGCCTGGGAACACCAGGTGTTGTAGGCTTTTATTTAAAGCAAAAGTATCTCTTTTACTTTTATACGCTAAGAGTTATTGCTGTTTAAAGTTCGGTGATGTCAAAAAGTTAAGCCTAATCGAGCGTGGTGCAAAAATTTTCAATGGGTCAAATTTTGGTCAAAACAACAGAAAACCGAAAAATTTCTTTTGCAGTATCAATTTTGTGTACAATCAGCTGCTGATAGGCCAAAAATATTGGAGATAACTTTTGGGGTCTTTGAGTTATAGCCTTTTGAATTTCGGTGATGTCAAAAAGTTAAGCCCAATCGAGCCTGGTGAATTGCGCGAACGGCCATAACTTGCCCAAAAATTTTAAAATTTTCAAATTTTATTATTTGGATCATAAGATCATGGTCAAATCTTGGGGGACTGAGAAAATGAACCAATTTCGTCGGTCCAACACAAAGTTATAAGCTTTTGAAATCTCGGTGATGCCAAAAAATAAGCCTAATCGAGCGTGGTGCAAAAAATGAAATTTTCAAAATTTTTGTTTTTTTTTGTTCAAAGTTCATTTTTTTCATCTCGTTTCATAATTTTCATCTCAGGACAATTCCAACGAGCCCAAAACGACGTTTGTAGCTTAAGTGTACGTGGAGTAATCATCAGTTGAAAATTTGGGGGGACCCGAATTTCGGCCATTTTGGACGAAAATTGGCCTAAAAGCTAACTTTTAAGTTAGTGCAATTTTTTTTCTTGCGTTTTTCAAGAGAATTGGGCTGCTCTCCGCTGTCGCAGAGTGCATTCAAAGAAAACTTATCAAATAGATTTGAATACTTACCTATTTAATAAGTTTATCACAACAATTAGGCTAAAAGCAACTGACAGTATCCTGGCTGGTATTCATTCATATGCCACTTACAGTGAATGTGCGGCTATCATGCCATAAATGGTCATTCAAGGCACCTTGTACACGCTCCATAGGTTTTGACCAGCCGATTTGGCCATTTAACACATTGGGCCAAAAAAATTCCAAACAATGTCAATTTTCAAAATTTTGTTTGAAATGCATAAATTATAACGTGAGCGTGCAAAATTTTACATGGTATAAGAGCATATTTTTACTCTCGCGCGAGGGCGAGTGTTTTAAAACTAATGTACATAGACATATGCTAGTAAGGATATAAATGAAAGCGGAGTAACTCAAATGCCTACGACCATACCATGTTGAATGCACCGGTTCTCGTCCGATCACCGAAGTTAAGCAACATTGGGCCTGGTTAGTACTTGGATGGGAGACCGCCTGGGAACACCAGGTGTTGTAGGCTTTTATTTAAAGCAAAAGTATCTCTTTTACTTTTATACGCTAAGAGTTATTGCTGTTTAAAGTTCGGTGATGTCAAAAAGTTAAGCCTAATCGAGCGTGGTGCAAAAATTTTCAATGGGTCAAATTTTGGTCAAAACAACAGAAAACCGAAAAATTTCTTTTGCAGTATCAATTTTGTGTACAATCAGCTGCTGATAGGCCAAAAATATTGGAGATAACTTTTGGGGTCTTTGAGTTATAGCCTTTTGAATTTCGGTGATGTCAAAAAGTTAAGCCCAATCGAGCCTGGTGAATTGCGCGAACGGCCATAACTTGCCCAAAAATTTTAAAATTTTCAAATTTTATTATTTGGATCATAAGATCATGGTCAAATCTTGGGGGACTGAGAAAATGAACCAATTTCGTCGGTCCAACACAAAGTTATAAGCTTTTGAAATCTCGGTGATGCCAAAAAGTTAAGCCTAATCGAGCGTGGTGCAAAAAATGAAATTTTCAAAATTTTTGGTTTTTTTCGTTGAAACATCATTTTTTTCATCTTGTTTCATAAATTACAGCTCAGGACGATTCCAACGAGCCCAAAACGACGTTTGTAGCTTAAGTGTACGTGGAGTAATCATCAGTTGAAAATTTGGGGGGACCCGAATTTCGGCCATTTTGGACGAAAATTGGCCTAAAAGCTAACTTTTAAGTTAGTGCAATTTTTTTTCTTGCATTTTTTAAGAGAATTGGGCTGCCCTCCGCTGTCGCAGAGTGCATTCAAAGAAAACTTATCAAATAGATTTGAATACTTACCTATTTAATAAGTTTATCACAACAATTAGGCTAAAAGCAACTGACAGTATCCTGGCTGGTATTCATTCATATGCCACTTACAGTGAATGTGCGGCTATCATGCCATAAATGGTCATTCAAGGCACCTTGTACACGCTCCATAGGTTTTGACCAGCCGATTTGGCCATTTAACACATTGGGCCAAAAAAATTCCAAACAATGTCAATTTTCAAAATTTTGTTTGAAATGCATAAATTATAACGTGAGCGTGCAAAATTTTACATGGTATAAGAGCATATTTTTACTCTCGCGCGAGGGCGAGTGTTTTAAAACTAATGTACATAGACATATGCTAGTAAGGATATAAATGAAAGCGGAGTAACTCAAATGCCTACGACCATACCATGTTGAATGCACCGGTTCTCGTCCGATCACCGAAGTTAAGCAACATTGGGCCTGGTTAGTACTTGGATGGGAGACCGCCTGGGAACACCAGGTGTTGTAGGCTTTTATTTAAAGCAAAAGTATCTCTTTTACTTTTATACGCTAAGAGTTATTGCTGTTTAAAGTTCGGTGATGTCAAAAAGTTAAGCCTAATCGAGCGTGGTGCAAAAATTTTCAATGGGTCAAATTTTGGTCAAAACAACAGAAAACCGAAAAATTTCTTTTGCAGTATCAATTTTGTGTACAATCAGCTGCTGATAGGCCAAAAATATTGGAGATAACTTTTGGGGTCTTTGAGTTATAGCCTTTTGAATTTCGGTGATGTCAAAAAGTTAAGCCCAATCGAGCCTGGTGAATTGCGCGAACGGCCATAACTTGCCCAAAAATTTTAAAATTTTCAAATTTTATTATTTGGATCATAAGATCATGGTCAAATCTTGGGGGACTGAGAAAATGAACCAATTTCGTCGGTCCAACACAAAGTTATAAGCTTTTGAAATCTCGGTGATGCCAAAAAATAAGCCTAATCGAGCGTGGTGCAAAAAATGAAATTTTCAAAATTTTTGGTTTTTTTCGTAGAAACATCATTTTTTTCATCTTGTTTCATAAATTACAGCTCAGGACAATTCCAACGAGCCCAAAACGACGTTTGTAGCTTAAGTTTACGTGGAGTAATCATCAGTTGAAAATTTGGGGGGACCCGAATTTCGGCCATTTTGGACGAAAATTGGCCTAAAAATAACTTTTAAGTTAGTGCAAATTTTTTTCTTGCATTTTTTAAGAGAATTGGGCTGCCCTCCGCTGTCGCAGAGTGCATTCAAAGAAAACTTATCAAATAGATTTGAATACTTACCTATTTAATAAGTTTATCACAACAATTAGGCTAAAAGCAACTGACAGTATCCTGGCTGGTATTCGATCATATGCCACTTACAGTGAATGTGCGGCTATCATGCCATAGATGGCCATTCAAGGCACCTTGTACACGCTATATAGGTTTTGACCAGCCGATTTGGCCATTAAACACATTGGGCCAAAAAAATTCCAAACAATGTCAATTTTCAAAATTTTGTTTGAAATGCATAAATTATAACGTGAGCGTGCAAAATTTTACATGGTATAAGAGCATATTTTTACTCTCGCGCGAGGGCGAGTGTTTTAAAACTAATGTACATAGACATATGCTAGTAAGGATATAAATGAAAGCGGAGTAACTCAAATGCCTACGACCATACCATGTTGAATGCACCGGTTCTCGTCCGATCACCGAAGTTAAGCAACATTGGGCCTGGTTAGTACTTGGATGGGAGACCGCCTGGGAACACCAGGTGTTGTAGGCTTTTATTTAAAGCAAAAGTATCTCTTTTACTTTTATACGCTAAGAGTTATTGCTGTTTAAAGTTCGGTGATGTCAAAAAGTTAAGCCTAATCGAGCGTGGTGCAAAAATTTTCAATGGGTCAAATTTTGGTCAAAACAACAGAAAACCGAAAAATTTCTTTTGCAGTATCAATTTTGTGTACAATCAGCTGCTGATAGGCCAAAAATATTGGAGATAACTTTTGGGGTCTTTGAGTTATAGCCTTTTGAATTTCGGTGATGTCAAAAAGTTAAGCCCAATCGAGCCTGGTGAATTGCGCGAACGGCCATAACTTGCCCAAAAATTTTAAAATTTTCAAATTTTATTATTTGGATCATAAGATCATGGTCAAATCTTGGGGGACTGAGAAAATGAACCAATTTCGTCGGTCCAACACAAAGTTATAAGCTTTTGAAATCTCGGTGATGCCAAAAAATAAGCCTAATCGAGCGTGGTGCAAAAAATGAAATTTTCAAAATTTTTGGTTTTTTTCGTAGAAACATCATTTTTTTCATCTTGTTTCATAAATTACAGCTCAGGACGATTCCAACGAGCCCAAAACGACGTTTGTAGCTTAAGTTTACGTGGAGTAATCATCAGTTGAAAATTTGGGGGGACCCGAATTTCGGCCATTTTGGACGAAAATTGGCCTAAAAATAACTTTTAAGTTAGTGCAAATTTTTTTCTTGCATTTTTTAAGAGAATTGGGCTGCCCTCCGCTGTCGCAGAGTGCATTCAAAGAAAACTTATCAAATAGATTTGAATACTTACCTATTTAATAAGTTTATCACAACAATTAGGCTAAAAGCAACTGACAGTATCCTGGCTGGTATTCATTCATATGCCACTTACAGTGAATGTGCGGCTATCATGCCATAGATGGCCATTCAAGGCACCTTGTACACGCTCCATAGGTTTTGACCAGCCGATTTGGCCATTAAACACATTGGGCCAAAAAAATTCCAAACAATGTCAATTTTCAAAATTTTGTTTGAAATGCATAAATTATAACGTGAGCGTGCAAAATTTTACATGGTATAAGAGCATATTTTTACTCTCGCGCGAGGGCGAGTGTTTTAAAACTAATGTACATAGACATATGCTAGTAAGGATATAAATGAAAGCGGAGTAACTCAAATGCCTACGACCTTACCATGTTGAATGCACCGGTTCTCGTCCGATCACCGAAGTTAAGCAACATTGGGCCTGGTTAGTACTTGGATGGGAGACCGCCTGGGAACACCAGGTGTTGTAGGCTTTTATTTAAAGCAAAAGTATCTCTTTTACTTTTATACGCTAAGAGTTATTGCTGTTTAAAGTTCGGTGATGTCAAAAAGTTAAGCCTAATCGAGCGTGGTGCAAAAATTTTCAATGGGTCAAATTTTGGTCAAAACAACAGAAAACCGAAAAATTTTTTTTGCAGAATCAATTTTGTGTACAATCAGCTGCTGATAGGCCAAAAATATTGGAGATAACTTTTGGGGTCTTTGAGTTATAGCCTTTTGAATTTCGGTGATGTCAAAAAGTTAAGCCCAATCGAGCCTGGTGAATTGCGCGAACGGCCATAACTTGCCCAAAAATTTTAAAATTTTCAAATTTTATTATTTGGATCATAAGATCATGGTCAAATCTTGGGGGACTGAGAAAATGAACCAATTTCGTCGGTCCAACACAAAGTTATAAGCTTTTGAAATCTCGGTGATGCCAAAAAATAAGCCTAATCGAGCGTGGTGCAAAAAATGAAATTTTCAAAATTTTTGGTTTTTTTCGTAGAAACATCATTTTTTTCATCTTGTTTCATAAATTACAGCTCAGGACGATTCCAACGAGCCCAAAACGACGTTTGTAGCTTAAGTTTACGTGGAGTAATCATCAGTTGAAAATTTGGGGGGACCCGAATTTCGGCCATTTTGGACGAAAATTGGCCTAAAAATAACTTTTAAGTTAGTGCAAATTTTTTTCTTGCATTTTTTAAGAGAATTGGGCTGCCCTCCGCTGTCGCAGAGTGCATTCAAAGAAAACTTATCAAATAGATTTGAATACTTACCTATTTAATAAGTTTATCACAACAATTAGGCTAAAAGCAACTGACAGTATCCTGGCTGGTATTCGATCATATGCCACTTACAGTGAATTAGCGGCTATCATGCCATAGATGGCCATTCAAGGCACCTTGTACACGCTATATAGGTTTTGACCAGCCGATTTGGCCATTAAACACATTGGGCCAAAAAAATTCCAAACAATGTCAATTTTCAAAATTTTGTTTGAAATGCATAAATTATAACGTGAGCGTGCAAAATTTTACATGGTATAAGAGCATATTTTTACTCTCGCGCGAGGGCGAGTGTTTTAAAACTAATGTACATAGACATATGCTAGTAAGGATATAAATGAAAGCGGAGTAACTCAAATGCCTACGACCATACCATGTTGAATGCACCGGTTCTCGTCCGATCACCGAAGTTAAGCAACATTGGGCCTGGTTAGTACTTGGATGGGAGACCGCCTGGGAACACCAGGTGTTGTAGGCTTTTATTTAAAGCAAAAGTATCTCTTTTACTTTTATACGCTAAGAGTTATTGCTGTTTAAAGTTCGGTGATGTCAAAAAGTTAAGCCTAATCGAGCGTGGTGCAAAAATTTTCAATGGGTCAAATTTTGGTCAAAACAACAGAAAACCGAAAAATTTCTTTTGCAGTATCAATTTTGTGTACAATCAGCTGCTGATAGGCCAAAAATATTGGAGATAACTTTTGGGGTCTTTGAGTTATAGCCTTTTGAATTTCGGTGATGTCAAAAAGTTAAGCCCAATCGAGCCTGGTGAATTGCGCGAACGGCCATAACTTGCCCAAAAATTTTAAAATTTTCAAATTTTATTATTTGGATCATAAGATCATGGTCAAATCTTGGGGGACTGAGAAAATGAACCAATTTCGTCGGTCCAACACAAAGTTATAAGCTTTTGAAATCTCGGTGATGCCAAAAAATAAGCCTAATCGAGCGTGGTGCAAAAAATGAAATTTTCAAAATTTTTGGTTTTTTTCGTAGAAACATCATTTTTTTCATCTTGTTTCATAAATTACAGCTCAGGACGATTCCAACGAGCCCAAAACGACGTTTGTAGCTTAAGTTTACGTGGAGTAATCATCAGTTGAAAATTTGGGGGGACCCGAATTTCGGCCATTTTGGACGAAAATTGGCCTAAAAATAACTTTTAAGTTAGTGCAAATTTTTTTCTTGCATTTTTTAAGAGAATTGGGCTGCCCTCCGCTGTCGCAGAGTGCATTCAAAGAAAACTTATCAAATAGATTTGAATACTTACCTATTTAATAAGTTTATCACAACAATTAGGCTAAAAGCAACTGACAGTATCCTGGCTGGTATTCATTCATATGCCACTTACAGTGAATGTGCGGCTATCATGCCATAGATGGCCATTCAAGGCACCTTGTACACGCTCCATAGGTTTTGACCAGCCGATTTGGCCATTAAACACATTGGGCCAAAAAAATTCCAAACAATGTCAATTTTCAAAATTTTGTTTGAAATGCATAAATTATAACGTGAGCGTGCAAAATTTTACATGGTATAAGAGCATATTTTTACTCTCGCGCGAGGGCGAGTGTTTTAAAACTAATGTACATAGACATATGCTAGTAAGGATATAAATGAAAGCGGAGTAACTCAAATGCCTACGACCATACCATGTTGAACGCACCGGTTCTCGTCCGATCACCGAAGTTAAGCAACATTGGGCCTGGTTAGTACTTGGATGGGAGACCGCCTGGGAACACCAGGTGTTGTAGGCTTTTATTTAAAGCAAAAGTATCTCTTTTACTTTTATACGCTAAGAGTTATTGCTGTTTAAAGTTCGGTGATGTCAAAAAGTTAAGCCTAATCGAGCGTGGTGCAAAAATTTTCAATGGGTCAAATTTTGGTCAAAACAACAGAAAACCGAAAAATTTCTTTTGCAGTATCAATTTTGTGTACAATCAGCTGCTGATAGGCCAAAAATATTGGAGATAACTTTTGGGGTCTTTGAGTTATAGCCTTTTGAATTTCGGTGATGTCAAAAAGTTAAGCCCAATCGAGCCTGGTGAATTGCGCGAACGGCCATAACTTGCCCAAAAATTTTAAAATTTTCAAATTTTATTATTTGCATCATAAGATCATGGTCAAATCTTGGGGGACTGAGAAAATGAACCAATTTCGTCGGTCCAACACAAAGTTATAAGCTTTTGAAATCTCGGTGATGCCAAAAAGTTAAGCCTAATCGAGCGTGGTGCAAAAAATGAAATTTTCAAAATTTTTGGTTTTTTTTCGTTGAAACATCATTTTTTTCATCT
The DNA here is from genome assembly GCF_963678635.1 of Symsagittifera roscoffensis. NCBI lineage: Eukaryota > Metazoa > Xenacoelomorpha > Acoela > Convolutidae > Symsagittifera > Symsagittifera roscoffensis. The sequence continues at coordinate 1,449,050 of NC_087071.1, forward strand.
TGTTTCATAAATTACAGCTCAGGACGATTCCAACGAGCCTAAAACGACGTTTGTAGCTTAAGTGTACGTGGAGTAATCATCAGTTGAAAATTTGGGGGGACCCGAATTTCGGCCATTTTGGACTAAAATTGGCCTAAAAGCTAACTTTTAAGTTAGTGCATTTTTTTTTCTTGCATTTTTCAAGAGAACTGGGCTGCCCTCCGCTGTTTCAGAGTGCATTCAAAGAAAACTTATCAAATAGATTTGAATAATTACCTCTTTAATAAGTTTATCACAACAAGTAGGCTAAAAGCAACTGACAGTATCCTGGCTGGTATTCAATCATATGCCACTTACAGTGAATGTGCGGCTATCATGCCATAGATGGTCATTCAAGGCACATTGTACACGCTTCATAGGTTTTGACCAGCCGATTTGACCATGAAACACATTGGGCCACACGTGCGACATCAAGATAAACTCATGGACAACACAAGCAAAGAAGATGAGGGGCTCAATGCCTCCAAAGTTCGAGGTTCGGGACATCTTGAGAACGCTCGATCAAGTGGATCTGGAGAACATGCTGCCGGTTTGGGACGATGGAAGAATGATTGTGGAGGAAGGGCACATAGCCTTGAAAGATGAAATGAAGTTTGTCATGAGGAAGTATCGAGCACCTTTCGGGCTGGAGCGACTAGAGCAAGAGGGAAAGCAAGAAGAAAAAGAGGCTAGAGGCTGCTGCCCCTTATATGTAGCCCTCACCGAGTACAAGAAGCAGAACCCAACTACACCCTCAACCCTGTCAGTGGGCACCCCTGGAGATAAAAGAAGCGGTCCCGTGGAGACGAGGTTCAGAGACGTACTTGAGAGAAGGAGAGCTGAATCAGAAGAGGAGAGCATAGTTGAGACTCTCAGTGAAGCAGGAGAAGTAACAGAGGTGGGGAATACGCCTGAGCCGAAACCAGCGGAGAAGGATTTCACCACTCAGGAACTGCTGCGGGACTTGAGTGGAGACGATTGGGCGAACACGGCCACACCAACCCTGACATCATCCCCTCGCAAAAACCTGGAACTACCCTTGAGCGGCGAAACCTCCAATATGGGGGTGATTCTCTTGAGTGCCAAAGAGAGTAAGAAGAATACCATCGAGGGCATTAAATGGATGTTTTTGAGTACACTGGATGAGAAGACATGGCTAGAATTCTAGAGTGAATTTAACCAGAAAGCAGAGACCGAGGCTACACTGGAGAATTTCAAAGAAGAATTATGGGACACAGTGGTAAAGTTCGGGGAACCAATTCTGATGGGCACCGGACTGGATGGAAAGGCGAGAAAGGAGTTGTTGGATAAGATGATCAAGCTGCGAGAAACGGAACTGAAAACCAAAGATGATTAATGTAAAAACAGTTCTACTCTGAAACAAAAAATTGACAATAAATTGATTAAAGTTAAAGGGGAGGATAAGCTTAAGACTAGTAATATGATTAAAGATATTTATATCCTTAAGGTTCGAGTAGGGGGAGGCAAGAGTCGGAAGGTTTGGACCGGGACAAAGAGCTCGAATCAGTGATGATAGTGACGACGCCCCCAAGCAAAGGTGTGAAGTCCCGAAAGAGAAAAAGTGAAGTAGAGGAGTTGAATAGCCCGTCGGCGGATGCTGTCTCTGAGAAGAATTTGAGGGAGACTGCTCCCATGATTCTAGCGTGATGGAAGACTGCGGCCTACAAGAGTAGCTCCGAACCAAAGAGGCTAGTCAAAGTGGTGAAAGAGATAGAGGTCTCGATGAGTCTGGCAACGGAAGAAGACTTCAGACCTCAGAAGGCAAGCTCGAAAAAGGGTTCGACGAATGGACAAACATGGGAAGTGGATGTTGGCAAAGAATAGATCTCGAGCGAGCATCAAGCTATTGGCAAACAAGTGGCCAGTGACCCTCTTGAGAAGAATGCGACAAGGAATACGGCTCGACCTTGGTGGGTGGCTCTGGAGACAATGAAGGAACTGGAGGACTGTCTGAAAAAATTCGATCGTGGAGTGTCCCGCAAGCGTCGCAACCAATTGGGCTACCCAACAAAAAGCCGAAAAGAGCAAATTAGAATTGGGAAGTCAGCTGAAGCGAACTTGGCAGAACTTGTTGCGGGATCACCTCGAGGAGGCTCTTGAATTTCGGTGATGTCAAAAAAATTAAGCCCAATCGAGCCTGGTGAATTGCGCGAACGGCCATAACTTGTCCAAAAATTTTAAAAATTCCAAATTTTATTATTTGGATCTTAAGATCGTAGTCAAATCTTGGGGGACTGAGAAAATGAACCGATTTCGTTGGTCCAACACAAAGTTATAAGCTTTTGAAATCTCGGTGATGCCAAAAAGTTAAGCCTAATCGAGCGTGGTGCAAAAAATGAAATTTTCAAAATTTTTGGTTTTTTTCGTTCAAAGTTCATTTTTTTCATCTCGTTTCATAAATTTCATCTCAGGACAATTCTAACGAGCCCAAAACGACGTTTGTAGCTTAAGTGTACGTGGAGTAATCATCAGTTGAAAATTTGGGGGGACCCGAATTTCGGCCATTTTGGACGAAAATTGGCCTAAAAGCTAACTTTTAAGTTAGTGCAATTTTTTTTCTTGCGTTTTTCAAGAGAATTGGGCTGCTCTCCGCTGTCGCAGAGTGCATTCAAAGAAAACTTATCAAAGAGATTTGAATACTTACCTATTTAATAAGTTTATCACAACAATTAGGCTAAAAGCAACTGACAGTATCCTGGCTGGTATTCAATCATATGCCACTTACAGTGAATGTGCGGCTATCATGCCATAGATGGCCATTCAAGTCACCTTGTACACGCTATATAGGTTTTGACCAGCCGATTTGGCCATTAAACACATTGGGCCAAAAAAATTCCAAACAATGTCAATTTTCAAAATTTTGTTTGAAATGCATAAATTATAACGTGAGCGTGCAAAATTTTACATGGTATAAGAACATATTTTTACTCTCGCGCGAGGGCGAGTGTTTTAAAACTAATGTACATAGACATATGCTAGTAAGGATATAAATGAAAGCGGAGTAACTCAAATGCCTACGACCATACCATGTTGAATGCACCGGTTCTCGTCCGATCACCGAAGTAAAGCAACATTGGGCCTGGTTAGTACTTGGATGGGAGACCGCCTGGGAACACCAGGTGTTGTAGGCTTTTATTTAAAGCAAAAGTATCTCTTTTACTTTTATACGCTAAGAGTTATTGCTGTTTAAAGTTCGGTGATGTCAAAAAGTTAAGCCTAATCGAGCGTGGTGCAAAAATTTTCAATGGGTCAAATTTTGGTCAAAACAACAGAAAACCGAAAAATTTCTTTTGCAGTATCAATTTTGTGTACAATCAGCTGCTGATAGGCCAAAAATATTGGAGATAACTTTTGGGGTCTTTGAGTTATAGCCTTTTGAATTTCGGTGATGTCAAAAAGTTAAGCCCAATCGAGCCTGGTGAATTGCGCGAACGGCCATAACTTGCCCAAAAATTTTAAAATTTTCAAATTTTATTATTTGCATCATAAGATCATGGTCAAATCTTGGGGGACTGAGAAAATGAACCAATTTCGTCGGTCCAACACAAAGTTATAAGCTTTTGAAATCTCGGTGATGCCAAAAAGTTAAGCCTAATCGAGCGTGGTGCAAAAAATGAAATTTTCAAAATTTTTGGTTTTTTTCGTTGAAACATCATTTTTTTCATCTTGTTTCATAAATTACAGCTCAGGACAATTCCAACGAGCCTAAAACGACGTTTGTAGCTTAAGTGTACGTGGAGTAATCATCAGTTGAAAATTTGGGGGGACCCGAATTTCGGCCATTTTGGACTAAAATTGGCCTAAAAGCTAACTTTTAAGTTAGTGCATTTTTTTTTCTTGCATTTTTCAAGAGAACTGGGCTGCCCTCCGCTGTTTCAGAGTGCATTCAAAGAAAACTTATCAAATAGATTTGAATAATTACCTCTTTAATAAGTTTATCACAACAAGTAGGCTAAAAGCAACTGACAGTATCCTGGCTGGTATTCAATCATATGCCACTTACAGTGAATGTGCGGCTATCATGCCATAGATGGTCATTCAAGGCACATTGTACACGCTTCATAGGTTTTGACCAGCCGATTTGACCATGAAACACATTGGGCCACACGTGCGACATCAAGATAAACTCATGGACAACACAAGCAAAGAAGATGAGGGGCTCAATGCCTCCAAAGTTCGAGGTTCGGGACATCTTGAGAACGCTCGATCAAGTGGATCTGGAGAACATGCTGCCGGTTTGGGACGATGGAAGAATGATTGTGGAGGAAGGGCACATAGCCTTGAAAGATGAAATGAAGTTTGTCATGAGGAAGTATCGAGCACCTTTCGGGCTGGAGCGACTAGAGCAAGAGGGAAAGCAAGAAGAAAAAGAGGCTAGAGGCTGCTGCCCCTTATATGTAGCCCTCACCGAGTACAAGAAGCAGAACCCAACTACACCCTCAACCCTGTCAGTGGGCACCCCTGGAGATAAAAGAAGCGGTCCCGTGGAGACGAGGTTCAGAGACGTACTTGAGAGAAGGAGAGCTGAATCAGAAGAGGAGAGCATAGTTGAGACTCTCAGTGAAGCAGGAGAAGTAATAGAGGTGGGGAATACGCCTGAGCCGAAACCAGCGGAGAAGGATTTCACCACTCAGGAACTGCTGCGGGACTTGAGTGGAGACGATTGGGCGAACACGGCCACACCAACCCTGACATCATCCCCTCGCAAAAACCTGGAACTACCCTTGAGCGGCGAAACCTCCAATATGGGGGTGATTCTCTTGAGTGCCAAAGAATGTAAGAAGAATACCATCGAGGGCATTAAATGGATGTTTTTGAGTACACTGGATGAGAAGACATGGCTAGAATTCTAGAGTGAATTTAACCAGAAAGCAGAGACCGAGGCTACACTGGAGAATTTCAAAGAAGAATTATGGGACACAGTGGTAAAGTTCGGGGAACCAATTCTGATGGGCACCGGACTGGATGGAAAGGCGAGAAAGGAGTTGTTGGATAAGATGATCAAGCTGCGAGAAACGGAACTGAAAACCAAAGATGATTAATGTAAAAACAGTTCTACTCTGAAACAAAAAATTGACAATAAATTGATTAAAGTTAAAGGGGAGGATAAGCTTAAGACTAGTAATATGATTAAAGATATTTATATCCTTAAGGTTCGAGTAGGGGGAGGCAAGAGTCGGAAGGTTTGGACCGGGACAAAGAGCTCGAATCAGTGATGATAGTGACGACGCCCCCAAGCAAAGGTGTGAAGTCCCGAAAGAGAAAAAGTGAAGTAGAGGAGTTGAATAGCCCGTCGGCGGATGCTGTCTCTGAGAAGAATTTGAGGGAGACTGCTCCCATGATTCTAGCGTGATGGAAGACTGCGGCCTACAAGAGTAGCTCCGAACCAAAGAGGCTAGTCAAAGTGGTGAAAGAGATAGAGGTCTCGATGAGTCTGGCAACGGAAGAGGACTTCAGACCTCAGAAGGCAAGCTCGAAAAAGGGTTCGACGAATGGACAAACATGGGAAGTGGATGTTGGCAAAGAATAGATCTCGAGCGAGCATCAAGCTATTGGCAAACAAGTGGCCAGTGACCCTCTTGAGAAGAATGCGACAAGGAATACGGCTCGACCTTGGTGGGTGGCTCTGGAGACAATGAAGGAACTGGAGGACTGTCTGAAAAAATTCGATCGTGGAGTGTCCCGCAAGCGTCGCAACCAATTGGGCTACCCAACAAAAAGCCGAAAAGAGCAAATTAGAATTGGGAAGTCAGCTGAAGCGAACTTGGCAGAACTTGTTGCGGGATCACCTCGAGGAGGCTCTTGAATTTCGGTGATGTCAAAAAAATTAAGCCCAATCGAGCCTGGTGAATTGCGCGAACGGCCATAACTTGTCCAAAAATTTTAAAAATTCCAAATTTTATTATTTGGATCTTAAGATCGTAGTCAAATCTTGGGGGACTGAGAAAATGAACCGATTTCGTTGGTCCAACACAAAGTTATAAGCTTTTGAAATCTCGGTGATGCCAAAAAGTTAAGCCTAATCGAGCGTGGTGCAAAAAATGAAATTTTCAAAATTTTTGGTTTTTTTCGTTCAAAGTTCATTTTTTTCATCTCGTTTCATAAATTTCATCTCAGGACAATTCTAACGAGCCCAAAACGACGTTTGTAGCTTAAGTGTACGTGGAGTAATCATCAGTTGAAAATTTGGGGGGACCCGAATTTCGGCCATTTTGGACGAAAATTGGCCTAAAAGCTAACTTTTAAGTTAGTGCAATTTTTTTTCTTGCGTTTTTCAAGAGAATTGGGCTGCTCTCCGCTGTCGCAGAGTGCATTCAAAGAAAACTTATCAAAGAGATTTGAATACTTACCTATTTAATAAGTTTATCACAACAATTAGGCTAAAAGCAACTGACAGTATCCTGGCTGGTATTCAATCATATGCCACTTACAGTGAATGTGCGGCTATCATGCCATAGATGGCCATTCAAGTCACCTTGTACACGCTATATAGGTTTTGACCAGCCGATTTGGCCATTAAACACATTGGGCCAAAAAAATTCCAAACAATGTCAATTTTCAAAATTTTGTTTGAAATGCATAAATTATAACGTGAGCGTGCAAAATTTTACATGGTATAAGAACATATTTTTACTCTCGCGCGAGGGCGAGTGTTTTAAAACTAATGTACATAGACATATGCTAGTAAGGATATAAATGAAAGCGGAGTAACTCAAATGCCTACGACCATACCATGTTGAATGCACCGGTTCTCGTCCGATCACCGAAGTTAAGCAACATTGGGCCTGGTTAGTACTTGGATGGGAGACCGCCTGGGAACACCAGGTGTTGTAGGCTTTCATTTAAAGCAAAAGTATTTCTTTTACTTTTATACGCTAAGAGTTATTGCTGTTTAAAGTTCGGTGATGTCAAAAAGTTAAGCCTAATCGAGCGTGGAGCAAAAATTTTCAATGGGTCAAATTTTGGTCAAAACAACAAAAAACCGAAAAATTTCTTTTGCAGTATCAATTTTGTGTACAATCAGCTGCTGATAGGCCAAAAATAATGGAGATAACTTTTGGGGTCTTTGAGTTATAGCCTTTTGAATTTCGGTGATGTCAAAAAGTTAAGCCCAATCGAGCCTGGTGAATTGCGCGAACGGCCATAACTTGCCCAAAAATTTTAAAATTTTCAAATTTTATTATTTGGATCATAAGATCATGGTCAAATCTTGGGGAACTGAGAAAATGAACCAATTTCGTCGGTCCAACACAAAGTTATAAGCTTTTGAAATCTCGGTGATGCCAAAAAGTTAAGCCTAATCGAGCGTGGTGCAAAAAATGAAATTTTCAAAATTTTTGTTTTTTTTTTGTTCAAAGTTCATTTTTTTCATCTCGTTTCATAAATTTCATCTCAGGACAATTCCAACGAGCCCAAAACGACGTTTGTAGCTTAAGTGTACGTGGAGTAATCATCAGTTGAAAATTTGGGGGGACCCGAATTTCGGCCATTTTGGACGAAAATTGGCCTAAAAGCTAACTTTTAAGTTAGTGCAATTTTTTTTCTTGCGTTTTTCAAGAGAATTGGGCTGCTCTCCGCTGTCGCAGAGTGCATTCAAAGAAAACTTATCAAAGAGATTTGAATACTTACCTATTTAATAAGTTTATCACAACAATTAGGCTAAAAGCAACTGACAGTATCCTGGCTGGTATTCAATCATATGCCACTTACAGTGAATGTGCGGCTATCATGCCATAAATGGTCATTCAAGGCACCTTGTACACGCTCCATAGGTTTTGACCAGCCGATTTGGCCATAAAACACATTGGGCCAAAAAAAATTCCAAACAAGGTCAATTTTCAAAATTTTGTTTGAAATGCATAAATTATAACGTGAGCGTGCAAAATTTTACATGGTATAAGAACATATTTTTACTCTCGCGCGAGGGCGAGTGTTTTAAAACTAATGTACATAGACATATGCTAGTAAGGATATAAATGAAAGCGGAGTAACTCAAATGCCTACGACCATACCATGTTGAATGCACCGGTTCTCGTCCGATCACCGAAGTTAAGCAACATTGGGCCTGGTTAGTACTTGGATGGGAGACCGCCTGGGAACACCAGGTGTTGTAGGCTTTTATTTAAAGCAAAAGTATCTCTTTTACTTTTATACGCTAAGAGTTATTGCTGTTTAAAGTTCGGTGATGTCAAAAAGTTAAGCCTAATCGAGCGTGGTGCAAAAATTTTCAATGGGTCAAATTTTGGTCAAAACAACAGAAAACCGAAAAATTTCTTTTGCAGTATCAATTTTGTGTACAATCAGCTGCTGATAGGCCAAAAATAATGGAGATAACTTTTGGGGTCTTTGAGTTATAGCCTTTTGAATTTCGGTGATGTCAAAAAGTTAAGCCCAATCGAGCCTGGTGAATTGCGCGAACGGCCATAACTTGCCCAAAAATTTTAAAATTTTCAAATTTTATTATTCGGATCATAAGATCATCGTCAAATCTTGGGGAACTGAGAAAATGAACCAATTTCGTCGGTCCAACACAAAGTTATAAGCTTTTGAAATCTCGGTGATGCCAAAAAGTTAAGCCTAATCGAGCGTGGTGCAAAAAATGAAATTTTCAAAATTTTTGTTTTTTTTTGTTCAAAGTTCATTTTTTTCATCTCGTTTCATAATTTTCATCTCAGGACAATTCCAACGAGCCCAAAACGACGTTTGTAGCTTAAGTGTACGTGGAGTAATCATCAGTTGAAAATTTGGGGGGACCCGAATTTCGGCCATTTTGGACGAAAATTGGCCTAAAAGCTAACTTTTAAGTTAGTGCAATTTTTTTTCTTGCGTTTTTCAAGAGAATTGGGCTGCTCTCCGCTGTCGCAGAGTGCATTCAAAGAAAACTTATCAAAGAGATTTGAATACTTACCTATTTAATAAGTTTATCACAACAATTAGGCTAAAAGCAACTGACAGTATCCTGGCTGGTATTCAATCATATGCCACTTACAGTGAATGTGCGGCTATCATGCCATAGATGGTCATTCAAGGCACCTTGTACACGCTCCATAGGTTTTGACCAGCCGATTTGGCCATAAAACACATTGGGCCAAAAAAAATTCCAAACAAGGTCAATTTTCAAAATTTTGTTTGAAATGCATAAATTATAACGTGAGCGTGCAAAATTTTACATGGTATAAGAACATATTTTTACTCTCGCGCGAGGGCGAGTGTTTTAAAACTAATGTACATAGACATATGCTAGTAAGGATATAAATGAAAGCGGAGTAACTCAAATGCCTACGACCATACCATGTTGAATGCACCGGTTCTCGTCCGATCACCGAAGTTAAGCAACATTGGGCCTGGTTAGTACTTGGATGGGAGACCGCCTGGGAACACCAGGTGTTGTAGGCTTTTATTTAAAGCAAAAGTATCTCTTTTACTTTTATACGCTAAGAGTTATTGCTGTTTAAAGTTCGGTGATGTCAAAAAGTTAAGCCTAATCGAGCGTGGTGCAAAAATTTTCAATGGGTCAAATTTTGGTCAAAACAACAGAAAACCGAAAAATTTCTTTTGCAGTATCAATTTTGTGTACAATCAGCTGCTGATAGGCCAAAAATAATGGAGATAACTTTTGGGGTCTTTGAGTTATAGCCTTTTGAATTTCGGTGATGTCAAAAAGTTAAGCCCAATCGAGCCTGGTGAATTGCGCGAACGGCCATAACTTGCCCAAAAATTTTAAAATTTTCAAATTTTATTATTTGGATCATAAGATCATGGTCAAATCTTGGGGGACTGAGAAAATGAACCAATTTCGTCGGTCCAACACAAAGTTATAAGCTTTTGAAATCTCGGTGATGCCAAAAAGTTAAGCCTAATCGAGCGTGGTGCAAAAAATGAAATTTTCAAAATTTTTGTTTTTTTTTTGTTCAAAGTTCATTTTCATAAACTCATGGACAACACAAGCAAAGAAGATGAGGGGCTCAATGCCTCCAAAGTTCGAGGTTCGGGACATCTTGAGAACGCTCGATCAAGTGGATCTGGAGAACATGCTGCCGGTTTGGGACGATGGAAGAATGATTGTGGAGGAAGGACACATAGCCTTGAAAGATGAAATGAAGTTTGTCATGAGGAAGTATCGAGCACCTTTCGGGCTGGAGCGACTAGAGCAAGAGGAAAAGCAAGAAGAAAAAGAGGCTAGAGGCTGCTGCCCCTTATATGTAGCCCTCACCGAGTACAAGAAGCAGAACCCAACTACACCCTCACCCCTGTCAGTGGGCACCCCTGGAGATAAGAGAAGCGGTCCCGTGGAGACGAGGTTTAGAGACGTACTTGAGAGAAGGAGAGCTGAATCAGAAGAGGAGAGCATAGTTGAGACTCTCAGTGAAGCAGGAGAAGAAATAGAGGTGGGGAGTAGGCCCGAGCCGAAACCAGCGGAGAAGGATTTCACCACTCAGGAACTGCTGCAGGACTTGAGTGGAGACGATTGGGCGAACACGGCCACACCAACCCTGACATCATCCCCTCGCAAAAACCTGGAACTACCCTTGAGCGGCGAAACCTCCAATATGGGGGTGATTCTCTTGAGTGCCAAAGAGAGTAAGAAGAATACCTTCGAGGGCAATAAATGGATGTTTTTGAGTACACTGGATGAGAAGGCATGGCTAGACTTCTTGAGTGAATTTAACCAGAAAGCAGAGACCGAGGCTACACTGGAGATTTTCAAAGAAGAATTATGGGACACAGTGGTAAAGTTCGGGGAACCAGTTCTGATGGGCACCGGACTGGATGATGGATGAAAAGGCGAGAAAGGAGTTGTTGGATAAGATGATCAAGCTGCGAGAAACCGAACTGAAAACCAAAGATGATGAATGTAAAGACAGCTCTACTCTGAAACAAAAAATTGATAATATAATGATTAAAGTTAAAGGGGAGGATAAGCTTAAGACTAGTAATATGATTAAAGATATTCAAAATTTTTGGTTTTTTTCGTTCAAAGTTCATTTTTTTTAAAATCTTGTTTCATAAATTTGAACTCAGGACAATTCCAACGAGCCCAAAACGACGTTTGTAGCTTAAGTGTACGGGGAGTAATCATCAGTTGAAAATTTGGGGGGACCCGAATTTCGGCCATTTAACTATTAAATAGTGCAATTTTTTTTCTTGCATTTTTCAAGAGAATTGGGCTGCCCTCCGCTGTCGCAGAGTGCATTCAAAGAAAACTTATCAAATAGATTTGAATACTTACCTATTTAATAAGTTTATCGCAACAATTAGGCTAAAAGCAACTGACAGTATCCTGGCTGGTATTCAACCATATGCCACTTACAGTGAATGTGCGGCTATGATGCCATAGATGGTCATTCAAGGTACGTTGTACACGCTCCATAGGTTTTGACCAGCCGATTTGGCCATAAAACACATTGGGCCAAAAAAATTCCAAACAATGTCAATTTCAAAATTTTGTTTGAAATGCATAAATTATAACGTGAGCGTGCAAAATTTTACATGGTATAAGAGCATATTTTTACTCTCGCGCGAGGGTGAGTGTTTTAAAAGTAATGTACATAGACATATGCTAGAAAGGATATAAATGAAAGCGGAGTAACTCAAATGCCTACGACCATACCATGTTGAATGCACCGGTTCTCGTCCGATCACCGAAGTTAAGCAATATTGGGCATGGTTAGTACTTGGATGGGAGACCGCCTGGGAACACCAGGTGTTGTAGGCTTTTATTCAAAGCAAAAGTACTTCTTTTACTTTTATGCGCTAAGAGTTATTGCTGTTTAAAGTTCGGGGATGTCAAAAAGTTAAGCCTAATCGAGCGTGGTGCAAAAATTTTCAATGGGTCATATTTTGGCCAAAACAATACAAAACCGCAAAATTACTTTTGCAGTATCAATTTTGTGTACAATCAGCTGCTGATAGGCCAAAAATAATGGAGATAAGCCTTTTGAAGATATGTAGCCCTCACCGAGTACAAGAAGCAGAACTCAACTACACCCTCACCCCTGTCAGTGGGCACCCCTGGAGATAAGAGAAGCGGTCCCTTGGAGACGAGGTTCAGAGATGTACTTGAGAGAAGGAGAGCTGAATCAGAAGAGGAGAGCATAGTTGAGACTCTCAGTGAAGCAGGAGAAGAAATAGAGGTGGGGAGTACGCCTGAGCCGAAACCAGCGGAGAAGGATTTCACCACTCAGGAACTGCTGCAGGACTTGAGTGGAGACGATTGGGCGAGCACGGCCACACCAACCCTGACATCATCCCCTCGCAAAAACCTGGAACTACCCTTGAGCGGTGAAACCTCCATTATGGGGGTGATTCTCTTGAGTGCCAAAGAGAGTAAGAAGAATACCTTCGAGGGAATTAAATGGAAGTTTTTGAGTACACTGGATGAGAAGACATGGCTAGAACTTTTGAGTGAATTTAACCAGAAAGCAGAGACCGAGGCTACACTGGAGAATTTCAAAGAAGAATTATGGGACACAGTGGTAAAGTTCGGGGAACCAGTTCTGATGGGCACCGGACTGGATGGAAAGGCGAGAAAGGAGTTGTTGGATAAGATGATCAAGCTGCGAGAAACGGAACTGAAAACCAAAGATGATTAATGTAAAAACAGCTCTACTCTGAAACAAAAAATTGACAGAAATTGATTAAAGTTAAAGGGGAGGATAAGCTTAAGACTAGTAATATGATTAAAGATATTTACATCCTTAAGGTTCGAGTAGGGGGAGGCAAGAGTCGGAAGGGTTGGACCGGGACAAAGAGCTCGAATCAGTGATGATAGTGACGACGCCCCCAAGCAAAGGTGTGAAGTCCCGAAAGAGAAAAAGTGAAGTAGAGGAGTTGAATAGCCCGTCGGCGGATGCTGTCTCTGAGAAGAATTTGAGGGAGACTGCTCCCATGATTCTAGCGTGATGGAAGACTGCGGCCTACAAGAGTAGCTCCGAACCAAAGAGGCTAGTCTACGTGGTGAAAGAGATAGAGGTCTCGATGAGTCTGGCAACGGAAGAAGACATCAGACCTCAGAAGGCAAGTTCGAAAAAGGGTTCGACGAATGGACAAACATGGGAAGTGGATGTTGGCAAAGAATCGATCTCGAGCGAGCATCAAGCTATTGGCAAACAAGTGGCCAGTGACCCTCTTGAGAAGAATGCGACAAGGAATACGGCTCGACCTTGGTGGGTGGCTCGGAGACAAGGAAGGAACTGGAGGACTGTCTGAAAAAATTCGATCGTGGAGTGTCCCGCAAGCGTCGCAACCAGTTGGACTACCCAACAAAAAGCCGAGAAGAGCAAATTAGAATTGGGAAGTCAGCTGAAGCGAACTTGGCAGAACTTGTTACGGGATCACCTCGAGGAGGCTCTTGAATTTCGGTGATGTCAAAAAAAATAAGCCCAATCGAGCCTGACGAATTGCGCGAACGGCCATAATTTGCCCAAAAATTTTAAAATTTCCAAATTTTATTATTTGGATCTTAAGATCGTAGTCAAATCTTGGGGGACTGAGAAAATGAGCCGTTTTTGTCGGTCCAACACAAAGTTCTAAGCTTTTGAAATCTCGGTGATGCCTAAAAGTTAAGCCTAACCGAGCGTGGTGCAAAAAAGGAAGTTTTCAAAATTTTTGGTTTTTTTCGTTCAAAGTTCATTTTTTAAAATCTTGTTTCATAAATTTGAACTCAGGAAAATTCCAACGAGCCCAAAACGACGTTTGTAGCTTAAGTTTACTTGGAGTAATCATCAGTTGAAAATTTGGGGGGACCCAAATTTCGGCCATTTTGGACGAAAACCGGCCTAAAAGCTAACTTTTAAGTTAGTGCAATTGTTTTTCTTCCATTTTTCAAGAGATTTGGGCTGCCCTCCGCTGTCGCAGAGTGCATTCAAAGAAAGCTTATCCAATACATTTGAAAACTTACCTATTTAATAAGTTTATCACAACAATTAGGCTAAAAGCAACTGACAGTATCCTGGCTGGTATTCAATCATATGCCACTTACAGTGAATGTGCGGCTATCATGCCATAGATGGCCATTCAAGGCACCTTGTACACGCTATATAGGTTTTGACCAGCCGATTTGGCCATAAAACACATTGGGCCAAAAAAATTCCAAACAATGTCAATTTTCAAAATTTTTTTGAAATGCATAAATTATAACGTGAGCGTGCAAAACTTTACATGGTATAAGAGCATATTTTTACTCTCGTGCGAGGGCGAGTGTTTTAAAAGAAATGTACATAGAGTTGTGCTAGTAAGGATATAAATGAAAGCGGAGTAACTCAAATGCCTACGACCATACCATGTTGAATGCACCGGTTCTCGTCCGATCACCGAAGTAAAGCAACATTGGGCCTGGTTAGTACTTGGATGGGAGACCGCCTGGGAACACCAGGTGTTGTAGGCTTTTATTTAAAGCAAAAGTAATTCTTTTACTTTTATGCTGTTTAAAGTTCGCTGATGTTAAAACAGCAATAGAGTTATTTTTGTTTAAAGTTCGGTGATGTTAAACAGCAATAGAGTTATTGCTGTTTGAAGTTCGGTGATGTCAAAAAGTTAAGCCTAATCGAGCGTGGTGCAAAAAATTTCAAGGGGTCAAATTTTGGCCAAAACAATAGAAAAACGAAAAATTTCTTTTGCGGTATCAATTTTGTGTACAATCAGCTGCTGATAGGCTAAAAATAATGGAGATTACTTTTGGGGTCTCTGAGTTATAGCCTTTTGAATTTCGGTGATGTCAAAAAAAAGCCCAACCGAGCCTGGTGAATTGCGCGAACGGCCATAACCTGCCCAAAAATTTTAAAATCTCCAAATTTTATTATTAGGATCATAAGATCATAGTCAAATCTTGGGGGACTGAAAAAATGAACTAATTTCGTCGGTCCAACACAAAGTTATAAGCTTTTGAAGTCTCGGTGATGCCAAAAAGTTAAGCCTAATCGAGCGTGGTGCAAAAAATGAAACTTTCAAAATTTTTGTTTTTTCTTTCGTTCACAGTTCATTTTTTTCATCTCGTTTCAAAAAATTTGAGCTCAGGAAAATTCCAACGAGCCCAAAATGACGTTTTTAGCTTAAGTGTACGTGGAGTAATCATCAGTTGAAAATTTGGGGGGACCCGAATTTCGGCCATTTTGGACGAAAATCGGCCTAAAAGCTAACTTTTAAGTTTGTGCAATTTTTGTCTTGCATTTTTCAAGAGAACTGAGCTGCCCTCCGCTGTCGCAGAGTGCTTTCAAAGAAAACTTATCAGATAGATTTGAATACTTACCTATTTATTAAGTTCATCACAACAAATAGGCTAAAAGCAACTGGCAGTATCCAGGCTGGTATTCAATCATATTCTACTTACAGTGAATGTGCGGCTATCATGCCATAGATGGTCATTCAAGGCACCTTGTACACGCTCCATAGGTTTTGACCAGCCGATTTGGCCATAAAACTCATTGGGCCAAAAAAAATCCAAACAGTGTCAATTTTCAAAAATTTTTTGAAATGCATAAATTATAACGTGAGCGTGCAAAATTTTACATGGTATAAGAGCATATTTTTACTCTTCGCGCGAGGGCGAGTGTTTTAAAAGTAATGTACATAGACATATGCTAGTAAGGATATAAATGAAAGCGGAGTAACTCAAATGCCTACGACCATACCATGTTGAATGCACCGGTTCTCGTCCGATCACCGAAGTTGAACAGCATTGGGCCTGGTTAGTACTTGAATGGGAGACCGCCTGGGAACACCAGGTGTTGTAAGTTTTTATTTAAAGCAAAAGTAATTCTTTTAATTTTATGCGCTAAGAGTTATTGCTGTTTAAAGTTCGGTGATGTCAAAAAGTTAAGCCTAATCGAGAGTGGTGCAAAAGTATTCAATGGGTTAAATTTTGGCCAAAACAATAGAAAATCGAAAAATTTCTTTTGCAGTATCATTTTTATCTACAATCTGCTGCTGACAGGCCAAAAATAATGGAGATAATTTTTGAGTTCTTTGAGTTATAGCCTTTTGAATTTCGGTGATGTCAAAAAAATAAGCCCAATCGAGCCTGGTGAATTGCGCGAACGGCCATAACTTGCCCAAAAATTAAAAAATTTCCAAATTTTATTATTGGGATCATAGGATCATAGTCAAATCTTGAGGGAATGAGAAAATGAACCAATTTCGTCGGTCCAACACAAAGTTATAAGCTTTTGAAATCTCGGTGATGCCAAAAAGTTAGGCCTAATCGAGCGTGGTGCAAAAAATGAAACTTTCAAAAATTTTGTTTTTTCTTTCGTTCAAATTCATTTTTTCATCTCGTTTCTTAATATTGAGCTCAGGAAAATTCCAAAAAATTTAAAGCGACGTTTGTAGCTGAAGTGTACGTGGAGTAATCATCAGTTGAAAATTTGCGAGGACCCGAATTTTGGCCATTTTGGACGAAAAACGGCCTAAAAGCTAACATTTAACTTGGTGCAATTTTTTTTTCTTGCATTTTTCAAGAGAATTGGGCTACGCTCCGCTGTCGCAGAGTGCATTCAAAGAAAACTTATCAAATAGATTTGAATACTTACCTATTTAATAAGTTTATCACAACAATTAGGCTAAAAGCAACTGACAGTATCCTGGCTGGTATTCAATCATATGCCACTTACAGTGAATGTGCGGCTATCATGCCATAGATGGTCATTCAAGGCACCTTGTACACGCTTCATAGGTTTTGACCAGCCGATTTGGCCATAAAACACATTTTACCTGGTATAAGAGCATATTTTTACCATCGCGCGAGGGCGAGTGTTTTAAAAGTAATGTACATAGACATATGCTAGTAAGGATATAAACGAAAGCGGAGTAACTCAAATGCCTACAACCATAACATGTTGAATGCACCGGTTCTCGTCCAATCAACGAAGTTGAGCAACATTGGGCCTGGTTAGTACTTGGATGGGAGACCGCCTGGGAACAACAGATGTTGTAAGCTTTTATTTAAAGCAAAAGTAATTCTTTTAATTTCATGCGCTAAGAGTTATTGCTGTTTAAAGTTCGGTGATGTCAAAAAGTTAAGTGTAATCGAGAGTGGTAAAAAAAAATTCAATTGGTTAAATTTTGGCTTAAACAATAGAAAACCGAAAAATTTATTTTGCAGTATCATTTTTATGTACAATCTGCTGCTGATAGGCCAAAAATAATGGAGATAACTTTTGGGTTCTTTGAGTTTTAGTCTTTTGAATTTCGGTGATGTCAAAAAAATAAGCCCAATCGAGCCTGGTGAATTGCGCGAAAGGCTATAACTTGCCCAAAAGTTTTAAAATTCCCAAATTTTATTATTTGGATCATAAGATCATAGTCAAACCTGAGAGACTGAGAAAATGAATCGATTTTGTCGGTCCAACAGAAAATTATAAGCTTTTGAAATCTCGGTGATGCCAAAAAGTTAAGCCTAATCGAGCGTGGTGCAAAAAAGGAAGTTTTCAAAATTTTTGGTTTTTTTCGTTCAAAGTTCATTTTTTAAAATCTTGTTTCATAAATTTGAACTCAGGAAAATTCCAACGAGCCCAAAACGACGTTTGTAGCCTAAGTTTACTTGGAGTAATCATCAGTTGAAATTTTGGGGGGACCCGAATTTCGGCCATTTTGGACAAAAATTGGCCTAAAAGCTAACTTTTAAGTCAGTGCAATTTTTTTTCTTGCATTTTTCAAGAGAATTGGGCTGCCCTCCGCTGTTGCAGAGTGCATTCAAAGAAAAACTATCAAATAGATTTGAATAATTACCCATTTAATAAGTTTATCACAACAAGTAGGCTAAAAGCAACTGACAGTATCCTGGCTGGTATTCAATCATATGCCACTTACAGTGAATGTGCGGCTATCATGCCATAGATGGTCATTCAAGGCACCTTGTACACGCTCCTTAGGTTTTGACCAGCCGATTTGGCCATAAAACACATTGGGCCACACGTGCGACATCAAGATAAACTCATGGACAACACAAGCAAAGAAGATGAGGGGCTCAATGCCTCCAAAGTTCGAGGTTCGGGACATCTTGAGAACGCTCGATCAAGCGGATCTAGAGAACATGCTGCCGGTTTGGGACGATGGAAGAATGATTGTGGAGGAAGGACACATAGCCTTGAAAGATGAAATGAAGTTTGTCATGAGGAAGTATCGAGCACCTTTCGGGCTGGAGCGACTAGAGCAAGAGGAAAAGCAAGAAGAAAAGGAGCTAGAGGCTGCTGGCCCCTTATATGTAGCATTCACCGAGTACAAGAAGCAGAACCCAACTACACCCTCACCCCTGCCAGTGGGCACCCCTGGAGATAAGAGAAGCGGTCCCGTGGAGACGAGGTTCAGAGACGTACTTGAGAGAAGGAGAGCTGAATCAGAAGAGGAGAGCATAGTTGAGACTCTCAGTGAAGCAGGAGAAGAAATAGAGGTGGGGAATACGCCTGAGCCGAAACCAGCGGAGAAAGATTTCACCACTCAGGAACTGCTGCAGGACTTGAATGGAGACGATTGGGCGAACACGGCCACACCACCCCTGACACCATCCCCTCGCAAAAACCTGGAACTACACTTGAGAGGCGAAACCTCCAATATGGGGGTGATTCTCTTGAGTGCCAAAGAGAGTAAGAAGAATACCTTCAAGGGCATTAAATGTATGTTTTTGAGTACACTGGATGAGAAGACATGGCTAGAATTCTTGAGTGAATTTAACCAGAAAGCAGAGACCAAGGCTACACTGGAGATTTTCAAAGAAGAATTATGGGACACAGTGGTAAAGTTCGGGGAACCAGTTCTGATGGGCACCGGACTGGATGAAAAGGCGAGAAAGGAGTTGTTGGATAAGATTATCAAGCTGCGAGAAACCGAACTGAAAAACAAAGATGATGAATGTAAAGACAGCTCTACTCTGAAACAAAAAATTGACAATAAAATGATTAAAGTTAAAGGGGAGGATAAGCTTAAGACTAGTAATATGATTAAAGATATTTATATCCTTAAGGTTGGAGTAGCGGGAGGCAAGAGTCGGAAGGGTTGGACCGGGACAAAGAGCTCGAATCAGTGATGATAGTGACGACGCCCCCAAGCAAAGGTGTGAAGTCCCGAAAGATAAAAAGTGAAGTAGAGGAGTTGAATAGCCCGTCGGCGGATGCTGTCTCTGAGAAGAATTTGAGGGAGACTGCTCCCATGATTCTAGCGCGATGGAAGACTGCGGCCTACAAGAGTAGCTCCGAACCAAAGAGGCTAGTCGAACTGGTGATAGAGGTCTCGATGAGTCTGGCAACGGAAGAAGACTTCAGACCTCAGAAGGCAAGCTCAAAAAAGGGTTCGACGAATGGACAAACATGGGAAGTGGATGTTGGCAAAGAATCGATCTCGAGCGAGCATCAGGCTATTGGCAAACAAGTGGCCAGTGACCCTCTTGAGAAGAATGCGACAAGGAATACGGCTCGACCTTGGTGGGTGACTCGGGAGACAATGAAGGAAATGAAGGACTGTCTGAAAAAAATCGATCGTGGAGTGTCCCGCAAGCGTCGCAACCAATTGGGCTACCCAACAAAAAGCCGAGAATAGCAAATTAGAATTGGGAAGTCAGCTGAAGCGAACTTGCAGAACTTGTTGCGGGATCACTTCGAGGAGGCTCTTGAATTTCGGTTCAAAAAAAATAAGCCCAATCGAGCCTGGTGAATTGCGCGAACGGCCATAACTTGCCCAATTTTATTATTTGGATCTTAAGATCGTAGTCAAATCTTGGGGGACTGAGAAAATGAACCAATTTTGTCGGTCCGACACAAAGTTATAAGCTTTTGAAATCTCGGTGATGCAAAAAAAAGTTAAGCCTAATCGAGCGTGGTGCAAAAAATGAAATTTTCAAAGTTTTTTTTTCGTTCAAAGTTCATTTTTTTAAATCTTGTTTGATAAATTTGAACTCAGGACAATTCCAACGAGCCCAAAACGACGTTTGTAGCTTAGGTGTACGTGGAGTAATCATCAGTTGAAAATTTGGGGGGACCCGAATTTCGGCCATTTTGGACGAAAACCGGCCTAAAAGCTAACTTTTAAGTTAGTGCAACTTTTTTTCTTGCATTTTTCAAGAGAATTGGGCTGCCCTCCGCTGTCGCAGAGTGCATTCAAAGAAAAATTATCAAATAGATTTGAATACTTACCTATTTAATAAGTTTATCACAACAATTAGGCTAAAAGCAACTGACAGTATCCTGGCTGGTATTCAATCATATGCCACTTACAGTGAATGTGCGGCTATCATGCCATAGATGGTCATTCAAGGCACCTTGTACACGCTCCATAGGTTTTGGCCAGCCGATTTGGCCATAAAACACAATGGGCCAAAAAAATTCCAAACAATGTCAATTTTCAAAATTTTGTTTGAAATGCATAAATTATAACGTGAGCGTGCAAAATTTTACATGGTATAAGAGCCTATTTTTACTCTCGCGCGAGGGCGAGGGTTTTAAAAGTAATGTACATAGACATATGCTAGTAAGGATCTAAATGAAAGTGGAGTAACTCAAATGCCTACGACCATACCATGTTGAATGCACCGGTTCTCGTCCGATCACCGAAGTTAAGCAACATTGGGCCTGGTTAGTACTTGGATGAGAGACCGCCTGGGAACACCAGGTGTTGTAGGCTTTTATTTAAAGCAAAAATGATTCTTTTACTTTCATGCGCTAAGATTTATTGCTGTTTAAAGTTCGGTGATGTCAAAAAGTTAAGCCTAATCGAGCGTCGTGCAAAAACTTTCAATGGGTCAGATTTTGGCCAAAACAAAAGAAAACCGAAAAATTTATTTTGCAGTATAAATTTTGTGTACAATCAACTGCTGATAGGCCAGAAATAATGGAGATAACTATTGGGGTCTTTGAGTTATAGTCTTTTGAATTTCGGTGATGTCAAAAAAGAAAGCCCAATCGAGCCTGGTGAATTGCGCGAACGGCCATAACTTAACCAAAAATTATAAAATTTCCAAATTTTATTATTTGGATCATAATATCATAGTCAAATCTTGGGGGAATGAGTAAATAAACCAATTTCGTCGGTCCAACACAAAGTTATAGGCTTTTGAAATCTCGGTGATGCCAAAAAGTTAAGCCTAATCGAGCGTGGTGCAAAACATGAAATTTTCAAAAATTTTGTTTTTTTTTCGTACAAAGTTCAATTTTTTCATCTTTTTTCATAAATTTGAGCTCAGAAAAATTCCAAAAAGCCCGAAACGACGTTTGTAGCTTAAGTGTAGGTGGAGTAATCATCAGTTGAAAATTTGGGGGGACCCCAATTTCGGCCATTTTGGACGAAAATCGGCCTAAAAGCTAACTTTTAAAATAGTGCAGTTTTTTTTCTTGCATTTTTCAAGAGAATTGAGCTGCCCTCCGCTGTCGCAGAGTGCATTCCAAGAAAACTTATCAAATAGATTCTATTTGATAAGTTTATCACAACAATTAGGCTAAAAGCAACTGACAGTATCCTGGCTGGTATTCAATCATATGCCACTTACAGTGAATGTTCGGCTATCATGCCATAGATGGTCATTCAAGGCACCTTGTACACGCTCCATAGGTTTTGACCAGCCGATTTGGCCATAAAACACATTGGGCCAAAAAAATTCCAAACAATGTCAATTTTCAAAACTTTGTTTGAAATGCATAAATTACAACGTGAGCGTGCAAAATTTTACATGGTATAAGAGCATAATTTTACTCTCGCGCGAAGGCAAGTGTTTTAAAAGTAATGTACATAGACATATGCTGGTAGTGATATAAATGAAAGCGGAGTAACACAAATGCTTACGACCATACCATGTTGAATGCACCGGTTCTCGTCCGATCACCGAAGTTGAGCAACATTGGGCCTGGTTAGTACTTGGATGGGAGACCGCCTGGGAACACCAGGTGTTGTAGGCTTTTATTTAAAGCAAAAGTGATTCTTTTATTTTTATGCGCTAAGAGTTATTGCTGTTTAAAGTTCGGTGATGTCAAAAAGTTAAGCCTAATCGAGCGTGGTGCAAAAATATTCAATGGGTTGAATTTTGGCCAAAACAATAGAAAACCGAAAAATTTCTTTCGCAGTATCAATTTTGTGTACAATCAGCTGCTGATAGGTCAAAAATAATGGAGATAATTTTTGGGTTTTTTGAGTTATAGCCTTTTGAATTTCGGTGATGTCAAAAAAATAAGCCCAATCGAGCCTGGTGAATTGCGCGAACGGTCATAACTTGCCCAAAAATTTTAAAATTTCCAAAATTTATTATTTGGATCATAAGATCATAGTCAAATCTTGAGAGACTGAGAAAATGAACTGATTTCGTCGGTCTAACACAAAGTTATAAGCTTTTGGAATCTCGGTGACGCCAAAAAGTTAAGCCTAATTGAGCTTGGTGCAAAAGATTCAATGGGTCATGTTTTGGTCAAAACATTAGATAACCGAAAATTTTCTTTCTTTTAAATTTGAATTTTTTCGTTTTGTTTCATAAATTTGAGCTCAGGAAAATTCTAACGAGCCCAAAACGACGTTTGTAGCTTAAGTGTACGTGGAGTAATCATCAGTTGAAAATTTGGGGGGACCCGAATTTCGGCCATTTTGGACAAAAATCGGCCTAAAAGCTAACTTTTAAGTTAGTGCATTTTTTTTCTTGCGTTTTTCAAGAGAATTGGGCTGCTCTCCGCTGTTGCAGAGTGTATTCAAAGAAAACTTATCAAATAGATTTGAATACTTACCTATTTAATAAGTTTATCACAACAAGTAGGCTGAAAGCAACTGACAGTATCCTGGCTGGTATTCAATCATATGCCCTTTACAGTGAATGAGCGGCTATTATGCCATAGATGGTCATTCAATGCACCTTGTACACGCTCCATAGGTTTTGATCAGCTGATTTGGCCATATAACACATTGGGCCAAAAAATTACAAACATTGTCAATTTTCAAAACTTTGTTTGAAATGCATAAATGGAGCTTCGAACTGGTGAAAAAGGAGCTAGAAATGACTCTGGAGAAGGAAATTTTGCCCATCGTTGTCCCAGAGTTCCCGATAGTCAGGAGAATGACCTTGGGGATGAAAAGCCCTCTGGTAGTCCCATCCTTGGACGCCAGAGCTGCAGTGGAGAAACAGCAGAGGGAGTTAACCGAATGGCTGGGATCCCGTGTTTATCCGATATACAGCGGCAGTTTACTTCCACACGTGCGACATCAAGACAAACTCATGGACAACACAAGCAAAGAAGATGAGGGGCTCAATGCCTCCAAAGTTTGAGGTTCGGGACATCTTGAGAACGCTCGATCAAGCGGATCTGGAGAACAGGCTGCCGGTTTGGGACGATGGAAGAATGATTGTGGAGGAAGGACACACAGCCTTGAAAGATGAAATGAAGTTTACCACGAGGAAATATCGAGCACCTTCCGGGCTGGAGCGACTAGAGCAAGAGGAAAAGCAAGAGGAAAAGGAGCTAGAGGCTGCTGGCCCCTTATATGTAGCCCTCACCGAGTTTAAGAAGCAGAACCCAACTACACCCTCACCCCTGTCAGTGGGCACCCCTGGAGATAAGAGAAGCGGTCCCGTGGAGACGAGGTTCAGAGACGTACTTGAGAGAAGGAGAGCTGAATCAGAAGGGGAGAGCATGGTTGAGACTCTGAGTGAAGCAGGAGAAGAAATAGAGGTGGGGAATAAGCCTGAGCCGAAACCAGCGGAGAAGGATTTCACCACTCAGGAACTGCTGCAGGACTTGAATGGAGACGATCGGGCGAACACGGCCACACCACCCCTGACATCATCCCCTCGCAAAAACCTGGAACTACACTTGAGCGGCGAAACCTCCAATATGGGGGTGATTCTCTTGAGTGCCAAAGAGAGTAAGAAGAATACCTTCGAGGGCATTAAATGGATGTTTTTGAGTACACTGGATGAGAAGACGTGGCTAGAATTCTTGAGTGAATTTAACCAGAAAGCAGAGACCGAGGCTACACTGGAGAATTTCAAAGAAGAATTATGGGACACAGTGGTAAAGTTCGGGGAACCAGTTCTGATGGGCACCGGACTGAATGAAAAGGCGAGAAAGGAGTTGTTGGATAAGATGATCAAGCTGCGAGAAACGGAACAGAAAACCAAAGATGATGAATGTAAAGACAGCTCTACTCTGAAAGAAAAAATTGACAATAAAATGATTAAAGTTAAAGGGGAGGATAAGCTTAAGACTAGTAATATGATTAAAGATATTTATATCCTTAAGGTTCGAGTAGGGGGAGGCAAGAGTTGGAAGGGTTGGACCGGGACAAAGAGGTCGAATCAGTGATGATAGTGACGACGCCCCCAAGCAAAGGTGTGAAGTCCCGAAAGAGAAAAGGGGAAGTAGAGGAGTTGAATAGCCCGTCGGCGGATGCTGTCTCTGAGAAGAATTTGAGGGAGACTGCTCCCATGATTCTAGCGCGATGGAAGACTGCGGCCTACAAGAGTAGCTCCGAACCAAAGAGGCTAGTCGAAGTGGTGAAAGAGATAGAGGTCTCGATGAGTCTGGCAACGGAAGAAGGCAAGACCTCAGAAGGCAAGCTCGAAAAAGGGTTCGACGAATGGACAAACATGGGAAGTGGATGTTGGCAAAGAATCGATCTCGAGCGAGCATTAGGTTATTGGCAACCAAGTGGCCAGCGACCCTCTTGAGAAGAATGCGACAAGAAATACGGCTCGACCTTGGTGGGTGGCTCGGAGACAAGGAAGGAACTGGAGGACTGTCTGAAAAAATTCGATCGTGGAGTGTCCCGCAAGCGTCGCAATCAATTGGGCTACCCAACAAAAAGCCGAGGTTAACAAATTAGAATTGGGAAGTCAGCTGAAGCGAACTTGGCAGAACTTGTTGCGGGATCACTTCGAGGAGGCGATGAGAACACCTCCGTCCGCATTGCCATTGATGGCAATTCCCTTCGTTAGAACAGCGGTACAGCTGACGTTCGCATGGAGCCTGGTGGGAATAGAATTGGAGATATTGACCTCACACGATAATTTGAAGTTGGGCAACAAGAGTCTAGAAGTTTACCAGATGCTGGTACAGCATATCGCCAGAGATAATTTCGGTTTGAGTCTGGCTATAAGAAAAAATGCCACTTGTTTCTTGAGGTGGATAATGTCCGTAATGACCAATAGTACCATCCAAGCGTGTCTTCAGAAGCCCTGGGGAGCAAAACTATGGAGAGGAGAGTCTCCACTATTATACTGAACGTGTACCAGAGTACGGGGATCGAAAAGGAAGATGACTCAAGGCAATCTCTAGAGAATCATGGGAAACTTGATGAAATACGGAGATTCTAGAACAAGAAACTCGAAGAGGGGCATGTGTGCATCGTAAATTGGCCTCGGCTGAGGATTACTCGAGACCCAGCAAACGGGGAGAATACCAACATGTATCTGGAGTAATGGGGATAGCATACAACCCTATCTTGGATTCAGAGGCCGGGAGCGCTCACAGGAATCACGAAGTGACGGAGCTGTTGAAGTTTTGGACAGAGAAGATAATCGAAATTGATTCAAGGGAAAGGGAGAAACCGAGCCTGGGCCTGCTACATGAGACGACGCCCAAGGTAATAAGCGTGCCGCGCTCGAACAAGAGAGTGGAATTGAAAATGGGGAATGGAAATGACATGATGACCACGAATTTGGGAACAGTTTGGAAGTTGCTGAGACCCTCCTGGTGCCCACATCCCGACGCAAGCTTGATTGAAGAAGTCAAGGAACGAGTGAGGTTAACACCGACGAAAGACGAAGACTTGGGAACTCTGGATGTGATACACAAACTGATCCTACCGCAGAGTAAAGAGTCGGGCGAGGCAATGAGTAAGCTAGGATCAGTAAAGAAGTTGGAACCCGGAAGCTGTCGTGACTTGACTTGCGGAGGCGGAGAGCACACTTGTGATGGACGATCATGTGTTAGAATACAGTCTTTCCAGAAAGAAGACCTAGTCGCTTGGTTTGGCGACGTAACAGAAAGAGAGAAGAGCGAAGTGCAGACAGTGGCTGAGTTCTACACAAACACTACGGTGAATATAACAAGGCGCTGGGATTCTTCTCAAGGATGTGCAGTTTGCAATCACTGGAGATGCCGGAGTCTGAGCACCATTTGATGACAGCATTGAGCGTGGAGTCGTGGCCGGGGGCGTTGCAAACAACCCAGAAACACATCAGAGGATGGAGGATAGGTCTTGAGGCGGAAATGGGATTTCCCGTGAGCGAGGCTTACGGTCTGCCAGTAAATGCAATCCTTGGTGGGATCAGTAATGGTCAACCTATGTGGGAGCCACTATCTATAACACATGGCGATGGTAGATGTATCCAGCCATAGGATATTAGTAGAAAAAGCCTTCTCGGTACCCAAGTGCGTACAACTGGCTCGAATGTCGCATCATTCACATAGGCTGTTGAAAAAAAAACCTGGGAACTGTGCCAAGGGAACAAAGAGATGACTTGAGTGAAATCTGGGGAGACGAACTCTTGAGTTTGGAAGGCGAAAACACAAGTGATTTCGAGACACAGAATATCACCCGAAAGCCGATGAATAGTGTCCCAGCACAGGAGGAGAATGATACAACACATGAGAAGATGATGGAATTTGAACCTCTGCTGGAAGCTTCGGGAGAAGGCAATCTCCGGAGCATCGACATTACACTTGGGGAATGCCCATGCCATTGCTTGGCGCAGACAGTGTGGTACGCAGAACACTCAAACCTTTGTTTAGTGTGAGACGTAGAAGAAATTGGTGGGTGGCTCTGGAGACAATGAAGGAACTGGAGTACTGTCTGAAAAAAATTCGATGGTGGAGTGTCCCGCAAGCGTCGCAATCAATTGGGCTACCCAACAAAAAGCCGAGGTTAACAAATTAGAATTGGGAAGTCAGCTGAAGCGAACTTGGCAGAACTTGTTGCGGGATCACTTCGAGGAGGCGATGAGAACACCTCCGTCCGCATTGCCATTGATGGCAATTCCCTTCGTTAGAACAGCGGTACAGCTGACGTTCGCATGGAGCCTGGTGGGAATAGAATTGGAGATATTGACCTCACACGATAATTTGAAGTTGGGCAACAAGAGTCTAGAAGTTTACCAGAAGCTGGTACAGCATATCGCCAAAGATAATTTCGGTTTGAGTCTGGCGAGAAGAAAAGATGCCACTTGTTTCTTGAGGTGGATATTGTCCGTAATGACCAATAGTACCGTCCAAGCGTGTCATCAGAAGCACTGGGGAGCAAAACTTTGGAGAGGAGAGTCTCCACTATCATACTGAACGTGAGGCGGAGAGCATATTTGTGATAGACGATCATGTGTTAGAATACAGTCTTTCCAGAAAGAAGACCTAGTCGCTTGTTTGGCGACGTAACAGAAAGAGAGAAGAGCGAAGTGAAGACAGTGGCTGAGTGCTACACAAACACTACGGTGAATATAGCAACGGAGGTGGGATTCTTCTCAAGGATGTGCAGTTTGCAATCACTGGAGATGCCGGAGTCTGAGCACCATTTGACGACAGCATTGAGCGTGGAGTCGTGGCCGGGGGCGTTGCAAACAACCCAGAAACACTTCAGAGGTTGGAGGAATGGTCTCGAGGCTTACGGTCTGCCAGTAAATGCAATCCTTGGTGGGATCAGTAATGGCCAACCTATGTGGGAGCCACTATCCATTACACATGGCGATGGTAGAAGTATCCAGCCATAGGATATTAGTAGACAAAGCCTTCTCGGTACCCAAGTGCGTACGACTGGCTCGAATGACGCATCATTCACATAGGCTGTTGAAAAAAAAATCCTGGGAACTGTGCCAAGGGAACAAAGAGATGACTTGAGTGAAATCTGGGGCGAAGAACTCTTGAGTTTGGGAGGCGAAAACACAAGTGACTTCGAGAGACAGAATATCACCGGGAAGCCGATGAATAGTGTCCCAGCACAGGAGGAGAATGATTGGCGCAGACATTGTGGTACCCGGAACACTCAAACCTCTGTTTTGTGTGGGACGTGGAAAAATTAGGTCGATCGGATTACCCGATGATCGACAGAAGGTGACCATCTTGGTAGTGAGCACGATGTTGGCGTTGCGATGGATCGGAGAGAATGTGACGAAATACCGGGAATCGAAGAAACCAACGGTTGAATCGATAAACACTATTGATTATAGCAGGAGACTAGAGTTGTTTGAGACGGCGTGCAAGGTATTCGCCATACCTATGGAGGTCAGGCACATTTGGAGCCGCACAAGGTTCTTCCCGTAGTTTCCGAGCGACATTGACATCTTGGTTGTATATGGTGACGAAAGACCACATGAAAAAACATCGTAAAGAATATCGACAGTTTCTGGCAGAGATAAGACCGGAAGCCTTCAAGAAACCTTTGCTGACCCATCAAAATGCGATCACGACGGGTTGGAAAAGAGTCGGTAGGGTGTCTAGAGACAATACCAAAGCGAGAGAATCGAAACTGGAGGAGGACTTGGCAAAGAATGTGAGCCTGAGCCTGCATAATTCCTTTTGCTTGAACAGGGAATCGAAAGTGAAAGGTTTACCAAATCAGGCAAAGAGGTTGCAAGAGCAGAGGGAGTGGATATGACCCTTCGAACAACTAAAAGCGTGGGAAGAGATCGTAATCAGCTCCGATAATGAGGAAGCGCTGCTAAAGCAGATCACGGTGTCAAACTCGTCAGGGCCTAGCACCTCAAATAGAAATACGAAATGAGCAGTGGGCTCAATGAGGGTTTCTTGAGTCTTGAGAAGGAAAAAGGGGGCTCGAGTGTGAACTCGGATGAAATCCGAGGTCACGAAAAAGAAATTTTAACGAAACGAAATATTATTATTAATATGTTATAACTATTATATAAATCAAAATGCTGCATGACAATTTTCCGACTGGATAAAACAAAAAACATTTTAGTCATTAGCTTCAAAAGCGGAGATTCAAGGTGCAGGTGTATGCAAATTTTGATTGCTGTTCAGCGATAGTGTGACAATTTTACATGGTTGTGAATTTTGGGTCGTAGATAAAGTTTAATCTGATGAAAACTTCTGTAAATGACCACTGGCACTGTATCTTGAGCAAAACTCAACGTTCTGGGGGTTCACTGGCAGACGGCAACTCGCGATCAGGACATCGATCTTGAGTCCGGGGAGTATGTTCCAGATTGTCATATTTGGAAGTTTGACCTTGAGCAATACAAACAACGTAACTTTGGGTGAAATGTAATTTTTCAAAAATACGAATCGAGCCTGTCATGCTCAATTTTCTCGCGACAACTGAAAATCTCAGATATGCAAGATCAGAGCAACTGAATTACAATCGCGGGAAAATAGTCGAAAAAAGCAGCGGGAAATTGCTATTCGCAATTTCCAGATATAAAAATCACACGAGAGTAGAGCTGTCCTATCCTGAAATAGGAGACAGAACGATTACGAAAGAAGTGTATATTGATTCGAAGTGGACCAGAGTGAACCTTCGGTGGAAAGGTGGACAACCGAAGTCTCCCAATGGTCCAACCCAAAACTTTAATTCTCAAGTGCAAACTAATTTCCTTTACTGGAATTTTTTAATAGCAAACTTCTCAAGTTATTACCTTTATGCTAGAGTCGCTAGTGAATTTAGTTACTCCAATTCTCGAGTGTGCTGGTATGTGAGTACCCAATTTAGTTTTCTTGAGTGTGTTTTATAATTGTTATGTTGAGGTAAGGAGAGTTTTAGGTTGATCCATCTGAAATGGATCAAAGTTCCACATTCTAATAAAAAGTAACTATACGGACTGTTCCGACCCTGTTTTTAACGGCTTTCGCGTATTTTGGGTGTTTTGAGACCTAAGTATGGGGACGTTCTTATTTTCTAGAGCGGTGGGGGTATTTTGGTAGTGGCCTTTAGGCTGTAACGAGGGTTTTAGTCTCATGTCGCAAGTGAACCGATATGGCTTCGACCGTTCCAGGAGGAAAAACACAAGAGATAGTGTCCCTGACTTTTGAGCCAATAGTTATAGGGCCTATTTTTCTTTAACCTCATATGTGAATTAACTAGGCGACTGTTGCAAAACTTAACACTTCCAAATTTTAATTTCTGGATCATAAGACCATGGTCAAATCTTAGGGGACTGAGCAGATGAACCGACTTCGTCTAGCCCTCTGAAAGTTATAACCTTTTGAGTTCTCGGCGATGCCAAAAGGTTAAACTTAATCGAGCGTGGTGGGAAAAAAAGAATTTTTTTTCTTTCTCTTTCTGTCTCGATTTTGATTTTTCAGTGTCGGATCAAAAATTCGAGCTCAAAACTATTCCAACGATCTCATATAATTGTTTGTAGCTTCAGTGTACATGGGTTAATCATAAGTTGAAAGTTTGAGGGGTCCCGAATTTTGGCTATTTTGGACTAAAATTGGCCTAAAAGCTGGTTTAGGTTGGTACAATTTTTTTTGATATTTAAAGAGAAGTGTGCTGCCTTCCGTTGTCGCAGATGGCATTCAAAGATAGCTTATCAAATAGATTCGATTATTTAAATAGATTCGAAGTCAACCGTAAGTCAGTGATAAGCAGACACGACGAGGAGCGGAATCTCATTGAAGCAAGTACACCTGTCCATAATACCATCATTAAGGAGCAACGTTTTGGGAACCTGCAGCCTGACCTGATTATCCAAAATAAAAAAAAGCAATCAACCCTCGTCCCCGATATCAAAATTTCAGCTGAAGCCTCAAAAACCCAAGAACAGAACGACACTGACGTGGCAACCAAATATTGAGCACTGAGATGTGCTTTCAACATTTACGGCCAAAAAAACTTCTAGAACCCTTTTTTGAATGAATACTCAACTCAAGAAGGAAGAGCAACAACCTTGTGAGGAAATTGGCCAATCAAAATGTCCACCCTGCAGGGAACCTTGCAGTTGGACACAACACCGGAAACGCGCAAAATTTTTAGATTGTGATCTACAAAAATTTATCTTTACCGAAGGCTTTTCGCGGTTTTAAAAATCTCAGATGTTGATCATCTTCAATACAAGCGAAGATTTTCAAACTTACTATGATTTCAAACTTTCATTCTCTACTATTCTCAGTGTCCTTGTAAACACCCCTGTTTTGCTTATTTTACTTCTGCTGAAATAAATTTTTCATCTGTTCTGGTCAGCTTAGTATCTGGCATGCTGGGCACTGCCTGGCACCAATATTAAACTGATTTTACTTTCCGAGTTGACAACGAAGCTTGCTTCAGTTGACTTACGGATTATACGGTTTTACACTACCAACGACTATAGTCCACCTTCAAATTCTTAACAAGCACTATGCAATTTACCATGAAAAGCTCGTTGATGTCAGCAAGAAGAGCCCAGTCGAGCCTGATGAATTGCACAAACGGTCAAAGCTCGCCTGAAAACTTTAAAATCTCCCGGATTTACTAATTGAATCGGTAGATAATTGTCGTATCTAGGGGAACTCGGCAAATGAAGCGATTATGTTGAGCCAAATCAAAGGTGTAAGCATTTGAAATCTCGGTGATGTCAAAAAAATAAGCCCAACCTAGCCTGGTGAACTGCGCGAACGGCCATAACTTGCCCAAAAAACTTAACACTTCCAAATTTTAGTTTCTGGACCATAAGACCATGGTCAAATTTTAGGGGACTGAGCGAATGAACCGACTTCGTCTAGCCCTCTGAAAGTTATAACCTTTTGAGTTCTCGATGATGCCAAAAGGTTAAACTTAATCGAGCGTGGTGAATAAAAGAATTTTTCAAGTTTTTTTTTCTTTTTTTTTCTGTCTAGATTTTGATTTTTCAGTGTCGGATCAAAAAGTCTAGCTCAAAACAATTCCAACGAGCTGAAATCGTTGTTTGTAGCTTCAGTGTACATGGATTAATCATAAGTTAAAAATTTTGGGGGACCCGAATTTGGCTATTTTGGACGAAAATTGGCCTAAAAGCTGACTTTAAGTTGGTGCAATTTTTTGATAAAAGAAAAGTGTTCTGCCCTCCGTTGTCGCAGATGGCATTCAAAGAAAACCTATCAAATAGATTCGAATACTTAGATAGATTCGAAGGCAACCGATAAGCAGACACGACGAGGAGCGGAATCTCATTGAAACAAGTACACCTGCCCATAAAACCCTCATCAAAGAGAAACGTTTTGGGAATCTGCAGCCCGACCTGATTGTCCAAAACAAAAAAGCAACCAACCCTCATCCCCGATATCAAAGTTTCAGCTGAAGCCTCAGAAACCCAAGAACAGAACGAGACTGACATGGCAACCAAATATTAGGCGCTGACATGTGCTTTCAACATTTTCGGCCAAAAAACTTCTCTCCATATTTTTCAACTTGGAGCCCTAGGAAAAGTTCGACGATGCACACGAACCCTTATTGAACGACTGCTCAACTCAAGAAGGAAGAGCAACAACCTTGTGAGGAAATTGGCCAATCAAAAATTCCACCATGCATGGAACCTTGCAGTTAGACACATCACCGGAAACGCGCAAATTTTTTCGATTGTGATCTACAAAAATTTATCTTCACCGAAGGCTTTTCGTTGTTTTAAAAATCTCAGATGTTGATCATCTTCAATACAAACGAAGATTTTCAAACTTGCTATGATTTCAAACTTTCATTCTTCACTATTCTCAGTGTCCTTGTAAACACACCTGTTTTGCTTATTTTACTTCTGCGGAAATAATTTTTTCATCTGTTCTAGTCAGCTTAATATCTGGCATGCTGGGCACTGCCTGGCACCAATATTAAACTGATTTTTACTTTCCGAGTTGACACCCGGATTATACGGTCTTACACTACCAACGACTACGGTCCAACTTAAAATTCTTAACACGCACTAAGCAATTTACCTTGAAAAGCTCGTTGATGTCAGCAAGAAGAGCCCAGTCGAGCCTGATGAATTGCGCGAACGGTCAAAGCTCGCCTGAAAACTTTAAAATCTCCCGGATTTACTAACTAAATCGGTAGATAATTGTAGTATCTAGGAGAACTCGGCAAATGAAGCGGTTATCTTGAGCCAAATCAAAGATATAAGCATTTCAAAGATATAAGCATGTCAAAAGTTAAGCCTAATTGAGCTTGGTGCAAAAGATTCAATGGGTCAAGTTTTGGTCAAAACATTAGATAACCGAAAATTTTCTTTCCTTTAAATTTGAATTTTTTCGTTTTGTTTCATAAATTTGAGCTCAGGAAAATTCTAACGAGCCCAAAACGACGTTTGTAGCTTAAGTGTACGTGGAGTAATCATCAGTTGAAAATTTGGGGGGACCCGAATTTCGGGCATTTTGGACAAAAATCGGCCTAAAAGCTAACTTTTAAGTTAGTGCATTTTTTTTCTTGCGTTTTTCAAGAGAATTGGGCTGCTCTCCGCTGTCGCAGAGTGCATTCAAAGAAACTTATCAAAGAGATTTGAATACTTACCTATTTAATAAGTTTATCACAACAATTAGGCTAAAAGCAACTGACAGTATCTTGGCTGGTATTCAATCATATGCCACTTACAGTGAATGTGCGGCTATCATGCCATAGATGGTCATTCAAGGCACCTTGTACACGCTCCATAGGTTTTGACCAGCCGATTTGGCCATAAAACACATTGGGCAAAAAAAATTCCAAACAATGTCAATTTTCAAAATTTTGTTTGAAATGCATAAATTATAACGTGAGCGTGCAAAATTTTACATGGTATAAGAGCATATTTTTACTCTCGCGCGAGGGCGAGTGTTTTAAAACTAATGTACATAGACATATGCTAGTAAGGATATAAATGAAAGCGGAGTAACTCAAATGCCTACGACCATACCATGTTGAATGCACCGGTTCTTGTCCGATCACCGAAGTTAAGCAACATTGGGCCTGGTTAGTACTTGGATGGGAGACCGCCTGGGAACACCAGGTGTTGTAGGCTTTTATTTAAAGCAAAAGTTTTTCTTTTACTTTTATACACTAAGAGTTATTGCTGTTTAAAGTTCGGTGATGTCAAAAAGTTAAGCCTAATCGAGCGTGGTGCAAAAATTTTCAATGGGTCAAATTTTGGTCAAAACAACAGAAAACCGAAAAATTTCTTTTGCAGTATCAATTTTGTGTACAATCAGCTGCTGATAGGCCAAAAATAATGGAGATAACTTTTGGGGTCTTTGAGTTATAGCCTTTTTAATTTCGGTGATGTCAAAAAGTTAAGCCCAATCGAGCCTGGTGAATTGCGCGAACGGCCATAACTTGCCCCAAAATTTTAAAATTTTCAAATTTTATTATTTGGATCATAAGATCATGGTCAAATCTTGGGGGAATGAGAAAACGAACCGATTTCGTCGGTCCAACACAAAGTTATAAGCTTTTGAAATCTCGGTGATGCCAAAAAGTTAAGCCTAATCGAGCGTGGTGCAAAAAATGAAAATAAAATTTTTGGTTTTTTTCGTTCAAAGTTCATTTTTTTTTCATCTTGTTTCATAAATTTCAGCTCAGGACAATTCCAACGAGCCCAAAACTACGTTTGTAGCTTAAGTGTACGTGGAGTAATCATCAGTTGAAAATTTGGGGGGACCCGAATTTCGGCCATTTTGGACGAAAATTGGCCTTAAAGCTAACTTTTAACTTAGTGCAATTTTTTTTCTTGCATTTTTTAAGAGAATGCTGTCGCAGAGTGCATTCGAAAAAAAAGTTGAAAAACTTGATTTGAAACAATTTTCACTCTTATAAATTTCAGTTAACTTCGGATGGATGCGACCCGTTGGGTGTTTTAGTTATATTATCAGTTTCTCATTTCACCCATGAATATGGTTGTTAAGAATCTATTACTAACCAGTCATACTCCATCATAACTTACCTTGATAATATGTGTTTCAACCACTGTCAGAAGCAATGTTTTATAGCATCTTTTGAGCCCTGATTGTTCCGACTGCCTTTTCAGGTCTATGACAGTTTTTTTTTGAAAAATTTGATGCAGTTTCCAGAAACGAAATCAGAAAATTTATAAAAAAAATTTTACTTTGAGAGTTTTGTTTTCAAAATAATTTCCCACACTCTAAGTGAAGTGCAGTGTGATATAAGTCGCCTATTCGCCTTGGTGTTCAAAAACCCAAATTGCATGCCGTAATTCAATTTGGAACGATTTGACGACGGACCAAAACTTAGCCTACAGGTTAATCGTTCCAGATATCGGGAGTTAATTGTCATGTTTCAAACAACCATAACTTTACAAAAAAGGTAAGGACAACAATAATTTCCAGATGATTTGAGAAAGTTTTGACCGAATGGCTGGTTGAAAAGTCTGGAGAAAAAAAACAGCCCGAGCACGAAAATTTCTTCACATTCTTCGAGAGTCGGAACAATAATATGATCAGTATTGGACTGAATAATTGTGCGAACCGATTTGACCGAAACTAGATAGCGTGACAAACTAGTCTCATCTCAGATTTCATACCTTTCTACCCTTCACAATCGGCTTTGCTTCCAGGTTTGATAGATCATAAATATCAATTGACATAATCTAGTTCAAAATAAAAACAATTCAAAGTTACTTTTATCCAGCAATTGTGTATGAAAAATAATTAGCTTCCTTTTCTAACTAAATTAACCCAAAAATAAAGATAGCACCTAATTTTTGGTCTGATAGACAAATTGGATGATAGAGTAACAAGATATAAATTATAATTGTGTAGAAAATCATTGTCAAATCAAATTACTTTACACTATGTAACACATCAGCTAAAATAAAAATTCAGGCAACAATTGAAATATCATTTCAGGTAAAATAATCTACATCGGGGTCTACGTATGCCCCCCCCCCCCCCCCACCTCCTCTTGAATGTAATAATTTGCCACGCCAAAAACGGACTAATTCGGCGATTTAGCCTATGCGAGTTGGTACCTTGAAGTGAATTATTCCCTTTTTGCTACGAGGGAAAAACTCATTAAAAATAAAAAGAACTATTTATATTTTATCAACGTTATAATATTTGAGTATTTTTGAGTCAATTGAGTACTTCTTGAACAGTTTCCATTTTTTCAGAGCAAATGTGGAGTGGAGAAGTTTTGGTTAATTTCTGCGATGTACTTGCGATGTTTATTGTACGCATTGTACAATTCAGTTCCACTCTTGTACAGTCTCGACGAGACAGTCGCTTCGTGTTCGGCCGAGAGAGAGGCGGCAGCGGCAGTCGTCTTGCTCCGACACGCTTTCTCTTCAGTACTCAGAGACAGACTCCTCGTTTCTATTATCAGCATCACAAACGGCATCAAATTAACATTTCGAAATATTCAACTTTCCCGACATTTTTTAAATGCCAATACCAAAGATGCCATCATCATCAAGGGCGGATTTGGGGTGGGGGAGGGTCAGACGCCCCCCCCCCTCAGGGATTCGATCCCCTGCCGAACCAATGAGTCTCCCTTTTATTAGGAGATATTCATTTTTGGTCACGGAGCCTAAAATTTTTCTAATGGCGCCTTCGGCGACAATATATACTAATTTTGAGGGGGGAGCGCGCGCCGAAAAAACGCGATTTTTTGGTCAACATTTTCGAAAAAGTGCCTAAACACGCTTTTTTCGGCCTGTTTTTTCAAAATTTTGCCTGCGGCACAGAAATTTTTGCCAAAACAGGGTCTTTGTAATGCTTGAGAGTTCTCGGAAAATCAATTTGGTCGACCTAAAATAAAGATCGACAAAACTTTCAATTTTTTTTGAAAATCCGCCCCCTCTCGAGAAAATCCTAGATCCACCCCTGTTCACCATCGAATTGAAATTGAAATAGCCGTGGTCGGCCAGCAAGCCAAAGTTAATATAACCTTTCCGACAAGCCTAAAATTATCAGATTGTCAGTGTTGTTATGCAATTGTTACGTAATTCTGATGTAACTTCGGCTGCAAGGAATGGCGGTTTGCTGAACATGCACCAAAAAAAAAACTGTCGGAATGTATGCTAGCACAACTGTTTGGTAAGTGTAATAAAAATTGAGTTGGAGGAAAGAATGTTAATTTGAACCCCCTTTCCTTTAATTTGTTCCTGCCATTTCTGCAAAGCAGCTGACGACTCCAACACGCCATTGGATTGAGCGAGTAACTTCACATGCATCTCACTGAAGGATAGGGAGAGGAAGTGGTGGTCGCAGATGGACTTCGGCTTCAGTCTCGCAGAGGGGGGACATCTCACCCCTTGCGATATCAGTTCACAGTGGGCTATTTTCGCACTGCTCGGCCAAGCAGCACCTGAAACGAAAGAAAAAGATAAATGATCTCTTTGTACTCATTTAGAAGTATAGAACCGAAAAATTATTAATGGTATCAAATTTAAGTCAGACAGAAAAGCCTTTAAAGGTAGTTTCTATGTTTTTGATAATCTTTTATATTAAATGAATGTCGAAATGCACCACGGTCGCAATGTTTAAATGAGTTCAATGTCTTACTTTTGTTTAGCGCAACGAGCAAGAAAACCATTTAGGCTCAACGTTTAAGGAAGGCCAATAAAAATCTAAAGTCTGGAATAAACTAGAAATTTTTTCAGAAAAAAATCGAATCTTTAGGCAAGATGAACTCGATTCAATTTCAAGTCTAGAGAATTCCGGTCAAATTTTTAGCAGAATTTTTGCCTACTCAGATTCAATTCATTCTAAAACGAACTAACTAGAAACAGTAGAAAACACCTTGCTTAGAAAAATTATCTTTTTTCGAACCGATTCGCTCTGTAATAACTTGAAATATTTCTCAGTTTTATCCCGTGAATAACTTGTTTCAATTAAAAGAAAACGTACGTGGCAATTCTAACGAAGCAATGTTTAGAATTTGTCTTTTAAATTCATCCACTTGAAGTGCTTCAAGAATACTTAAATGGGTTTTTGAATGGGTCTCATCAAAAACGGCGTGATCATACTTCTAAATGAGTACCTATCTTTTCACCTTGATCACAATTGATTTGGTCAATTTCTGTTGCATATTCAAAATTCTTTAGCAACGAAATGGCATTTCCCAATCATGTACAGACCGATAGTTCACAATTTAGATTAACGAATTCGGATTTAGCTGTCGGTTCTGCGATTCGCAGAGGATCTATGAAAGTCTTTGCAGCATGACTGAGCATAGTCCGTTTTTTTCCCACATTCCAGACTGAGTTAATTTGTTGAGCGAAGCTCTTTTTGTGCGAGTCAAGCTCTTTTTGTGCGAGTCAAGCTCTTTTTGTTGCATCTAGAACTTTCACGTAATACCACTATTGCAACCGAAATCTGTCAGGCGGTGCTAGACTCGAAGCTGGAGGTCAAAGGAGCGCGCGTCTTCTCACACTATCAATGCCATGGCAGCGGATCGAATACATAATCTGACGATCACGAAGTGAACTCTCTTCAGCAGTGCTGAGATCCTCTTTTGATATTAATAAGAATTTTCAATTAAAAAAGCTGGATGAGCCACTGAATTTGGCTCACAGACAACGATATAGTGATAAGAAATAATAAAATTTCAAAGTCAAGTCATTTGAAACAACTTACAGTAAATCTAAAAAAAAACATTTCCTTGCTTCAAAAATTAGAGTGACTCTTATTGCGGGAAAAGGCAAACACTCGAAATTCAGGGCTCCAATGAGCTGTTCACACGTCCCCACGTTATAAAACATAGGCGCTACGCGCAATACACCGAAGGCATAGAAACTGAAGCAAAAACCAAACAACTTGAACAACTAATTAAATAGACATGAAAAAATATATATGAACAAATAACCAAACAAACAGACCCATAATATGAATAAATGAAAATAAATAAATG
This sequence comes from Symsagittifera roscoffensis, assembly GCF_963678635.1. Classification (NCBI taxonomy): domain Eukaryota; kingdom Metazoa; phylum Xenacoelomorpha; order Acoela; family Convolutidae; genus Symsagittifera; species Symsagittifera roscoffensis. Next base: position 1,487,777 of record NC_087071.1, read on the forward strand.
AAATAAATACACATACATAAATAATAAAAGCAAAACTAAATGAAAGAAAGAATAATTAAATAAATGTAGAAATAAATATCAACAAATAAACAAAACACACCTGATAAATAAATAAGCAATAAAAAAATAAATCAATACATAAATAAATAAATAAATAAATACATAAATAAATACATAAATAAATAAATAAATAAATAAATAAAAGCAAAAGTGAAATGTACAAATAATTAAATAGACATGAAAAAATATATATGAACAAATAACCAAACAAACAGACCCATAATATAAATGAAAATAAATAAATTAAATAAATACACACGCAGAAATAATAAAAGCAAAACTAAATGAAAGAAAGAATAATTAAATAAATAAACAAAACACGTGATAAAAATAAACAAAAATAAATATGTACATACATAAATTATAAATAAATATAAGCAAACTAAACATAATTAAATAAATAGAAGAACAGATAATTAAATAAATAAAGATGAACAAATAAAGAAACAAACATACGCAATCACGTGACATAGCGCGATATAGTCCAGCCCACATGATAATTGATAACTGTGGACGTTATTTGTCGACACTTGACAACAGACAACATTAAAAAAAAAAACCCGTAACACGATACCATAACACCTTGACTAAAGTCTTCGGTGTAAACAAGTCCCCGAGCATGTAATTCTTGGGGTCGTGATTGATAAAGATCTTAAGTAGATTGGTCATATGAGCGAAAAATGCCGAAAAGTTTAAGTGCGCTAGCTATGATAAAGATAAACTCCCCGAAAATAACGTTCAAATTTTAGCTGCAAATCTAAAGAGTCTGGTTCTGCCCATAATTGTTCATGCATCACCCTGCTTTCAGCCGAATATTACAGGATTTCGATGACCTGAAAGAGTACAGAAGACAACAACACGTTAGATTAACGGATGTCGTGACTAATTGGAAGATCTGAAGAAGGCAAATTTTCTTGCGCTGAGTTTATACCTTTCAATCTCTCCAAATTAGTTCAAAATAACTATGATATCAACATACAAGACAAAGTGACTTTCAAACAGACGTCTGCCGCGACCAGACTTGCTCAGGGCACACAGTTCATAGTACCGATTTCGAAACGGAAGCTTGCCGAAGCGAACTTCTAGATAAGAACTCCTAGACTTATTAACAGAACTGAACAAGAGGTCGACTTTTTCAACAGCCATGGTCTCAAATCTCGAGTTTTAAAATACCTTAGGGGGTACTTTGACTCCGGCTACTCAGAGATAGTATCAAGTCTATGGAAACTTTTAACTGACCTAAACTGTGAAAAACACCTTCAGACTCGCGCATCTAGTCTGTTAAATCATAATAATAATAATATTCATAAAAAGCATAAAAATAATCATAATAATGATAATAATCATACCATAATAATGCATAATTGGCTTCCGAAAAATCGACTTTTAGAACATCTTTTTTATCCCCTCTAATCCTATTTGGGGTGGGTTGGGATTGTACCGTTTCTCCAAAATATCTTTCGCGACAAACTCAACTTTTCTTTTGATATACATGTCATACATACTTATCAATTCATCTGAAAAATGAGACCGAATTCAACTATCACGTATTTTAAATCAAAGCTCGATCGGAACGAAAACTCAAAAAATAACAGTTATGACATGTATACGTGTAATGCTAAACGTCACGCCCCCTTCCCCCCCTTCACCGTCAATTTACCCCACCTTGAGGATTTGTGCCCCCACCCACAGGTGGATTGAGGATGACACTTTGTATGGCCTCGAACCACTCGTCTCTCTGTTTGATGTCCTTCGATCTCAACTCGTAGACTTTCATCTTACTCTGCTGGTCTGTGCTCAGTCGCAGCACAAACGGGTAGTCACTGCTACGAAACAGAACAAAAAGATAAAACTCAAAATTCATATTAATCAGTTATCTTTAACATCGAGAAGTTTGGGCTATTTTCTGTTATACGGCCCAAAAAGTTTTTTTTTGCCATTTTGAAGTTCGATCATGACGCTCTAATTTGATTGGTTGAAACTATTATCAGCAAAAAGAATTCGCAGCATTTTCATTGAAAACAGAAGCTCAATTAACATTTTTATAATTTGGGCCGTGAACGCAAAAGACCGGAAGTTTGTGAACAAATCGAGAAACGGTGTCCCGCAAATAAAAGGACAGCTGCTAAGACGACATTCACTTTTCATGGGACTTTCAGATGACACTGCACACAAACTCTCCAATTGTGTTTCTGAGAAAAACACAAATTTAAATTCGACTTGATCAATTTACTGTTTTAATGCTCATTTGACGCCCCGTTGTCTTGTCTTAATGGGCTGTCATCTTTATTAACAAGCAGCTCGAAACACGCAGTGTCGAGATGTAAAAAACCTTCGAGACGCAAAATAAGCTGTTGCTTATCTGTTATGAAACAAATGAGAAAAACTCGAACTAAACATGCATTTGAAAACATTTTCAAGCTAATGTACAGTTTTTATTATTTCATTCGTTTTGTTTGATTGTTCTAGAAAATATTTTGCACTATTTTTGCAAATTAAGACTAGTTTTTCAAATATGGCACTGGGAATTAACTAGTTTTTCAAATAAGGCACTGAGACATGTTGCACACATGTTTTTTCTTTGTAAAACCTATAATTTAAAGAGGTTGTTTTTATTTTCCCTCCACCTCACATGTGCATCCATTTACTGGTGTAACGAGTGGTTTTAAAAGGCTAAGTATGAAGACCAAGTATAATTATCATGTCAAATATAATCTGTCCGCATGTCAATTAATGAAAAAAAATCTTCAATCGCAAATGAAAAGAAACACTCTGAGTCGATGAGAAAAGGAAACAAGACTGCTCGTATATCAGGACAAAACCCTGAATGTTCCGACGGTCCCTTAATTCATAACGAATAGTTTTTGGGAACAGAAAGTATTGAGAACCAATAATTTTTGGACTAAATCAAAGAGTAAAATTTTGAGTCGTACTAAATTAATATGACCAATTAGCTAGCCTCAATTCACTTTGGAACAATTTCGTTGTGCGGGATATTTCGCCACGCATAAATAATTCGCGTTACGCTCTCAGCCTTATGAATAACTTCTTCAAAGCGCACATAATTTAGTCCAAAAAATGGCAAATTTGGCAATTTTCAAACCCCCAGAACTTTACAAAAAAAAATCGGAGGTAAAATATCTTTTTAAGTTTGAACTCAGGAATCCGATATTTTCAATGGGTATAAAAAATTTTCTCGAAATCTTTAATTTCGATCGGTGAAAATTGACTGAATAGAAAAAAAACACACCGAGCATAAAAATTCCGTTTTCTTCGAAAATCGGAACAAAAAGTCACCAAGGATTCGACGCAAGAGTTCCGAAGTGCACAAAAGCAGATAAGATATAAAAAAGATTTAAAAGCAATAAGGACAAGGTAGCGTAATCAGGGAATCGTAAAACAATTCAGGAAGAAGTTAGTGCAGTTTTCAAAGATTAATACTTGGATGTATTACATAAAACTTTTAAACAGCTAGTAACTACCCTCTACTTCTTCAGTGATGCCTCGTGTACTTTAATTAGCCGGTATTGTTTCGCATTCGATGCATGCTCTACTGACGCTATGCTACGACAGTTCAATAAGTGAAGCAACGATATGAAAAACTACTGAAACAAAGAGCCTTCTACACTAGTGGACAAAACTAAGCGCAAATTCAGGTTTTTTCTCTTTACAATGCATGTATTCGAGGATGATTTTGGACAACTTTTACTGATTGTTTGAACAAAAACTTTGCATAGACCAAGAGCAAATGATCAGAGCTGCCCTCTACGAAATTATCAAGATTTGGTTTCAAAAGCTAAGCAGTTTTTTCCGGGTGAAGTTGTAAGAAACACTTGAGTTCAGTAAGTTGTCTGTCACACTGAACAATTCAATTATAGTGCTTAAAATGTTTCACATCGCATGAACAACATTTTCCCCCGCTTTTTCTAGAAAGAAGTTCACACCGATGCAACCCTTGGTGCAGTTGGTGAAAGCTGGTATTTTCAAACCCAAAAAAACTGGTAATTCTTTGAGGATCAAGTTAACATCCCCCCCCCCCCCCCCACCGCCTATAGCCGTTTGGGGGGATGTTAACTTGGTTCTAAGTTAGAAACTTTCAGCCACTCAGAATCGAGCATTTTACATGCAGCGCTTAGCAAATTCAATGCGAACTAAATGCTGGGGTGGAAGATTTTAACTTGGTCTATCTAAGAGGAGGATGTTAACTTGATTAATTTGATCCTTCTTTGAAACTAAATTTTGATAATTTCATAGAGGGCAACTCTGTTCATTTGCTCTTTGTCTATATCCAAAATCATCCATAAACAAGCATCTTAGAGAGAGAGAAAAACTTGAGTTTTAGCCTTATTTTGTCAACTAATGTACTAACAAGACCAACTACCAATGAAATTGTGTTATGTCATGCTGCTGCAAGAAGCAAAAGAGATACCATTCCATTCATTTACAACACAATTTTGGCTCAAAATCTGGCTCCACTAATTTGACTCAAAATCAGTGAATTTAACAAAGCCACTAAACTGGCAAAAACTGATTTAACACAAAGCGCCTGGTAATAATAATTTCCTACTCTTTATATTCGTAGTCTGGGGAAAAGGGGGGGGGTTAGACGAGTTTCGAAAATGAAGAATGTGAATTTCGAAAAGAATCAAACTTTCAGAAATGAAAATAAATGGTATCGGAGATGGCTGATAACGTTTAGGCAACTATTAGTTTATCCTAGATCGCAGATACACAAAAGGACAAAAATCAACGCAACTTCTGAGATTTTCCTTCAAAAATTCTTTTTTTTTCACAGACATTAGCGAGCTAAATTTAGTTCAAACTCGATAAAACTTAAGATTCAGATCGAACCACAGAAAACAATCAGAGTTAAACCCCATTTGAAAGTATCTGTATTCAGGTTGAAATATTTTCCAGTTTTCTGGATCTCAACCTGCCAGTTTTCAATGAGTCAATGAAAGACGTTTTTACAAACGCGTGAAATAGTATGTAGGATTAATTCGTGTATTCAGTCGGATAACCTGTACAAAGCAATTCAACGCATTAACTAACTTTGGAAAAATCGCTTATTCCAGATATCCTGGGCGACGTTCGTTGAAAATGCAAAATGAAGAATGGAGCTATATTAGTTCTTAAACTCTTAGTCCAATAAACTATTTAAATTTCATCAATTTTCAAAAAACACATTAAATCCAAGATTTGAACACCGCAACTCGTTTATGTTGCGTTGTATATTAATAATTTGGTTTAGCGCCTGAAATGATTTTGATGATTGACTTCAAGATTTTATGTTTGCAAATGAAAATCTAAATTCATTGCTAGTAGTATTCTAAATACAAAAGTTTGTTCTGGCTTTTGCCGAACTATCATATAACTATATGGCAAGTTTCTACTTTGTCGTATGTCGTCTCTGGTTCGAGGTCTTCTTCCAATTCCGGGTAGTTCTGTTATCGTTCGGAATATTCGCTCTGATCTATTGAGTCGTAGAGACATTTCGATTAAATTATCGTCGTATAACATTTTGTAAATGTTTTGTCTAAATTCTAATCTTTTATTGGTTAATTCTAAGCTATTAAGGTCTTGTTCGAGACTTATGGTCGCACCAGATGAGTTAGGACCGATGGGTATAACTCATAGAGTAATTTCGGATAGGGTACACCGTCTGCTCGTCACGCTATCTTATTTTCGGCCGGATAGATTCGTGCAACTTCTTAGTCTAATACCGATCCTAATCTTACTCTTATACTATCTAGTCTCAGGTTGTTTAACTAGTCTCTGCTAGGCTCAATAGATCTAGGGTATACTGGTTTATTGCGGTTGCTGAAGTCTTCTTGGAGAGTCAACTAATTTCTAAGTTAAATTCAAATCTCTCTGGTGCTGAAATTACAAGTAATTTCAGCACTTACAAATAAGTGGATTGTTAGTTAGATGGATCATGATTGGTTAATATTAAATACTTTACATTGGTAAAACATCTAATTTATCCAATCATAAAATGTAGTTTAGATCAGGTTCCACCCATCCGGGTTTTACAGAGTTTTTTAGAATAGTTTTTCTGCAATTCGAAGGATGGATGATGGACGTTGGTATCTGGCGAACATCATATTTCTTGTCCGTTTTCTCTTGTTAGAGAAGTTCCAGGATGCTTGATTTAGGGACATCAAACGTTGTGTCTTCTTGCGACAACGACTGTGTTTCCGCAACAAACTCAAATCTGATTTCAGAATGGTTGGCTGTGTCAGGTTTTTCTGATTCTCGTGGAGAACTTCTTTTGTGTCTGATCTTGTCTGGGAATGGCGTGGAGATTGTGCGTGGAGGGGATGCCTGGTTACTCGGATCTGTACGTATACTTGAATATCGAGGTGGTCATTGGTCTAGTTCAATGAAGTCCTTTTCTGCGAAGTCAAGTCGTACTCTAAATCCTTTGAGTTGTGATTGTGGGCGGCATATTGATTGTGGTTGGCCATTCTTTTTCGAGTGTAGTGGGGTCGTTTTGTCTTTGGATGTTCGTCCTTGGTGTTGTATTCTGATCTATGTATTGCATAATGTAATTTACATTTTATAAAACTTTTATTAGTTTAATATTTTTTAATTATGATTTTAGTTAGTTGTTTCCACAAAAGCTTTTTGTTTTAGTTCAGTTATTTTGAAGAGTTACTCACCCTTGAGTAGCTCTTATTAAAAATAGGAGTGTGTGTCACAAAGCGTGGATGTAGCGCGGTGGGTTAGGCCGGTTATAGAGCATGCTCAGGACGTCCTTCCTGGTGGGTTAGGCCAGGAGTGGGAGTATGATTGCATGCGGTTTTTGTGAGAGGTCCTGTTATGTGACAACGTTTTATGTTGGGTTTGTTGTGGTTTTTCTTATGTTTTGTTGGTTGTGTCCTTTTTTCAAAAATCAAATTGTTTGTGGTATGGGTTTGTCTTTCGACTTTTTTGTGTTTTATTATTTCTTTCTTAGACTTTATAATAGTCTTCAAAAGAATAAATTATCCAGTTTTAAACTGGGTTAATCCGGTTTGGGTACCATTGGTTTCCTTTTCTTAATCATGCTGTTATTCTATGGTTTGTGGTGTTTAGTAAGCTGCGTTGGTTAGTGTTGTTTAGTGTATAATTCCTTTCCAACCGGGTTAAAAGAAAGTTTGAAACGTGTTATCTTGTGTTAGAGTTATTGAGTGTGAAAGCTTGAAACTGAAATTCATTATTTTAAACAATTCTTCGTGGGCGAGCTGTGCGAATGTGGATAGAATTTCTGTGCGAATGAATGGAAATATCAAAAGGTTAGTACTGCATTTTCGTTTTATCAATTTACTACATAGAATTTTTAATTTTACTGCTATTTATTGGGAAAGATTAAGTTACAAATTTTCATCATAATTAGATTTACTGCTTGTGGGGGAAAATTTATAAATTAAATTACTGCATTGGTATTATATTTATTTAATTGTTGGTGCAAAAATTTAATAGAGTTTTAAACAGTGTTTGAAGAAGTTTGCTATTTTTTATTTTTCTTTTGTGAATTTTTCAGATGATCGTTGGATGAAGGCTAAAATGCTAAATAAGACGTGGATAAAGAATGGTGAGTTTCTAATATTTTAATTAGTTAGTAATATGTATAATTCATACTTACCTGTTAGTCGTCGGGGAAGAAACCGTGGGGGAAGATGTCGTGGATGAGATCTGAAGTTGTTAGTAATTTAGCTAAAATGCGGATGATATTTTTAGTTTGAAGCAGTGGCCAAAGCAATTGAAGTGCTTTAATGGTGGTTAGTTCTTCAGTGCCAACTGCAAACTCGTAAGGTGTGTTTTGGATTAGATTATATAATTTGTGATTGAATTTAGTGTTGTGGATGAATTCTAAAATGGGGATTTCTATAGGTTGTACAAATTCGTGTGGGATAAGGAAGGGTCGGGATTCTTCGGCGTTGAGGGTCTTGGTGATGGGGCAGAAGATATACATTTGGGTTATGGGATCATAATTTCGAAGAATACCATGAAGGTTAGTATCTTTAATGCAATATGTGAAGTTAAGAAAGAATGGTGAGGTGTATTTGGAATTGATGAATTGAAAACGATGGTGGTTGTCTGGAGGGAGTGTGTAGATCAAAGTGATTTTGGATGAAACGATAATATGTATATGTGTGAGTTTGTTTAGTGCGCAACATAATATCGTGTGAGCAGTGCAAATCTCTTTCATGTGGTGCAAGGAAATGAAAGGTTAGTGAAAATATTTGGAAGCGTTCTTTAAAACTTTCGTAGGCTTGCGTATCTGTTAGTGCTTCTGAAATAATGTGGTCAAACTTGCGATCGAAGATATTTAATCTAAATACATATGGTGTTTTAATGAAAAATTTCTCGGTGATTTGTGGGTTAGCGAAGCGATCGTCGTCTAAGAATTGATCTTGGTTAGTTCTGATGATGTTATGATCGTAATATTCTAGTGTATATTCATTAGCTCGGGGTGCAGTGTGTGTTTTTAGTGATTTTTTATATCCAATGTAAGTAAATTGTCTAGGTGTTAGTGGTGTAGTGAGTCGATATAGCATGTCCTTATTCCGTTCTATATCGATGTGAGTGTTGGGTAAAGGTAAGCAAAGGGGATTAGTAAAATGATAATATGATGTCCAATGGAGTGTAGGCATTAAAACGTGTTCGTCTACAAAGCTACGTGTTTCGTTAGTGTCGTGAGGGGTGTTTAAGGTGTATTGTGGAAATGAGGGTAAGGTGATAGCTAAAAATTCTTTTGTGTTAGTGTGATTTGGATGATTTATATATTCACGGGCTGTTCCTGGTTTTGCTGGGAAAGGATGGTTGGGGAATTTTCTTTTAAAAGTGCGGTAAGCTCTATTAGTGCTGAGTGAAGATTCAGTAGATGTGGATGATGGTGCTAATGATTCAGTATAAATTGAAGAGGGTGTAGGGGTAGGGGGGTTGGATGAATCTATTGTGGATGAAATTTGGTTTATGGTTGGGGTGTCAAGGTGGTAGGGTTGTTGTTGTAGGGTAATAAAATTATCTAGTTCTGGGGAGATTCGGGGGGTATCTGGAGAATGAGATGATTGGTCTGAATGAAGTGAGGAGTAGGTTGGAGTGACTTGGGAAGCATAAGAGGGTGTAGAATTGATTGGGTCAGGGTTATTTGGCAGTATGGGTTGAAAAGGGGGTTGGGAAAAATTTGAAGAATTGGTGTGAAAATTATTGGATGGAGATGGTTCAGAGTCGGCAAATTCATCGGGGGTTTCAATATTCGGGTTATTGAGTTGTGAGGTGGATTATAAAACTGAGATGTGTGAATTAGTATCGGAATTCATGCCTGATGTTACATTACTGGATGGGAAATTGGGTGGCGGAAAAGCAAAAAGTGGTATTATTGGGATTGGAGTGGTGAGGTTGGTTGGGTGGGAATTTGATCGGTGTAGGGATCCAAGTTGTCGGCTCATCGTGGGCTAAAAAAATTATTATTTTGAGACTGAAAAGCGGTGGTATGGGGTTGTTCTATAATTTGTTCATAAGTATTTTCATCTTGTGAGCGGTGTGGCATTATATGTTGGATGGGACTTTGTGATATGGTTGGTCTAAAATTTTGATTATGTGTTATGGCTAAATTTCGAAAATTACGTGGGACTAGGGATAATGGATGGTTATGTGGTAGGGGTGGTAACTGTGGTGCTGTTGGCGTTGTGTCTACATTGTTATGTTCTTCGTCGTATGTGTTCTGTCTGGTTGCTATTTTTGTGTTATATTCTTTTATTTGTGCGTCTAAAAGAATTTTGTTTATAGATGTAGAAAAGATTCCAAAAAATCCTGCAAATAGTATGCGTGCTACACTTGCTTGTCTATTGACTTGTGTGTGTATAGCACATGTGTTATAGATTCCTTTTAAAAGTGAGAAAAGAAATCCAATAAAGTTAAACATTGCGTATAAAATAGTCAATTTTTCTAAGATGTAGTAGGGCCATCCTAGAAAATCAAGAATTTCATTTTTGAGTGTTACAAAGCTAAAAATATTGATGGGTGATATATCTTGGGGACGGTATTTTTCACCGTTTAGATATATATAATCTTTAATGTCTTTAAAATATCCGCTATAGTCTTGCATATAGATGTCTGCAAATCCTGCGGTTTCTGCAAGTTTGCGTAAGTTTTGGTCAATTGATTGTCTTTGTATAGTGTCCATCTGTGTTAATAATTCTTGGAATTGTTGTGTTCTAATGTGATGTTGAATATCTGATTTTGAATATATTCCTATTGATTGTAAGTCTATATTTGGGTTTCGAGCGATAGCGCGAATGCTTTCTGGTGAAAATTTTTTGAGTGATTGCATTAATGTGGGATATGGGGTGAGAAGGTAATATTTATCTTCATCAGGGTTTAGTTGTACTACATTGTGGCTATTTTCTGATCCACATGGGACTGCGGTATCCCAGAAATAGGTTCTTCGTGAAAGTGTGTCAACGAAATATACTTTATTCTTATAAAAGATAGGGATTCTTTTATAGCATCGTTTATCTTCAAAAACGTATAGTGGTGATACTTTTTTAGTACAAGTATAAAACCATAAGATGTTTCCTTCATAGTCTAAAAAATTTGATCTATTTCCTGATAGTAAATATCCTGCGTAGGGTATTTTTAATACTGCTAGTGCAAGTGATTGTAATATTTGTGTTCTTTCTAATTCGCATAGTTGGTGTAGTGTTTCTAATTCGGAGAGTGACATTTCTTGAAAAATTCGGCTAATCGTATAGTCTAGTTTCATGTCTAAGTGAATATCATAGTGGATATTACCAAAATATGTACTATTCATTAGTGATAGTTCTTGTAAACGTGTGCTTTCAGCGTCTTGGGGTTTTAGATGTCCACCAGGTTGACCTGTATTCTTTTGAAAATTAACTGGTATATATGATGTTCCTTCATTTAGGGGATGACTTGTGGCGTATGGGTCGACTTTTATTGTTCCAGTGGTCATGTCGAATCCATGTTCGTATTCAACTAATATTTCAGAGTATTGTGTTTTGTGAAGTGGGTTTTGATATTTACATGCGAGTTCTGTTTCTTGATATACTTGAAAACGTGTTAATTTATTTTCTATATTTTGAATGTTTCGAAAATCAGAACTTATTTTTCGTAATGGATTTACTTGTTCATATGGTATTGATTGTAAAAATATTTTTCGTGAAATTTTATCATACGAGCGTGTATTTTTGCTACTTGAAATGTTGTACATGTGTCTTCAGGGAACCAAACAATTGTTGCTTGTGTTCGTGTTGTAGGGTCGCAATAACCTTGATCATTTTTACAAGGTAATCTGATTCCTTGATAGATCATTGTGTTGTCTGATAAATCTCGTGTGAGTTGTATTTTTTCGAGTTGTATTTTCCAATCGAAAAACATTATCTCTTGGTATCCTTTATTTTTTGTGTCTGCTTTGCAGTTTGATGGGTTATTTATACCAATGTGTGGTATCCAATGTTTGTCGTGTATGTCATAGGTTAATCTTCGTGTGCGCCGTTATATGGGTACTTTTCATCTAATTTTATATGTCCTTGATGTCTTTCAAGTTCTGCTTGATGTACAGAATCTGAAAAAAACTTGGAAATATACTAACTTTCTATCTGAGTTTTTATTTTGTGTGATATTTAGTCTAAGTAACTCGTTTTTACAATCTTTGGGATTGAGATGTAAAAGTCGTTCTATATTACTCTGGTAGAATGATTCATGGTCAAGTCGGTTTTTATTTCCGTTCGAGACTTGTGAACAATGTACTTTCTTTTCGGAAAATGTTGCTGTGAATTTATATCCTGTAACTGTTGTTGCTCGGGCTTTTGAATAAAGTGTTGCTATTACATTTGTAGTTTCTATTGCTTGGGGTTCTGTTTCGCATTGTGATACTTGATTTATTGCATACTTGTGTAGTGTTTTTTGTTCGTTTTCTTCACAATCGTAATGTGTTACTAATAAATCTTGGGATCCTGTGCGGGGAGAAGGGTTTATGTTTTGATTTGAGATTACTAGAAAAAGGAGTTGGAGAAAAATTAATAATTTTAGAATATACATGTGTATGATAATCCTGAGTATGGGTTATAAAATGTGATGTAACCAATTGTCTTTTTGGTATATCTGTCGTATTTATATATTACTTCAGTGGTTATAAATGGTGGTGGTAGTGATTGAGCTGTTATGTTTGGTGGATTTAATGGGTAGGGATGTTGAGTAATGTTGTTTAATTTAACTGTGATTTCAAACTTTAATTGTAAACTGTTTTGTTGGAGTATTTGGATATTGTGATCACGGATATCGTCGTGAATGTCTTGTCGATATTGTAATCTATTAAGTGCCCAGTTGTGAAGGCGATTACTTTCTAGATGTTGTCCAAATAATGGTGGAGGTGCTGTAAATGTATTCCAATCTAGTCTTAAAGGGATATTTGTTGATGATTGTTCTCGATATCTTGCGTCGAGATTATTTGGAAAATTTAAGTTAAAAGGCGTCGGTGAAACTTGACTAATTGATGGTGTTGATGGTAGTGATAATGTTTCTGGTAGTGATGAGGATGTTGTATCTGTAGAAATGTCTATTGGGTCATTGATTAAATTTGGTTCACCTTGTGTGAATGAATGTGTTGTCCAATATGGTAGTCGTGATGTTTGGTTTGGGGGATTAAAGGGGTTTTCACGTATTTGTTCAGATGTTGGTGTTGAGCCTAAGTAATCTGAGGGTAAGCTTGAGGTGCTACGTTGTGAAAGAAGTGTTGGGGTTTCTGGTAAGATACCAGTGGGGTTTTCTGGAGTGTTTTGTGATGGGGATTGAGGTATTTCAAAATGAACTCGGGGAGTTTGAAAATTTCTATTTCGTCGAGGATGTATAATTTGTCTATTTATTTCTGTTGTGTTTTGGTTTTGACTAAGATTTCGTATTCTACTTAGTTCTTGTGGTAGTGTTGGGTATAGGTTATATGTTGGTTCACTCAAAGGTGCTTGTCGTTGGACTGGTTCTAGTGGTTCAGATAAACGAGCGTGTCGTTCTTCAAAAGTATATGGGTTATCTTGAAAGGAAATTCGTGTAGATGTTTGAGGATTTTGGGTAGTTGAAGGTGTTGTTGGGTTATCTTGGGATGATGTCGGTGAAGACTGACTTTGTGACTGTTGGGTAGCAATTTTTGATAGCTTTTTGGTTTATTCTTTTAGTGAAGAAGTTTATGTTTATTATAGTATTCTTCTAAAAAAAGAATTAGACGGATTGTTGCTAGGGCAAATGTGAGGATTGCTTTCTTTATACATTTGCATATGGTCAAAATGAGGGATGATAGAAATGTTATGAAAATTACAAATAGTAGAAAAATATCAGTTCTACTGAAAATAGTTCGTATCATTTAGACAAGTTGTATGAATCGTACCTGTGGATATAATCAAGGGTTTTCGAAAGTTGGAGAAATAGTTCGAATATAGTGTAGAAAATTAAAAAAATATTACAAAAAATGATTAAGATTATTAGAAAAGATTCAAGGATATCAAAAAGAAATATTATGAAAGTTTCAAGTATCGTAAAAAATTGTTTGAGGTTTGTGATAATTTTAGTGACTGTTTGATAGAAGAGCATTTAAGAAATGACTTCTTGATCGAATATTTTTTGTTGTTTGGGGCAATTTTCAAGTGTGGTCGGATTATTTATTAGTTTTTTGACAAGTGGGTTGAGTTTGGTAAAAAATTGTTGGGGGCAATTTTTATGGTGATCGGGAGGTCTTCTTTGTCTTTATTTTCATTTGTCAAATGATCTGGGGTATTTTTAAGATTTTATACTTTAGGCTAATTAAAATGGTCGTTCTTTTTCTTTAGGCTAATTTAACATATTTGTTTGGGGGATATTTGAGGTCTGAGTTGGGGAAATATTGTTGATCTTTGGTTTATTAGATAAGGGAGGGTTAGGATATTATGGTGATATTTATTTTAGTTGTCAAGTTGGAGTGGTTTGCTTATTTTTGACCTGGAGGTCGTAAAGTTATAGTTATAGATATGCCTGGAGTTTAATATCGTTCGTCTAGTTGGTTTGTGTTAGAGTTAGAGAAGGTGACGGATTGGATGAATCCTATTGGCTAATTATGAACTAGAATCGCTGCGTGTTTGTCAGCATGTTATTTTGAAAAATGAAAATTCAAAATGTTTCAAAGGTCTAAGATTGTGAAATACAAAATTAAAGTGGTTTTTGAAATTCGACTTTCTTTAATATTTTAGATTGTGGGATGAATAATTTATAATTTTTACGTGGTTGGTTTCTAAGTCGTGAAGACTCTCTATGTTCTGATTTGTCAATTTGTTCTTGGGGTATTATTTGTTCTGTCATTTTTCTATTTTTTCTTTCTTTTTGAAATGTATTTTGATCTAGATTTTTTGTATTGTTTTTTGTGGTGGTTGATTTTGTTATTTGGTTTTTGAGGTGAAAATCTTTTTGTTCCTTTGTTGTATTTTCCGTATGTGGGTCATTTTGAATAACTTGTAAACCTGTAAAAGAATATAATTGAGTTAGTTCGCGGAGTGCGTATTCTTTTGGATAATAAGGTAATAGGTTATTTCGGTGTTGAACGATTTCTTTTTTGTCTGAGTCGGTGATTTTATATGTGACATCAGTGGGTTTTGCAATTATTTGGTATGGTCCTTTACGAAGGGGTTGTAATTTTTTAGAAATTCCTTTTTGAGTGGTAAAATTGGGTATTAAAACAAATGTTCCAATTTTTAAATCGGAGGCTGGTGTAAAGCGTGAATTTATTTGTTCATTTATGTTTTGCCTTTGTAACAACTTTTTCGTTATTTTTTGATAAATTTCATTGTGTTTTTTATCTCTATTTAAAATCCATTCGGTGTGTGTACCGGAGGCTAATTTAAGAATTTGTGGGTGATGAAAATGATCTTCATCGTGTGTATGTAATGGTAGGTTATAACAAATTGAGTCTTTATTTGGTTGACAATAACCTTGTGCGTTTTTATGAGAGTTTGCTGTAAACATTATTGGTTTGCGTGGCTTTTGGTTAAAAACCATTTCATATGGTGACATTCCTAGAGTTGTCGTAATTTGTGAATTATATGCTAAGGGAAATAATTTTACATCTGCTGACCATTCAGTATATCTTGTATCATTTCCATTGATGATACATCTAAGATATTCTTGTAATGAACGGTTCATACCTTCGACTAAGCCGTTTGTCCAAGGTGCGTGAGATGTACGTGGTTTGTGTTTGATGTTATATAGATGACATAGTGTGATAATTTCATTATTTATGAATTCTGTACCGTTATCTGTAACTAGAATTTCTGGTAGTCCAAATTTGGCTATCCAGTGTTCATAAAGCGTTGTGTAAGCGTAATAAGCGTTACAATGTGGTACTGGGTTAAGTGCTACATAATGTGTAAATGCGTCAACAATTACCATAATGTAGGAGTTTCCTTCGGATGAGGGTGAAATTGGTCCTTTTGTATCAAAGGAGATACGGTGGTTAAAGTACAAACTTTGTCCTTTAAAATCTTGTTTTTGTGCTATTTGTTTTTGATTTGGGTAAGGTTTATTTAGTTGACATACTATACAGTCATTGCATAGTACTTTTATCCAAATTGGTGCATTTGGGAAATAAAAGTTTTGTATAAAATTTGAATATGTTTTTTCTGATCCAGAGTGTCCTTTAATATTTTGTGTATGTGAAATATTAAAAGCTATGAGAATCATACTTAGAGGGAGACAGGGAACTGTAGATTCATTTAATTTGTATTCTAGAAGGTCTGTGTTTTCGTTAATTGTTGTATTATTGAATTTTCGAAAATATCGGAGGAGTGTTTTATTTCCTAAAATAGTTGTATCTGCCTTGACGGGTTTAGTTTTATATTTGTGCCATGATTTTAGTTGTCGAATTACCGGGTCAAGATTCTGATATTGTTTCAGTGTTGAAATTGTAATTGTTTCTGTTGGGGGGAGAAATATGTTTTCAATTTCTAATTTAGATAAGGGTATTGTATCAAGTGGGTCATGGAGGTCAAAAACTTGATTTATTGTGTATTTTGAATCGTTTGTTTGTGGTCCTGATAAGTTTATTTTATCAGTTAAATTTTCTTTTTCAATTAGTGGAAAATGGTCTTTTTTAGGCGGGTGTTGTTTTATTCTTTTTTGTTGGGTGTTATTTTTTATCCATTGTGAATATGGGATTGGTTTAAAAGTTGATGTTCCAAGTAGATCAACTTCATAGTGATTATTTTGACAATCTAAATAAAGTGGGAAATGTTGTAAATTATTTATTTGTGATTGTTCAACGTCAGTTTTTACTGCATATTTGCATTCCAATCGGGGTGATGTTTCATTTTCTGCAAGGTAGAATTTTATATTTTTGGGTATTTCAACTGTGGTTTTACGTGTAAGTAATTCAGGTGGCGTATTTCGACTTAAAGTGTCTGGTAATGCAAGATTTTTTCCTGCGGTCCAAACTATATGTAAGTTTGGGAATTTCATTAAAATTAGTTGAAATCTGTAAACTCGGTGGTTTGGATTAGACTTTTGTGTAAAAAGGAAAATGATTGGTTTATGGTCTGTGAATAGAACTGTGGGATGTTTTGATCCAAGTATCAGAAATTCATATTCTGTTAGTGTATATATTATGGCTGTACATTCTCTCATTAGAGTTGAGAGTCGTAGCTCTGCTTGAGTGAATAATCGAGAATTTGCTGATATGAGGTTCATTTTATTTGTACCATTATGTGATTGTAATAATGCTGCGCCGATGCCAAAGTTCGAAGCATCGCACATTGCATAAAATGGTTGATCTGAATCTGGAATTGTGTTTGAAATTTGTTCAGTTAGAAGTTTTTTAATTTCTTCAAATCGTGCTTGATGTTCTGTATTCCATTCAAAATTATTTTGTTGTCTAAGTATATTATAGAATGGTCGTAGATATAATTGCATTTTATAAACATATTTGCTTAAAAAGTTTAACATTCCAAGGAATTCTTGGATTTTCTTTTTATTTGTTGGTGGTTGGAGTTTTTGAATAGCGTCTATACGTGATTTCAATGGAGTGATTGTTTTTCTTTCTATATTATGTCCTAAGAATTTAACTTTTGTCAAAAAGAAGTGTGATTTATCGGGGGCGGCCTTCAGATTTTCGTTCTGAAGTATTTGGTGATATTGTTCTAAAACATTGAACATTTCTTCTTTAGTCTGTGATTGCATAAAAACATCGTCTAAATAGGTGATTGCGTTTTTCTTGAGTATTAGTGGTCTAAAAATTTTGCTCATAAAAGCTGAAAATGCTGCTGGTCCTATGGATATTCCATAGAATAAGCGGTTGAATTCATATTGTTGGTTTCCAATGACAAATTGTGTTAAGCGTCGTGATTGTTCATCTAATGGCATTTGATTATATGCACTATTCATATCGGCGGTGGTAAAGTATTTTCCGTTTATTTTTGTTAAAATAACTTGTATTGGTTCAATGGGCCAATTACACTTTGATTCATCTATGAGTGAGTTGAGGTATCTAGCATCGAGAACGATTTTTAATGATTCTCCTTTAGCTAGAATGATAACAGGGTTGATAAATGTGTTGCCTTTTGGTTGTTCTTCTTTATTTACTGGTGATATAATGTTGTATTGTTCTAAAATGTCGAGTAATCTGTTCACTTTATCGTGTAAGTGAATTGGTACTTTACTTGCTCTTTGTTTTTTGAAAACTGAGTCTGGTTTTAATGGGAGATGTAGCGATGAGCTGATTTTGCCAACATCAAATTTGGATGTTGCATAGACTGATGAATATTTAATTAGCTGTTTGGCTAGCTTTTCAAATTCGTCTTGTGTTATCTGTGAATGTTGGAAATTAAACATTGTTAAAAATTTCTGTTGATTCTCTGTGTAGTTACTTATGTTGAATGTAGGTTTGAAATATGGGGTTTTTGTGAAATAATCCGTATTTCTGTTTTCGTTACTTATTATATTATTTATAGATAATTCTTCATTAAGGATTGTGGATTGGCAAATATCTAGTAATTGGAGTATATTATTTACACGATATGCTTTTTCGTGTGTTGGTGATATTGTAGCGTTGGTTTCGCAATAGCCTAAAAGTCCTAAAGGTAATGTTACTTGGTAAGGTGTATTGTTGTATACATGTAAGGAAATAATATCTGAATTCGAGTTTTTCAAATATTTTATTGATGAGATTGTGATTTTGAAAAATTTATGAATAGGTTTGAATTCAAAATCTGACATATAAAATTTTTGTTTGTTTTGCTTTTTATCATATTGGTGAACTTGCTTTATTGAAAAATTGTATATGTTTCCTGATAATGGTTTCAAGTGTTTTCTTTGTTGGTTATATATTGGATAGAATTTTGAAAAGAATGGTGGTTGTTTATTTAATCTTTGAAAAAATGTTAGAGATGTGTTTTTTGTTTTTGTATATTTATCTTTGATTAATATTTTACTGTTCAAGATGTTGATTGTTGGTATATATTTAGATATGAATGGTATTCCAATGATATTATGTTTAATATCGGTGATATGGAATATTTGTTTAAATGGTTTATTTAAAATTTTACTTTGCTCTATTGTTCTTGTGGGGAGAAGAAATAATTGGATTTTTCCGTAGTTTATTAATGTTGATCCTTGTGCTGTTGCTAGTTTGCTGGAGGTTTCAAGAGGTGTTAGCTTTGGGTGTAAGGTTTTTATTTCATTCCATGTGGGAATGTTTATTATATTTGATTCTGCTCCTGAATCAATTAAAAAATCAATTTCAAGATCTGGTGGTTGAAATTCTTTGTTTCTTGGACTTTCTAAGAGAAATGGTATTGTCCAAATTTTTTCTTTGGGTTGTTCTTTTTGTATATTTTGATAGATGTGATTTGTATTCAAGCATTTTGTTTTGTCATTTTCAGTGGGTTGATTTGTAGTGTTAATTCCATTAGTTTCTTGCGTCGTTGGTGTGGAATGTGTGGGTTTAGTATAATAATTGTGAAGAAATTCTGATTGATTTTCATATATGTGTGATGAAAAAGGTTGTTCATATATAACAGGTTCATAGTCATTTTCGACTTTTATCATATTGATGGAGAGAGTGTTTTCTGCGTCGCTTTCTGAATCTGATGATCCACAGTTTATTTGATTGAGTTGTAACGTATCAGTTACTGTGTCATCAATACCTGGAGGGTCTGATGTTGTTTCTGGATTAGATTGTACTTGATTAATATGTCTTTGATGTTTAGGTGTACTACTTCTGTGGCGATTATTAGAATTATTATAGTGATTATTATTCCGGTGTGGTGATTGGGAATAATTTCTATAACGATTATTATAACTTGAGTGTCGATTTTGTGAATTATTTCGCGATCTATTTTGATAATTACCGTTTGATCTATTATATGAGTTATTTCTTGATCGATTGTTTGGATAATACTGATTTCGGTTGTTGGAATAGCTTCTATTTCGATTATTGGAATAGTTTCTATTTCTATTATATGATGAGTTTCGTGAATAATTGTTTGGATAGTATCTATTTCTTGATTGGGAATTAGATCTAGAAACAAATTGTGTTGTGTTTGAATTAGATCTGGAGTAGTTATTTCTACTATTTGGTCTATTGTAGTGATTTTGTGACGAATTTTGTGTATTTCTTCGTTCTGGCGATCTTCCTCTATAACTTGAGTTATAAGGTGATTGGTTTCTTGTATAATTTGTATTGTTCGGGAGTGGTTTTCCTGAACTATTGTTGCTGTATACATTTTTGTTCGGTAGATTTTGATCTTTCTTCATATATTGATAGAATGACTTATTTGGTTCTTTGTATTTTTGAGGTTTATTTTGATTATCTTGCTGTTTTTGTCTACATTCAGAAATACTATGTCCGTATCGTCGGCAATAATTACACCATTTTTAGAAAGATGGTTTGCCTTTAAAGTTTGGGTGTTTTTCGTAAATATTGAGTATTTCAGTGATTTTTTCAACGAGGTCTGTATCTGATTCCTGTATATTGTTTATATTTGTGGAAGCTGTTTCAATTCTGTTAACGTATTGTAATTTCAGATTTTCCGTTTCCTCGAGTTTCATTGTGATTTCTGCTTGTTCTAGTTTGTCTACTAGTTTTCGAAAATCTAAATCGGGTTCTCGAATTGAAGAAGGATGGGATGCTCTCTTTTTTATTGCTATTTTCCTTAATTGTGGTGTTAAGGTCATCATTAAGATTTCTGTCATCTTTGTGTTTTTATAGTCATGTGTATTTAATGAATATGCTTTTCGAACTAGTGTTTCGATTCGTACTGCTAATTGCTTGATGGTTTCGTTTGGTAATCTGCGAATTTCATTACATAAAACTCTTTGTTGTTGTTTGTTTCTTTCGGAGTCAAACATTTTTGAAAATTCTTGTGTAAACCTTTTCCAATTTGATTTTATTTCTACAGGCAATACTGAAAACCATTTTTGGGCTGCGCCATCTAAAGTTGTTTGTATCAACGCTGTGCGTCGATGTATCCAGTTTTGATGTAGTGGCGTATTAATTGGTTCAGGTCCTATTTAATATCAAATTTGCTGTTACTGCATTTAAATAGTCTTCTACAGAATATTCAGGGTCTGTTCCTGTGAATACCATTAAAGGTTTATTTGATGTTATTGATGATCCATCCATAAGGTATGGATTCATTGTCATTTGTAATGATTCTGCTGCATTTGGCATTTGAGAAAAATTTGAAAGTTGATTTCTTGTTATTTCGTGTTGTTGAAGATAATATGGGAGTGGTATTTCATTTTGCATTTGTGTTGGTTGGTACGAGTGTGCAATCATTGGGTTTTGTTGCTGAATTGGTTGAAAAGATTGTGTATTAATTGGGTTTTGTTGCTGAATTGGTTGTTGATTTTGTGTATCTATTGGTTGTGGAGAAAAATTTCTATGATATGTATGTGGTTTCTGTATTCCTTGTCCACGATATTCTTGATTATAGGGTGCAAATATATCTGGTTGTAAGAAATCATCATCTGAGGATAAGTAATCCATTCGATAAGGTGTTTGTTTTTTATTTTTATTTTGCTGAAAAAATGGATAATTTTCACTACGATCCTGTGGAGGATGTAAATTTGTTTGGAAATTTACTGAATTAGGTGGTGCCATTGAGTTATCCCAGTTTCGAGATCTTGTATAATTACTAAAATTTTTTCGTGGTTGATAATTTGTTTTTGATGGATGTGTGTAATTATAATTATGGTCTGCAAAATTGTTTCTAGTGAACGTTTTGCGTGTTTTTGACGGTATTGTCATGGGTCTGTATGTTTGGTAATCCATGTGTGAATATTTTGGGGCAACCGAAGGTTTAACGGTTGATTGTAAGGTTACCTGTGTTTGTGAAAGGTTTGTATTTCTTGGTGTTGTTAAGTTTGGGCGTATTGGTGAAATACTTTGTTGTGTAGTTGTTGTGTGTACGATTTCTTCATTTATGAAGTGTGATGGTGTCTGGATATCTTGTTGAGTAAGATTCCTAGTTCCATTGAGGTTTTCATTGTGTATGACTGTAGAGTTTAAACTATTATTTTGCATATCGGGTAAAAATGTATTATAGTTTAATGGTGTTGCATCAATGGTTAATGGTATTACTCTTACATAATCTCTTATATAAGATATCGTACTTATTGCTTGGCTTGAGATTGATTGTGGGAAGTTTATAAATGCAGGATGAGACCATTCGGGGTCCCAAACATAGTCTGATTGTTCTGTGATAGCAGTATCATCGTTTGAGTTTTGGGGTCTAAAATTTTTTCTTGCTTGTGAAATTAAATCAATATTGTGTATGAAATAATCTATTATGAACCATGCCAAAATTTTTTGTAAGTCGTGTTTTGTATGTTGTGAAACTTCATCTTTCGTGAAATTTTCTTTAATGATATTTAGAAAACTAGAGAGTAGTGTGATTTCATGTCGTACTCTTATATGTTTCGATGTTTCTGTCGGTGAGACATTTGGTATTTGGATTTCGTTTTCTAATATCGAGATATAACTATATATTATTGCAAAAACTTCATTAGTGAATATGGAGTTTGCTCTTTGTGAGTTATGATATTGGATGCTTTTCATATATTCTGAGAATACTTTTGAAAATTCTAAATCAAGGTCGTCTGTTTGAATTATATATTTACTGTGATTCTGGTTTGGTGAGCTGAATTCTATGGAGTAAATTCCGTATTGTTGTGTTAGGTTACATATATCTTTTAGATAGTGATCGATAATTTGTCTTTTGATTTTTACATCTGGGAACTCTGTTTTACATGGACTAATTCCGGGTTCAAATAAATTTAAAAGTAAATTTTTGCAAAATATATGCTGTCCTCTATCAGTGGTTGCATCTACTATAAAGGGGAAGATATCATCATCATCTGGACTTTCTTCACCTGGGGTGTGTGTTGAGCTCATTTTTTCGTCTGATGACTGTTAATATGTAATTATCAATGTGTCTAATTGGTTGATTCCAATTGTATAAATGTACTGGTTTGTGTTTATACTGCTTTTTTATTCTTCTTTTTCCTCTTTTTGATGAATTTGAAGTTGTTTCTGAGTCAGAGAAATATAATTGATCGTGAATTGGGCAATTTTTATCTATTGATTCTTTTAGTTTATAAAGTTCGTCTAAACTGTTGGTTTCTGATTCTGAAAATGCGTTTCGATTTTTTGAAAATCTTTTTCGTGTTATTTGTCTTTGTTTAGTTATTATTTTTCTCTTTAGTGTTTGTCGTTTTGTTCGAATGACTCCAACTGTTTGTGTATGAGGTGTGATTACAAGGTCGTATTTTTTGTTATCTATTTCACAATTGTGTAAAACGATTGTTTGTTTATTTCTTAGGTTTTTAAATGACATAAGGTTTAGGATGACGGGTGCAAAAGGTTGTTAAATGATTTCTATTTGCTTAAACTGTTAGTCCTTACGATTTTTTGGTTAGCTTAACCTGGGTCTATTTGTTCAGGGTTGGAGAGAAAAGTATATCTATTCCGAAGAATGATTTTTTACTTTCTCGTGGCTAGTATAAGCTAAGGTGTTAACTTACTTAATCTTACTTAGGGGTAGTGATTGTGTTCAAGGGTTGGAGAATAGTAAATCGATCCACAAGGTTCAGGTATAATTAGAACGCGAGTAGTTCGTTAGATACTATTTTAAACTTACTAAGTCTAAGATTTATCCTGGGTCTGGTAAGAGGGGGGATCAAGTGAAGGATGAATAACCGAAGTTCTTCACTGTTTATCCTAATTTGAATGATTAGTTTTGTTCAAAAATTTCTGTTAGTCCTGGGTTTTTAGAAAGGGTTGGATAGTGAATCGACGTTTGAGGTCGTTAGACACTAGCTAAGTGGGTGGGGGAGAACAAAATTGTTCTTTTTGATCCAAGGATAGGCCTTGATGATCAAGTTTTAAATTCAATTAAATAGAAAATGATTTAAGATCCAAGGATAAGCCTTGATGATCTGATTTTAAATTTAAGTGAATTTAAGTTTTAAAATGATTTAAATTTGTGTAAGGAAAAGATTTAGTGTTTTTATGATATTAGTGAGCTTATGAATGCTGTTATGTTTAGGTGATGAAGCTAGAACAACAGGATGATTTATGATTACTAACCATTTATTGTCATGCTACTAATTTTTATTTTGATTTTTCAATAAATATTTTTCAAACATGTTTTGTATATTACTGCAGAATTTAAGAAAACGATCTGAGATCTCCTTATCAATCGTTATTGTATATTAATAATTTGGTTTAGCGCCTGAAATGATTTTGATGATTGACTTCAAGATTTTATGTTTGCAAATGAAAATCTAAATTCATTGCTAGTAGTATTCTAAATACAAAAGTTTGTTCTGGCTTTTGCCGAACTATCATATAACTATATGGCAAGTTTCTACTTTGTCGTATGTCGTCTCTGGTTCGAGGTCTTCTTCCAATTCCGGGTAGTTCTGTTATCGTTCGGAATATTGGCTCTGATCTATTGAGTCGTAGAGACATTTCGATTAAATTATCGTCGTATAACATTTTGTAAATGTTTTGTCTAAATTCTAATCTATTATTGGTTAATTCTAAGCTATTAAGGTCTTGTTCGAGACTTATGGTCGCACCAGATGAGTTAGGACCGATGGGTATAACTCATAGAGTAATTTCGGATAGGGTACACCGTCTGCTCGTCACGCTATCTTATTTTCGGCCGGATAGATTCGTGCAACTTCTTAGTCTAATACCGATCCTAATCTTACTCTTATACTATCTAGTCTCAGGTTGTTTAACTAGTCTCTGCTAGGCTCAATAGATCTAGGGTATACTGGTTTATTGCGGTTGCTGAAGTCTTCTTGGAGAGTCAACTAATTTCTAAGTTAAATTCAAATCTCTCTGGTGCTGAAATTACAAGTAATTTCAGCACTTACAAATAAGTGGATTGTTAGTTAGATGGATCATGATTGGTTAATATTAAATACTTTACATTGGTAAAATATCTAATTTATCCAATCATAAAATGTAGTTTAGATCAGGTTCCAAAAACCTGCTTGCGTTACTTTATTTCCCCATTACAATGATGAGTATAAAAAAAATCGAATACTACCCATTATTCACGAAGATCATGTGAAGGACAAAAAATCCTGAAACAATTCAATTAACTTACTTGAAGCTCTAAAAGTTCTTTCACAATTAAGACAACAATTTTGCTTTTTTGACAAAAAAAACATTTGTCGCATTTTAATTTTGAATTTTCTACAACCGAAATAAAGAAAAAGACACTGATTTTCATGGGAAGTAACCAAAAATCAACTCGCCACTGAAGATGAAGAGCAAGAAAAGGACAATCCAACTCCTGAATCTCCCAACATAGACGAAGCTGGAAATGGAAATCCAAAATCAGAAACAGACTCCCAAACTAACGAGGAAATGGAGTTTAAATAAAGTTTAATTATTGAAAATTATTTTTCCCTTGTTGTGTGTCTTGACTTTTTTATGTCTGTTAGAAAAATAAATCAATTGGTAAAAGTCAATTCTCACATAGAATCAAGAAAATTGTAGAAAAAATAGAAAAAATCACTGAATCGTTTTTAAAAAAATTTTTTGGGTAGTTTTCAACTATTTTACGAAATCCACTTTCTGCAAACAAACACTAATTTGATTTTAAGGGCACCAAAAATTATTAATTTTGAGATTTAAAATTTTATTAATTTTTCAACAAACTAACTCAAAATTAACTCAATTGCCACCAAATACTTTCTGCTATTTCATTCCTTTTTTCTCAAAGAATCCAGTTTTGCCCGAGCACGATGAGCCCCATCCACCAAACCAACCACAACATCAACAACAACAACAAGACGCAGTTAGCCCCACGGGTCCCGAAACAAACAACGACAGCACAAATCCGACGCCAACTGCAACCATAAAAACGAACAAAAAAGTAAGCAATGGTTTTCTAGTTTTTCAAATGCATGCATTTAATACCATTCGATTATTTCCTATCGTCCGTCAAACTCAGCATTAATAAACATTTTTACAAAAAGACGAAACTGCACTTCGCATAGACATGCAAAAAAAACAACAAGTACTTTAAAAAAATCGACTGTTTTGTGTACTGAAGGTGAAACGAGCCAAAAAGAAGCCATCATTGCCTAGCCAGCCCCCACCCAGCTACTCAGCCGCAACTGCACAGAGGGGGGCTAGTCAGTCTCTCGTGACTCATCCTAGAGGGTCGTCTCCTTGGGGTGGGAATGCAGGAGGGGCGGGGGCGGCAGTTGTGTTTCACGGTCAGGTGGTCGAAACTGCAGACGGCAGACAATTTATGGCTGTACATGCAAGTGGAGTTGAAATGCACAATGGACAGGCTGTAAGGTAACTGATCAGAGAATCTTCAATATTTACTGTCAGTAACTGACTTGTTGATATATTTCCTTGTTTTAAAGCGGAGAGAACATCCTACTGTCTAATGCAAATAAAACGCTATATAACCGCACAAAAAATGAGATACTAAATAAATATCAAGTTATCAAATTAAATAAAGCAGTTGCGTTAGAAAAACAAAAAAAATGATTCGAGCAATAAAGCAAGCAACCAACCAATAATCGGATGATTTCAGGCCGGAATCATAAATTTTTGAAAGCGCGTAAATCTTCAAAAATGATATGGAATTTTTTTAGATTGAATAACCTGATTCTACCCGATGTTTCAAATTACTAAAAAAACGTTTGCACCCATACCGGAATTTAAAATCGTTTTGAGTAGTTTGAACTGGCCGAAAAATGGCAGTTTTTTTTCTAGGGCAATCCACCCTCAATTATTGTTTATACTGTCAACAATTCTATGCCAAACGATTTTGAAAGAAAAACTTTTTATTCAGATTTTTAACGCCTTGCCCACAAAATTCGTGATTGGTTTATGTTAAACAAAGAAGAACAAAACAATAATTTCTGCTGACATGTTCAGCCTAAATACAAGGAAAGAGCTGAAACAGATAAAAATCACTTGTATGTTTTGAAAACCACTCTTGTTCACTGATTACTGCTACATGGGCTCGACTGACCGTTTAGCGCTCAATCAATACTATTAGTATGCCGAAGGCTTGAATGTATGGAGCATATTTAGTAGATGCAGCAACCGCTAAGTGAACAAGTTCGTTTTGTTTTTGAAACCGAATAGGGGTGGGTGCCTACGACTAACGATTTTCAGGAATTTTGGTTGCTGGACATCAAATTTTTCACGTTCAACTTGAATTGACACCAGCGGATATAGAACCTTTGCGTATATAATGAATACAAAGCTCGTACCATGGGTAAATAACGTGTCTAGACACTGTCACATTTCCGCTGGTTTCTGTTTATTGACACTGTCACCTTTTTTCTAAAATTTTCTGTTCTTTTTGAGTGCATTTTTCTGAAATTTTGAAGATGTTGAATGTCGCAATTCAATCGATACAACGAGCATCGTTTCGCAATCCAGGTCGATCCGTCAGCAGTTACCTCATGATATCTGATGCTTCATGTTAAGAGTTTTTTGCGTAATTCTTCTTCGTTTTCAGCAGAGGTGCATTTTCAAAAAGTTTAGGGCCTGTATAAAATGAGAAAATGTTCAATAGTACCATGGGTTTATTCAATGCCTCCCTCTTACAAGTTTCTTTGAATAACTCGGCTTAACTAGCCCGAAAATTAATTTGAAATTTGTATGATAATTTAAAATTTTTTGAATTAACTTGGAAATTAATTACAATTCACCTCGAGGTGTAATTTACCAAAAAAACGCCAGTGACAAATGTTATTAAATAAGGCAAGAATTACACAAAACTGATACCAAAAGAACAATTACCATATAAAACATAGCCAACTGGCAGTTGGAAAAGAGTAATGAAGCAAGTAAACAGAAAAAAAACATTGACTTTGCTGAAAAAATCTCAACTTTCGAATTTCAAAGAAAAAAATAGATGCCCTTTAAGCTCTTTGAATTTCTAGAACAAATTGTTATTGGCGATTTTTGATAACATCAACCCAACTTGAGAAAACTGAATCTATAGGTAAAGTTTTTATTCGACTAGAAATTTAAAAATTAAATTACACTTTCGAAACTAGAAATAGTTCACGTTTTTTCGCCATTTCCATGTTCATATTTCGAGAGTGCTATTTACGTCAGTTTCAGCAGACAGATGAATTTTAATTGAACTCAAAAAAGGATAAATACCAAGGAAAAACAGCAAGACCTATACAAGAGTCTTCACTACGTTCATCACTCTTAATAATGTCAAAACTAAATATATTATAAATCATATGAATAAATAATTAGCTTAACAACAAATGTGTGTTTGTTCTTTTTCAAACTGTCCATAGGTACAACGTGCAAGTGGTCGGACAAGTAGACGGTGGCAACCCCCATAGAAGGTCAACGACCCCCATTCAACACCACCCCCACCCACACGCCCAGTCTCATCATCATCATCATCAACAGCCAACAGTGCGAATAAGAAAAGGATCGAACAAAGGCTCAATGAAGCGAATTCAGTATTGAAATTACAAACCATTATGTTTTCAGAAATTCATCAGTTGATCTCAAATTTGAAAACTCACGTCTGCATTTAAAAGGTGCTTCAAAAATTTATCAATTTCACTTAAGGTTTTTTTAAAAACTCATGTGTACTTATTGCTTTTTTATAAGCTAAAAGAATACATTTAAAATTTCACATCTGCGTTTAAAACGCGCTTTGAAAAATTATCAATTTCCATTGTGTATTAACTTTTTGCCTTGAAAAGTAAAAACCAAGACAAAAACCACTTGGAGTACAGCAAAGACGTAATAATACCAAAGCAAATATAGATTAAAATGTAGGTAGAGAAAAACAACGCCCGCTTAAATTCAACCATCAATTTATGATTCAAAAGGACTAAGATTCCGCGAGCAACAAAAATTAAGCCGCAACACGTTGACAATGAAATAAGGCGATATGTCAGAAAATCAATCCATCATCAAACCTAAAACGCATTATCAATTAGGTAATCACATGAATTGAAGACTGAGATTTGTAAAATATGACAATTTGTTTAAATGTGGTTCTTGCGAAAAAAAATAGTGTTTCGTTTCAAATTTTTTTATAAGAAAAGTAAATAAAATAAATAAATTCGATCACGAGTAATCCATTATAATTTTGATCATATTAATTGTCTCAATAAATTTAAATTCACACTAAGAAGTGGTACTTAAACAATTTCTAACAATTAATGTGGTAAAAATGGCTAATGAGTCACTCTTCGCGAATTCGTATTTTCTGGAAAAACTCAATTGTAAAAACATTACATTCTTCAATTGATGTAATTGTTGCGTAATTCGCTTGGCTTGTCTGGTAACTAAATAAAAATTCGGTTTACTGAACACAATTCAAAATTAAGTACTCACTCAGTAGAGGTCATGAGGCCCCTGGATATGAACACATTGAGTAGAACAATGACCCCTGCCACATTTTTGTCCAGGATGGGGAGGGAATCCTGCTGGTAATAGAACAACAGGTGGTTCTTCAGTCTAAACACACAACAAAAAGTCTTAAATCACGACATTTTGCAGACAAAATATTTTTGTATGAGTCAGTGTGAAGTGTTTTTAACGGATTCGCCTTTACGCAAAAATGAAAAAATTATGCTCCTATACAAGGCTATGTAAAATAAGTTCACGTAATAACTTATGCATTTCAAAAAAATTGAAAATTGATTTTTTTGGATCTTTTTTTGGCCCAATGTATTTTATGACCAAATCGGCTGGTCAAAACCTATGGAGCGTGTACAAGGTGCCTTGAATGACCATCTATGGCATGATAGCCGCACATTCACTGTAAGAGGCATATGATCGAATATAGGCCAGGATACAGTCATTTACTTTCAGCCTAATTGTTGTGGAACATTGGCTCGTTATAATATCAGATTTACCATCCTTTTCTTTTTTGAGATTTAACTGTAGATACCGTTTCATTGCTCTTCTCACTTAATCTATTTTGGACATGGCTGCTAGTCAATCGGATACTTTCTCGGAAGTTCTTGTAGAGGGTACTGCAAAACCTCATACTTAAGTTACATCCTTCCTAAAAATGACTACCTTTCCTCCCTTAACGAAGGATCATTTCAAATCGAATGCTGCCTTTGAAGCAGCCTCAAACAGTCTAATGTTGACATCTCGTCCTCTTTTAAACCAGATCATCGAGATAAAATTACTATCTCCAATGCTTTCTCTGCTGTGAAAGAAAAAAAGACTACACTCTTTGATCGTTATCGCTCCAACAGAGGCGGAGGACGACCTGGCTACAATGAAGACAGAAGGACTGCAGCACCTTGAGAAAACCATTTTTCCAACTGGTGACCACTTCTAGCGATACGACCCAACAGGAATTCCAAAGACTGTCATGCTAGGCATGAACCAAGTGCCCGGACTTTGCGACGAAGAGGCAGTCCTCGAAGCCCTGCAGCAACAGTTCATTTGGAGGGAGAAGTTATGGTCAGGGGAGCTTTTTCAATGGTAAAGCTTCAGCAACCATCAGAATCCCCAACGAGAGCGCCGAAACCGACCTGAGGCAGTGGTCATTCAACGATGTCAACACTCGCCATTCAATTTACCCTTTAAGCTCGATTTACCCTTTAACGCTCATGTTCCATCAAAACGTTTCTGCAGTCTATGCAAGGAAGAGAAGAAGCTTTACTTAGGACATGATGACTCCTGGTGCCGAATCGAGAGACATGAACCACAAAAGGTCACACAGACGGCAGCTGATGTGGCCACAAACAAATCTACTGATGGGACTCCGACCTCTGAGAGCCGAATGGATGTGAAGGACTGGCACGTGATGAAGGCGCGCAGTAGCCTCAGAAGGAGTGGGGCGTTCAGCCGCCAGAAGTCACAAAGACCGCACAGCAGCCCAGACGCGGAGAAGCAGACTCCCTCAAAACTGCAAAAAAGAGACCAACAGGTATAACATATAAACTTACATAATGTCGTGCTTTAATTTTCTAAATAAGAGAAGTTTCACTGGCAAGCTGAAACCTCTAGGCATCCTTGTCTCAATACGAAAGCCAGAACATGGGAAAAAATCGTATAATTACTACATTTTAGGTCTAAAGCTTAAAAAGCTGGACGTCCTAACTTCTAAAAAACAATCTCTCTCTACAAGATGCCTGGATTTTAACACCCAGACATGCAGTTTGCATAGTTCAGCACTATTGACTACTTCTTTCACCATAGGTTGGAAATTTCACACGGTTTTTGAAAGTCAAATTGCTTTGACCTTTATAATTTTCAACTTCTGCAAAGTTTGTTGCAAGGTATTTGTCAATCGCCTCAGCAAGGCCTTATCAGACCTTCTTGGTCTAACCAGTTATTTGACCGAACAGCGGAGAGACTAGATTAGTTTCGTGGGGCTGGGAAATGCAGGACATCACTTAACGATAGATTTAACCTTGACTTACATCGTCATTACGGCTGAAATGAAAATAGTAACTTTGCTTGCGAATTACATAGGACAAATGTATAATTTAGTCAAGACGTTCCTGTTTTCAGTAAGTCTAAGAGGTTATAGAGATCATCTCAAAACGAATGGTATCCGTATTGACTTCAGCAAGCCAAAGTTTGAAAGAAAACTTCGTCGTGACTACGTTATAACGTTTCCAGAATCAAAATTGTATGTATTAAGCTTAAAGCAAAACGCCATTTTGATAAACTATAAACTGTATAATTAACTCCAAACTTGCAGCCTTTACAAGTTAGAAAAATTGATTTCATTATTGACCAATAACTGGAAGACTCAGTGATTTTACCGAAGCCAAAACACTTCAACTCTGACATCGTCAGAATCCGGCAGCATTTACTGCTCTATATATAACAATCCCCTCAGCAAGGACTGGTCAGTCTTTACTGGCCTAGCAAGTAAGCTAGCTAAGCAATGGGGAGATATAGTGATTTTGGTGGTGGTGGTGAGATAAAACCCGATCAGGTCCTTAGTCATAGAACCCCAACTAACATCAGAAAAACAGCTATGTTTAACTATTCAAAATCGCATGCAAAATTATTTCTGACAAATTTATAATCTGGTCAAGACGTGCTTTTATACATTGAATTGCAGAGGACTAGGAGATCACCTAGAGCTTCTAGGCATCCCGATTGATCTAAATAAGCTAAAACCTGGGGGAAAATTACGTCATGACTACATTATAGAGTTACAAGAATCGAAATTATATAAATTAATCTCAAAGCCTAAGGCCATTTTGACCAGTATTAAGATAAATCATTTAAACCAGCCATGCAGCCATAATAATTCAGGAGGTTTACTTTTTTTGTCAATTCCCAATAAATGGAAAATTCAGAGTTTTTACCAAAGCTAAATGGCTTTAGCACTGAAAAAATCAGAATCCGGCAGCCTTTCTGCTCTATTTTTTTAAATCCACTCAGCGAGGACATTTTCACTCCTTTCTGGCCTATCTATCAAATTAGCCGAGCAACGGAGAGATATAAGGATTTTGGTTGGGCGTGATTTACACAGCCGATCAAGTACTGAATTATACAATCTCGACTTACAACATAGTGACCGGCGAATTCAAAGATACAACATAATTTGCAACATATTGGAGACAATTAGATGTTTTGACTTTCAAGATCGGGAACAAAATGTATCCCATCCAATTTGACCAAAAATCGAAATCCCAACCCCGTCTAGACTACATTTTTAGCCAGAAAAATTGACAAAGTAACGAACTTCAGTACATTATACACACATTACGGCAACCACAAGGCACTACAAGCAGTTTTTCAAATTTTTAAGATTTGATACATGTAAATGAGCAAAAATTTTGAAAATTGAATTATAACGTAGTAAGAGAGCACAATAAGCCATTAGAACTGGAAGAAACACCTCAGGGACTGTCTGAGGAGTCTCCGAAACTGCCATTATCAGGGACAGACGACAAATTTAAAGCCAGACTTCGGGACTGTTTGCGTTTTTTATTAAAAGTCATAGAACTTTGAGTAGAAACAACGAACCCGTTTCATAAAGTAGTGCTCTTGCAGATATCAAACCTGTAGTTTCAGAAACAACCTCCGGACGTATTTCAAAATTAAATAAAATAGCGCGCCTGGATCTGATGGTCTTACTTCAGATTTGCTTCAGTGATCATTTCAAATCGAATGCTACCTTTGAAGCAGCCTCAAAACAGTCTGCTGTTCACATCTCGTCCTCTTTAAAACCAGATCATCGAGATAAGATTACTATCTCCAATGCTTTCTCTGCTGTGAAAGAAAAAAGACTACACTCTTTGATCGTTATCGCTCCAAAAGAGGCGCAGGACGACCTGACTACAATGAAGACAGAAGGACTGCAGCTCCTTGAGAAAATCATTTTTCCAACTGGTGACCAGTTCTGGCGATAGGACACAACAGGAATTCCAAAGACTGTCATGCTACGCATGAACCAGGTACCCGGGCTTTGCGACGAAGAGGCAGTCCTCGAAGCCCTGCAGCAACAGTTCATGTGGAGGGAGAAGTTATCGTCAGGGGAGCTTTTTCAATGGTAAAGCTTCAGTCACCATCAGAATCCCCAACGAGAGCGCCGAAACCGACCTGAGGCAGTGGTCATTCAATGATGTCAACACTCGGCCATTCAATTTACCCTTTAATTTACCCTTTAACGCTCATGTTCCATCAATTCGTTTCAGCAGTCTATGCAACGAAGAGAAGAAGCCTTACATAGGACATGATGACTCCTGGTGCCGAATCAGGAGACATAAACCACAAAAGGTCAAATAGACGGCAGCTGATGTGGCCACAAACAAATCTGCTGATGGGACTCCGACCTCTGAGAGCCGAATGGATGTGAAGGACTGGCACGTGATGAAGGCGCGCAGTAGCCTCAGGAGTGAGGCATTCAGCCGCCAGAAGTCACAGAGACCGCACAACAGCCCAGACGCGGAGAAGCAGAATTCATCAAAACTGCAAAAAAAAGCGACCAACAGGTATCAAACAGTCCTAAACCCTCTAACATATAAACTTTACATAATGTCGTGCTTTAATTTTTTAAATAAGAGAAGTTTCACTGGGAAGCTGAAACCTCTAGGCATCTAACTTAAAAAGCTAGACGTCCTAACTTCTAAAAAAACAGTCTCTCTCTACAAGATGTCTGAATTTTAACACCCAGACATGCAGTCTTAAAGATTGGTTTCATTCCATAAAATGATTACTTTCACGGTGAAATATGTTATAATTGACTTTCACATCTCGAAAACTTTCACATCTTTGAAAGAAAATCGCCTCCATTCTCTAATCGGTGTCGCTTCAATAGAAGTAAAGGACGACTTAGCTGTGATGAAAACAGATGGACTGGAGGTCCTTGAGAAAACTATATTTCCAACTGGCGACCACTATTGGAGGCAAAATCCAAATGGATATCCGAAAATAGCGATGCTACACTTTAACCAAGTGATTGGTCTTGTGATGACGCCAAAGTCTTTGAGGCACTGGATAAATTTTGAGACTTTGGATGTTTTGAACTTTTCAAGGTCTGGAATAGAATGTATCCTACCTATTTTGAACTAAACTCAAAATCCCAATCTCGTCTGACTACACTTTTAGGAATAAAATTGACAAAATAGCGACTTTGACTAAGTTATACACACATTAAAGCAACCATAACGCATTACATGCATCTTTTTCTTAATATAACGTAGTAAGAGACCACAAAAAGAAATCGAAACTAGAGAGGACAATTCAGGGGATGTCCTAAAAGTCTCTTAAACTACCAATAACAGGGTTAAACGACAAATTTAGGACCAGACTTCGTGATTGGTGTCATTTCTTATGCACTGATGGTCTTTAAAAAATGAAAATTGAGTGTACAGGGTGTCTTGGATGACCATCTATGGCATCATAGCCGCACAATCACTGTAAGTGGCATACGATCGAATATAGGCCAGGATACAGTCATTTACTTTCAGCCTAATTGTTGTGAAACATTGGCTCGTTATAATATCAGATTTACCATCCTTTTCTTTTTTGAGATTTAACTGTAGATACCGTTTCATTGCTCTTCTCACTTAATCTAATTTGGACATGGCTGCTAGTCAGTCGGATACTTTCTCGGAAGTTCTTGCAGAGGGTATTGCAAAACCTCATACTTAAGCTACATCCTTCCTAAAAATTACTACCTTACCTTTCCCCCCTTAACGAAGGATCATTTCAAATCGAATGCTGCCTTTGAAGCAGCCTCAAACAGTCTATTGTTGACATCTCGTCCTCTTTTAAACCAGATCATCGAGATAAAATTACTATCTCCAATGCTTTCTCTGCTGTGAAAGAAAAAAAGACTACACTCTTTGATCGTTATCGCTCCAACAGAGGCGGAGGACGACCTGACTACAATGAACACAGAAGGACTGCAGCTCCTTGTGAAAACCATTTTTCCAACTGGTGACCAGTTCTGGCGATAGGACACAACAGGAATTCCAAAGACTGTCATGCTACGCATGAACCAGGTACCCGGGCTTCGCGACAAAGAGGCAGTCCTCGAAGCCCTGCAGCAACAGTTCATGTGGAGGGAGAAGTTATCGTCAGGGGAGCTTTTTCAATGGTAAAGCTTCAGTCACCATCAGAATCCCCAACGAGAGCGCCGAAACCGACCTGAGGCAGTGGTCATTCAACGATGTCAACACTCGGCCATTCAATTTACCCTTTAATTTACCCTTTAACACTCATGTTCCATCAATTCGTTTCAGCAGTCTATGCAACGAAGAGAAGAAGCCTTACATAGGACATGATGACTCCTGGTGCCGAATCAGGAGACATAAACCACAAAAGGTCATACAGACGGCAGCTGATGTGGCCACAAAAAAATCTGCTGATGGGACTCCGACCTCTGAGAGCCGAATAGATGTGAAGGACTGGCACGTGATGAAGGCGCGCAGTAGCCTCAGAAGGAGTGAGGCATTCAGCCTCCAGAAGTCACAGAGACCGCACAACAGCCCAGACGCGGAGAAGCAGAATTCATCAAAACTGCAAAAAAAAGAGACCAACAGGTATCAAACAGTCCTAAACCCTCTTACATATAAACTTTACATAATGTCGTGCTTTCATTTTCTAATAAAGAGAAGTTTCACTGGGAAGCTGAAACCTCTAGGCATCCGTGTCCCAATAAGAAAGCCAGAACATGGGAAAAAGTCGTATAATCACTACATTTTAGGTCTAAAACTTAAAAAGCTAGACGTCCTAACTTCTAAAAAAACAGTCTCTCTCTACAAGATGTCTGGACTTTAAAACCCAGACATGCAGTCTCAAAGATTGGTTTCATTCCATAAAATGATTACTTTCATGGTGAAATATGTTATAATTGATGTTGTATATATTCCCCACTAACTTTAACTAAATATCTCTAACTTATTGCTTTCCATTTTTGTATTTTTAATCGGAAACATTAATAAGTTATTTGAAAGCTTAAATGTGATAAATTGGCTGGCTGCGATACCAGATTTTTTTTTGAGATTTAAAAGATTATTTCATTTCATTGCTCTTCGTACTAATTATCTTCTCGGTTATGGCTACTAGTCAGTCTGTTACAATCTCGGAAGTTTTCGCTGAAAGCATTGCGCAACCTAGATCAAACATCGCATCTTTTGTGGAGATGACAATTATTGCTCCCGAAGCGTCCTCCAAACGGTCTGTTGGGGACATCTTGTTGACAATTAAGCCGGAACATTGAGACAAGATTACAATCTCGAAAGCTTTCACAGTTTTGAAAGAAAATCGCCTCCATTCTCTAATCGTTGTCGCTCCAATAGAAGTAGAGTACACTTTAGTTGTGATGAAAACAGGTAAACTGGAGGTCCTTGAGAAAACTATATTTCCAACTGGCGACCATTTTTCGAGGCACGATCCAACTGAATTCCCGAAGAAAGCGATCCTACGCTTGAACCAAGTGCCTGGTCTTTGTGATGATGAGGCAGTCCTCGAGGCAGAGCAGCTTCCTCCAACAGTCCATGTGGAGGGCGAAATCACAGGTCCTCTAGAAAGATGCGACCAGGTAAACGTCTTCAACGAAAAGGTCTTAGTTTCAATCAGCATCCCGAATGAGAACGCTAAAACCGATCATAGACAGTGGTCCTTCAAGTTGTCAACGCGGCCATTAAAATCGCTCGACTTGCCATTCAACGCGCATGTGCCAGCGATTCACTGCTGCACTCTGTCTAAGGCCGCTGAAAAGCCTTACATAGGACACGGTAACACACCAGAGGCGACTGAGACGGCAGCTGATGTCTTCAAAAGCAACAAAGAAAGGATCCTAAAAGCCGGATGAATGGGGAGGGCTGGCACATCATGAAGGCGCACAGTAGCCTCAAAAAGAAAGGGGCCATCAGTGGCTAGAAATCAGCTAAGCCACAGCAGCTCGAAAGCAGAGAAACAAACTCCCTCCAAACTACAAAAAGCAGAACAACAGGTATCAAACACTCCTAAAATGTGACCTTGAGAACTAACACGAATTTGTGCTTTATTTTTCTGAACAACAGAGGTTTCGGAGATTATCTCAAACCTCTAGGCATCCTTGGTTCCATAAAAAGCAAACAAATAGGGAAAATTTACCTATAAACTACGCTGTACGTCAAATACTTACAATTCTTGGAGCTCCAAGTTCTAAAAAAAACCATTCTTTTTCACTCCGAGATGTCTGAAATTCGTAATCCAGAAATGCGGTGCGCATAATTCAAAATAAAGGCTATTTGATTCCTCATTGGTTGGAAATTTCAGTCGTTGTATCAAAATGAAGTTAATTTGACCTTTAAACATTTGAAATCCTGCAGCGTTTGTAGCTAGAGATATATCAATCTCCTCAGCAGGGTCTTCTCAGACTTTTTAGTCTAGCTATTTGCTTGGCTGGACAGCGGCGGAGACTTGTTTAGTCTGTTGTTTGTGATTAAAAAAGCATATGACTTACTGGTAGATTTATCCTTGAAAAACATCACAATTACGGCTAAACGGAAAATAATAATTTCCAATGCGAACTACTTAGGAAGCTTAAAATATAATGACCTGCATGTATTTAGTAAGCACTAGAGGTTATAGGAACAACCTCAAACTTACTTGCATCGGGCGTGACTTTAACAAGCCAAAACATGGGGGGAAAATACTTCATGACTTATATGTACTTATATATGTACTAAGATAGAATGATAAGACCATTTTGAAACGCTAAAAATGGATTTTTCAATCCAACCTCGCAAACAAAATTTCACAGGAAATTTGATTTTGTTTTTTCACAATAAATGGAAAATTCAGCATGTACATGAAAACCCACGGAGCATGAACATGAAGTCTTGGATGACCCTCTATCGCATGATAGCCGCACATTCACAGTAAGTTATGAATTTCAAAAAGTTTTGAAAATTGACATTTATTGGAATTTTCGGCACAATAGTTTTTATGGCCAAATTGTCTCCTCAAAACACACGGAGCATGCACAGGATATCTTGAGTGATTGGCTACGGTGAGCCGCACACACATGCAAATAGCATACGATAAAATATAAGCCGGGATAGTGTTATCTGCTTTTAGTCTTATTGTTGTGATACATTGTGATACTCGTTCACTACAACAAAATTTTTTCTTGAAATTTAATAGAAGAATCTTCGTCCTAATTCTCAGTTATGGCTGCTAGTCAGTCTGCTTTGTTCTTTGAAATTTTCTCTGATGGCATTGCCAGACCTCACACAAAAATCAACTCTTTTCTGAAGATCACAATATATCTCCATTCACTGTGGATCACTTCAAGTGCGACGCTAACTTCGAGGCGACCACCTAACAGTCAAGTGCTGACATTTTAATCATGCAAGCCGGGATATCCGAGCATAATTACGATCTCGAAAGCTTTCACGGTTATGAAAAAAGAGCCTCCATGATAACAAGAAGCTAATAACTACTGCAGTTCTGTGGTGCCGAGAAAAGTCATGCATAAAACTTGACGACGATAGGTGCCGAAACAGGTCCGAAAAACCAATTGAAGTCATCGAGATAACAGCTAATATGGCTTTATTCAACACCACTGAAATGATTGCAAGCTGTAAAATCCGGATAGATTAGCACGTTATGAAAGCACGCAGCAGCCTCAAAAGGAGTGGGGCATTCCGCCACCAAAGGTCAGCAAAATCTCACAACAGCCCCGATGCGGAGACGCTCACACCCTCCAAGCAACAAACAAAAAAACAACATGTCGAATCAGGCTCCAAGAAAATTATGATCTTTTTGACTACACAATGTCATGCTTTGCTTTGTAAGATCAACAAACTCTCAAAAGCAAAAAATCTTCGCCTATAAGAGTTCAAGTCATACTTTTGCTAAAAACAAAAGCCTACAACACCTGGTACTAATCAGGTTCAATGTTCTTTAACTTCGCTGATAAGAATAGAAGCGGTGCATTCAAAATGGTACGGTCGTAGTTATTTGAGTTAATCCATTTGCTTTTATAACCTGACGAGTACCTGTCTAAGTAAAAAACTTTAAAAAGACTCACCCTCCGGAATGAGTAAACTTCTGCTGCTATACTATATAAAAAAACCTCAACCTCACGTTATAAATCATGCATTTCCAACAAAACTTTGAAAACTCAAGCAACTTAATGATATTTATTGAATCTTTTTTTTTCTGATCAACACCAACGTGCAGCGGATGCCTTGATTGATCAACCGCATTAAGCTAGCTGCGCAATCACGTTATGTAGCATATATGTTAATACATGCCATATTACAATCAATTTCTTCTGGAAAAATTTTGTTGATTACAGAAACTCGTTACTCTATCCGATTTTTTTAAAAAATATTTGGGAGTTAGAATCGCTTCAACATTCGATTTGAAAATCTACATGAATATGGTTCAAAAACCGCATTCTCTGAAATTATCGCTGAGGGGATTGCTTAACTTCAGCAAAAATAACATTACCATCAAACAACCGTGCACGAAGAATCTTTTAAAGAACAATGACACATTCAA
Source organism: Symsagittifera roscoffensis (assembly GCF_963678635.1). Taxonomy (NCBI): domain Eukaryota; kingdom Metazoa; phylum Xenacoelomorpha; order Acoela; family Convolutidae; genus Symsagittifera; species Symsagittifera roscoffensis. Next base: position 1,527,324 of record NC_087071.1, read on the forward strand.
AGCGGCCTCTTAACGTCATACCAACGACAAGTTGTCCTTTCCATTCTCAACATCCAGAGCGGATCTAGATACGAAAACCTTTTGCTCTAATAGAAGTAGAGAACGACCTATCTCATATGAAAACAGAAGGACCGGAGCTTATTGAGAAAACAGTACTCCCAACCGGTGATCATTTTCTGAGATATGGCCCCACTGGCTCCCTAAAAATTGCTATGCTGAGAACGAACCAATTTACAAAACTGTGATTACCAGGCAGTCATCTAGGCTAGACAGCTTCCTGAAACAGCAATCCTCAGCGTCACACGATTGCGCGTTAGGGCGAGAGATGGGTACAGGGGCTCTTTTTCAATAGGAAGGCTTCGTTATCAGTGAGCTACACGAACGAGAGCGCTGAACCAGATTGGAGACAGCGATCTTTCAAGGCTCTCACCAACCAGCCTTTGAAGTGACTCGACTTTCCATTAAATGTGCATGTGCCTTGAATATAATGCTGCACACAAGAGAAGACACCAAAAATCAACAAGACGGTAGCTGATGTGGCATAAGTCAACAGATTGAACTACTGAATTATTTAATCTTGACCTACTTTGTAGTGTCTGGCGAAAACAAAGAAACAACTTTGTTTGAAACATTTTCAAGACACTTGGATGTTTTAACCTTTTTAACGTCTGAAATACAATCTACTTTACCCAATTTGACTAAAAATTGCAACCCCAATACCGTCTAGAAGATATTCATAGCTTTCAAAAATGACCAAATAGCGTCCTTGACAACATTATACACGGATAATAGAAATCATAAGGCAAACATGCACGTTTTTCATACTTTCGAGATTTAATGCATCCTGGATATTGAAATATGGCGCGGTTAGAAGCCATAAAAACCTCCAGAGCGGGTAAAAACGCAGCAGGGGCTTTTCGAGGAAAGTTGTCTCTAACAGGGACGATACCAAACCCTTTCAACAATTCTTGATTGGTTGGAATGCATTAGAGATCACAGACAATCGATCCAAGATAACGACCCGAATTAGTGAATTAGTGCGCATATTGCTAATGAACCAACCATTTCAGAGACAACCAGACATCCAAAGTTGGCCTGTAGTAAGGTTGACTGACTCTCTTCTCTCTGGGAAGGAAGCTTTGAGGACGAAACTTAGGTCTTTTCGTAAAAATTACTTGAACCTCAATTACGGCTACTTAGACGTGCTTAATTTCAAGATTAATCAGGCGATATTTCCACTCATACTGATGACATTTTTAACAAAAACTTTAATCCAATATTTATCTGAGAAAACTTCAAGGTAGATAACTTACGCACCTAGAGTAAATTTTTGGATGTTTTCAATCTGTACAATTCAAAAAGATTTGAAAAAATACCAAAATGTGCGATGGTTCGCCAGTAAGTGAAGGGGAAACGAAGCAACCTATAAGTAAAACAAATTAAAATTGACCGCCTGGATCTAATGGTCTCACTTCAGATTTGCTTCAGTTTTTTGCTTCACTGCTCGCTGAGTTGTTTAACTGAATAATTGATGAAAAAAGCAGCACACAGATAATTTCTTATATCAAAATGAAACAACCCATTCAGAAAACAGTCTTAGCATGGACGAATACCGACCAAAAAGTGAGCCTATCCATTACTTTGGTTCTAGTTTATGAAACCCTTTGGATAAGTTAGTTTGCAAATTCTAACTAACTTAATTACCAAACGCAGTATTTAAACTGCCATAATTAGAGCTAGATTCTCAAAAGAAAAAAACTACCAGAAAATCAAAATGTTTGGGGGCCGTCAACAAAGTTCAGCAGACACTGACTGCCCGACTTCAAACCGTCTTTAGATAATAACCATGCTTAGTATAGGTGGATTTTAAGATTATCTAGTATTGTAAGAATTTTAAATTAGATTTATTGATAAAAAAGAACATTTTCTTTCTTGAGTTCACCTAATAAGTTAATAATCTAGTTCAAAATTTAAAAAAACTAGATCCAATGAAAATTAACATCTCTAGTCTCCATGTAGACTTGATTCTGAGGCAATGACTCAGCCGGTTTTTTAAAACAACCTGGACGATAAGACTCGATCAATTTCCATGATATGTAGACGATGAGCTTGTCGTGGAACACTCAATGCCAGATCGTCTAGTGTATGATCTATACTGCCTATAAAGATTGTATGAACTAGACCTCCAATTAACAAAAAGAGTTCAAGGTCATTACAATGTTGGTACGCCAGGAAAAGTAAATTTGACAATAAATGATATGGCGTTTTAAAAAGAAAAACAACTTGAATCAAGCATTGAAGCCTTTAAGCCAAAAACTGGCAAAGAAGAGAAAGTTAGTCCTTTTTAGCCATTTTGCTGGAAGAGACTGTTTCAAAATGTGTGATCGGAAAATAATTCAGCTGAGCTCTTCCGCGACCCGAAAGGCTATTTGATGCTGAAACATTATTGCGAGCAACAATTGACAATATTAGTTATTTTAGAAGATACTTATGCGAGAGCGAACATCTTTGAAGTTGTCAGATTTTAAATAGATTTAAATTGGAATAAAAATTAAGATAACTTGATCTGTTTTCAAAAGCGACATCATTGACTGGGATCTCTTTAACGTTTCCACTCCCCTCCCCCCCCCCCCCCCCATACCAAGTACCGAATTTCCACCTCAATAAAAAAATTTAAAGGATTAAGCGTAAGTAACATTTGTACTTAGTAACGAATCTCCCCTTTTTTGCAAGGTTTTTTTTGGGGGGGATTGTTAAAGATATTCCTTGATTGTACCACTTTTTTACTTACCTAAAACATCGCATCTGGTCACTTCTGGAAGACTTCCCCTCCCCCTTATGTGCTCCACTTTTTTTAAACACCCCCTCTTTGAACATGTCAGATGCATCGGGGGGTTTGCATCCATACTGCAGAATTTCCGCCAAGTCGACCGACTCTGGGTCGAAATTACACTTAACTCGCATCCCGTGTATTACAACACAAATTATGCTTTGTGTGAATTGTTGAACGAATTATGCTGTGTGAACACAGTCGCTATCAATTAGCAGATGTACAAACAAAATATATATTTAGCATAATGATAAGAAAAACAAGAAGCTGGAAAAAGTTTTGTTTTAAGCATTTCATCTTCTTACAGTTCAATATTGAATCAGGAAATTTCCTTGCAAAAAATAGTCATTTTAGTATTAGTACTGAATTTTTTGATAACAATTACAATTTTCGACCAAATTCTTTTTCTGTTTGTTGTTACATCTGTTAATACGTATACAAATGTTGTCTCGCTCGGTAAAAAAAGACGAAAGATGGTATAAAACAAGCAGGTACTACAAGCATAAAGTTCTACAGTAGATTGGAAATAAAGTTCCTAATTTGTGAGGATAGAACATAAAAAGGCACTGAATTGGATAATTTGGTCCCATATATGGTCCGCTACTTTAGTCAGTCTATGTACATGAACACCTGAAAAAATTACAAATTAAATTAAATTAAACATTTCTTCGGTAAAAAACGCTGCAATCTAAGGCAGGCACCATAAAACAACCTGAAAGTTATCTAAGATCCGAAAGGCAACACAGCAAGACAGAATCATGATAATAGATAGCCAACAGAAACATAGCTACAAATTTTCGATACGCGATCTAACGTCGGAGCGTAGACGGATCAATTGGAAATGACCAATTTACAAACACCACACCCACGACTTTCAACTGAAAACGACAAAAAAGCACGAGCCGATTGATCGGAATGGAGCACGGTTTTTTCTGAAAAAATTTTTCGAAACTGATTCGAAAAAAATTTCAACCAATTGATTTTCAGTGTTCAATTAATAAAAGTTTTGTTGGTGCAAGCGAGATTTTGAAAAGCTTTTTCTTACAAAAGGTGCAATAAATGCGTTGGAGAATCGAAAAAAGTGGGAGGGAACAATGGCTCAGGGTGGTATTTTCGCCTAAATTTGACCGCCACAAAAATGCTTACAGTCGTCAAATGTGTTTTCAGTTAAGATTCGATTTTCCATCCAAAAGACAAACAATTTATTGAGAAACAGAACACCAATTTAATTTCCTGGGCCTTTAAAAATATATCAGAATTTAGGACCTGAGATTCTTGCAGTTTCTCAACTGATTCAAACGGCCTTAACTTAAAAAAGTGAATTAAAAATAATCAAAAAGTTCAATTTAAATTTGTTTTCAATTTTTCATTTCTTTTTTTTTCGTTGATTTTGATTTTCTTCACTTGAATCATTTTGGTCGAAGCGTTATATGCTAATTGCATATCAACTGGTTGTCTTTGAATGACTTTTGAAATTGTCTGAAATTGCTAATTTTTGCTCTGTTTTCATTCAGAATATAGGGAATATATATGAATAAAGTGTTTTTTTTCAGACCGATTATACAAAGTTGACAGCGTATGGGTATTGATCCGGAAACCTTTGGATTGCTAAGCGAGCATTCTTGCGCTAGACTAAAATGCGGATGGCATCGCTGCTCAATAATACTTTATAAATTCACTGCGCGAAACATTTATGCGCGGCAAATTATCCGCACTGATTCGTTCAAAACTGAATTGAGGCATTTTTATATTAGTTATACGAATTCTACTCAAACGCTGGCACTTGCCTTTCATAAAAATGCTGGCGTGTTCTATTAGAAAAAAATCAACTCGTTGTTTCAAAACGGTGTTAAATTCGGGAACTTCTACGTGATTCTCAGCAAAAATCATGACATTTATAAAACACTGTTATGTCAGGAACCAAACAGCCGGAAAATCGATCAGCCAAAAACCTAATTGCCATCAACACTAATTCAAGCGTATCTGTGCCAAATGTAAGCTCAGCGGAGCAAGCGTTCACAATTTTGATGATTGTGATGGTTTAATGGAAAAATTACAAATTAAATTAAATTAAACATTTCTTCGGTAAAAAACGCTGCAATCTAAGGCAGGCACCATAAAACAACCTGAAAGTTATCTAAGATCCGAAAGGCAACACAGCAAGACAGAATCATGATAATAGATAGCCAACAGAAACATAGCTACAAATTTTCGATACGCGATCTAACGTCGGAGCGTAGACGGATCAATTGGAAATGACCAATTTACAAACACCACACCCACGACTTTCAACTGAAAACGACAAAAAAGCACGAGCCGATTGATCGGAATGGAGCACGGTTTTTTCTGAAAAAATTTTTCGAAACTGATTCGAAAAAAATTTCAACCAATTGATTTTCAGTGTTCAATTAATAAAAGTTTTGTTGGTGCAAGCGAGATTTTGAAAAGCTTTTTCTTACAAAAGGTGCAATAAATGCGTTGGAGAATCGAAAAAAGTGGGAGGGAACAATGGCTCAGGGTGGTATTTTCGCCTAAATTTGACCGCCACAAAAATGCTTACAGTCGTCAAATGTGTTTTCAGTTAAGATTCGATTTTCCATCCAAAAGACAAACAATTTATTGAGAAACAGAACACCAATTTAATTTCCTGGGCCTTTAAAAATATATCAGAATTTAGGACCTGAGATTCTTGCAGTTTCTCAACTGATTCAAACGGCCTTAACTTAAAAAAGTGAATTAAAAATAATCAAAAAGTTCAATTTAAATTTGTTTTCAATTTTTCATTTCTTTTTTTTTCGTTGATTTTGATTTTCTTCACTTGAATCATTTTGGTCGAAGCGTTATATGCTAATTGCATATCAACTGGTTGTCTTTGAATGACTTTTGAAATTGTCTGAAATTGCTAATTTTTGCTCTGTTTTCATTCAGAATATAGGGAATATATATGAATAAAGTGTTTTTTTTCAGACCGATTATACAAAGTTGACAGCGTATGGGTATTGATCCGGAAACCTTTGGATTGCTAAGCGAGCATTCTTGCGCTAGACTAAAATGCGGATGGCATCGCTGCTCAATAATACTTTGATAAATTCACTGCGCGAAACATTTATGCGCGGCAAATTATCCGCACTGATTCGTTCAAAACTGAATTGAGGCATTTTTATATTAGTTATACGAATTCTACTCAAACGCTGGCACTTGCCTTTCATAAAAATGCTGGCGTGTTCTATTAGAAAAAAATCAACTCGTTGTTTCAAAACGGTGTTAAATTCAGGAACTTCTACGTGATTCTCAGCAAAAATCATGACATTTATAAAACACTGTTATGTCAGGAACCAAACAGCCGGAAAATCGATCAGCCAAAAACCTAATTGCCATCAACACTAATTCAAGCGTATCTGTGCCAAATGTAAGCTCAGCGGAGCAAGCGTTCACAATTTTGATGATTGTGATGGTTTGATCACTTGTGGCTAATCGGGAACAGACTCTTTCCGCTGTAGTAACTTGAATGTATATGAATTATATTGTACGTTTGAATGCTAGCTGATAATCTGCCCTTTTATCGATATCCCGGATTGCTCTAACAGTAATAATCAGTACTGTTTCAGAAAAAAAAAGTTTTATAATCTTTTCAGTACTTTTGTAGGACAAAATAGAGAACCCAGAAAACAGTATTGTTGCGGTTCTAACTTTCATTTTCTCTATTTTTGTCCTGCAAGAAAACTAGAAACAACCTCCTTTTTTCGGTGCTTACAAAGGTGAGTCGTGGTTACAAAAGTGAAACTATATATTATACGCTTTTTCGGATGAGTACTCAGCTTGAAAACATTGTTTGTAGTATTTGCGAAAAACTTACCGCAATTTTAAAAAATTCGAATTGAATTGAAAGTTTTGTTGCGTCTCGTTACCGTCAAAAACAATCCACGGAGGTCAATCTTCACTAAGTAAACACTAGCGAGAACACGACAAAAAGCAGCTCTATAAAATGCAATAAGAAAAAGTAGAAATAAGCCTCGAATTAGAAAAAATTCGTCTACGTCTCGGATTCGATCTGCGACCTAGAGATTTTGAGCCTCACAAACTAGCCACTCAGCCACGCACGCTTAATCCATCGCAAACACTAGACACAAAAAAGCAGAGAACAGATGAAATGAAATTTCCAATGCTAGATCGTGATTATAGCGAAAGAGCCACCAAAAAAGTGAACACTTTCCACTTTCAATGAAGACTTTTAATTGCGAGTTAGATTCGAAAAAAAGAAGGTTCGTACAAAAAAACTAGCTGCCCGCTACTGTAATGAAAATGGCTTTACACTACAGAAAAGGCTAAAAAACACACGTAACGACGCAGTTATTTCCCGCGAAAAAAAATGGGTTAGCGTTGGCTTTTAAATGGATTGAGCAACTCAATTTTCGGAAACAGGGTAATTTCGGGTACAAAATCTTTCCTGTTACACAGCTAGAAATCAGCTCAAAATTGTCAAATATTTAGTTCACTAAAAATCTTATAGCAAATTGGATTCGGTTGATTGAGTTCTTATTGTTGGTTTGGCCAGAACAAATAATTTCAAAAACAGTACTGATTCAGTAATGCGACAGTACTGCCATTTTTTGTCCTGATTGTATCACTGATCAGTGCTACCGTGATACTTGTCCAGTACTGTTTTTATACTGTTGCAATACTGGAACAGTACTGATTTCTACTGGCAGACCAATCTACATCCCCGTTCACTTGGTTCTAAATACACCCAACTTCCCATTTAGCTATCTTTCACTTAAAACCTGGAGAAGCTTGCTGAACTGATCCACACATATTCTTAAGCTACCCATCAGACCAGACCGAAAACTAAGCTAAGCGCTAGTCATATAAAGCAAAAAAAAACAGCGACGTATTTAGATTTCAGAACTGCTATATTTAGAATGCCGAATATGACAGAGATAAAATAAACCGAGATTATAAATATTATTAGTCTTGCTTTTATCAACATTAAAAACGTCTTTGTAATGTAGAGTAGAAGTATTTCAACTATTTTTAAATATCTGTTACGCATTTTTTCGGGAATTTGCTTTTTTAGCCTTCTGCTAAGCCAGAACGAACAACAAAAAACCGAAATGCATGCTTAGTAAAATATGCGTTTCACTGACAATTACCATTTATAATTTAGAAGACACGAATTTGACAGACAACCAAAAAAAACAACAATTGATATGATTTACAGATTTAATCTTAATTCTTTTGGTACTCTTTTGTTGTGGTTGTTTTCGTTTTTTTTTAAATCTTGTAATTGTAATTACAGTGGCTGGTCTGTGTTTACTGTTATGCGTTTCGAGCTTTGTAACGCATTGAATGAGAAAAAACTTGACATGAGTTAAAAATATTTGCAAGAAACACGAGACGTTTTAACTTTTAATTTACAGTAAGTTTTTTAAATGACATTTGAAATTGATTCCACGAATGTCCGTAAAATTTTTCATATAACGTTTTTAATTAAAGTCCCAGAAAACGCTGACCACTTAATCACTGAACATTCGAAGCTTTTTCAGTCAAACAAGTCTTTCCTGGGGCTACTATATGAGCAAGCTTGTCAAAATGCCTTTCTGAGCTTTGTTGAAAAACTATCACTGTGTGCACTCACTCGAAATCAGTAACAAGGTCTTAAAAATAACCAAAAAAGAAGAACGGTTTTTGTGTTCGCGGGATAATAGTAGACCCTTTGAGTTCCCAGATGATCTGCAATTGTCTATTCTGCCAAAAAGATAGTCATTTAAGTACAAAAAGCGCTCACAATGTTTATAAACGTCCCGAAAAAATCAGTAAATTACATTTAAGTAACGTACCTTTTAATATTGGTAAGTTAACTTATCAACTAATTCGCTAAACTTTAAGTTCAAACTATCCTTCGAACTCAATCAAATCAGACGAAACTGACGATAAAGTGAAATAATTGGAGAAATGGTCTGGTACAAAAGCTAACACTAAATAAACCAAAACTATCGTAGCAGTCAAATAAGTATATACTTAATTGACTGCTACTTAAGGGACAAAATTCGACTGAGTTCGTTTAATATCATTCTTGTATGTTAAATTTCGTGAAACTTCACTCGAGTTGCCAGTTGACAAAAAGAACAAATCAAATTAACAGTAGTTGCAGATGATTCACTAACTAACTGACCATATATGAACTAAAATTGTATGTCGGGGAACATTCGAAAAAAAACGTCATCAGCTGCCGGAAGGCACAGCTGGAGAGAGACACTCGTGACCTACAGGGTTGCTCTAACGCTAACATAGAAAACATGAGCAATCAACATTCCCTCTATGAGTAATCTATTCCGCTAACCATTTCAGGTTAATTATAACCAAATGTGATACTAGCAGGGGCGGATTTGGGAGGACGCCTTTCCTCCGGATTCGACACTTTCAGCACCCAAAGGGTACCCCCATTGCTAATATTTTACGACAATTATGCTCGGCCGACTGACTCTATAAATTTTCGAGAGGAGCCTTTGGCACCATCAAATACTTATTTTGAGGGAGGCGCGCGCCCAAAAAACTCCATTCAAAAGATTTCAAAAAAGTTCGAATCAGAAAAAAGATGAACAGAAACTTGTGAAAATCTTAAATTCACCCCCTGGATACTAAATTGACGGTTTAAGATAATTGAATTTTTTCTATATTTATTATCGGATTTCAGTAACTGATAGGGCAAAGAATGAAAGAAATCATTTGTCTAATAAATACAAGAAACCAGACAACCAATTGTTACTTGCAAAATATACAATTAATCGAAAAATCTATCAGCAAGCGCAAATTAAAGAGAGAGGAGAGACTAGGGTCATGCTATATGCCTACTCAATGGCAACCCTTTGAGGATTATCAAAGTATTCAAGCAAAAAACATTATTTGATGAAGTAAGAAGAGATTATTAGTTTAGTGAAAAAACGGGGTTAGAAATTTTGACTTGAACGATACAGCAGAATATCTTCTGATGAAATGTGTTTAGTGACAATTGGCGCCCTACAATGTTTCTTTACTGATATCAAATAATCAATCAAATAACTTAAACGAAAGAACAAAAAAATAAGAATTTTTTTCTGAAAATTTTGGTACGATTTTTTTCAAACTAAGACACATTAAATCAAAAAAAAAAGAACAAACTCCTGGCTTTAGCCATCTATTGACATCATTTTACAATAGGGTGCAAATAACGAACGATTATTGAAATAAAGAGGAAAAATTGAAAACAAAAACATAAAAACTGCGATATGTCAAAAACTACCAGATTTTGAGGAACTTAATTTTAACAGCCGAGTCGCAACCTTCATGAGAACTTAGATTATCGTGAAACCGAATGTTTGTAGAGAATGGAACTCAATAAGTTTTTATTCGATTAACAATTGAGGTTTACAGAAAAATAAAGAGTTCATCCACAAATAAGTAGACCCTGCTGAATTATAGGCTTAATAATACAATTATAGTATGTGAGTAAAACAGAACTCAGTAGAAAACGTCGCATTTTTGTAATGATGCCACTATATCTACCCAAATTTAATCATAATTTAATGAAATGATCGCCGACGTTTACCATATTATAGACAATAACACAACGTTCACGAGAAATATTTAGGGTTTTTTTGTTCCCGCCACTGAAATTAAAGAGGAACTATGACCTCGGGTGTAATTCACAAATTTTTCAAAATTCCACGCAAAATTAAGTACCCCAAATCATAATCAGAGTGGAACGAGCGATAGATCATGCTCAAGCCCTTTTCACGACTTTTAATAGGTTCATGCTATATGCCTACTCAATGGCAACCCTAGTGAGGATTATCAAAGTACTCAAGCAAAAAACATTATTTGATGAAGTACCGAGAGATTTTTAGTTTAGTGAAAAAACGAATTTAAAACACTTTACTTGATCGATACAGCAGAATATCTTCTGTTGAAATTTGTTTAGTGACTATTGGTGCCCTACAATTTTTCTTTACTGAAGTTTCAAATAATCAATCAAATAACATTAACAAAAGAACAAAAAAACGAGAATTTTTTTTACTGATAATTTCGGTGAGATTTATCTCAAAATAAGAAAAATAATTCAAATAAAATAAGAACAAACTCCAGGCTTTAGCCATATAATGATATCACCTTACTGTAGGGTGCAAATAACGAACGATTATTGAAAAATAGAGGAAAAATTGAAAACAAAAACATAAAAACTGCAATATGTCAAAAACTACCAGATTTTGAGGAACTTAATTTTAACAGCCGAGTCGCAACCTTCAAGAGAACTTAGAATATGGTGAAACCGAATGATTGTAGAGAATGGAACTCAATAAGTTTTTATTCGATAAACAATTGAGGTTTACAGAAAAATAGAGAGTTCATCCACAAATAAGTAGACCCTGCTGAATTATAGGCTTAATAATACAACTATAGTATGTGAGTAAAACAGAACTCACTAGAAAACGTCGCATTTTTGTAATGATGCCACTATATCTACCCAATTTTGATCACATTTTAATCAAATGATCGGCGAAGTTAACCTTATTATAGACAATAACACAACGTTCACGAGAAATATTAAGGGTTTTTTTGTTCCTGCCACTGAAAGTAAAGAGGAACTATGACCTCGGGTGTAATTCACAAATTTTCAACATTCCACGCAAAATTAAGTACCCCAAATCATAATCAGAGTGGAACGAGCGATAGATCATGCTCAAGCCCTTTTCACGACTTTTAATAGGTTCATGCTATATGCCTACTCAATGGCAACCCTAGTGAGGATTATCAAAGTACTCAAGCAAAAAACATTATTTGATGAAGTACCGAGAGACTTTTAGTTTAGTGAAAAAACGAATTTAAAACACTTTACTTGATCGGTACAGCAGTATATCTTCTGTTGAAATTTGTTTAGTGACTATTAGTGCCCTACAATTTTTCTTTACTGAAGCTTCAAATAATCAATCAAATAACATTAACAAAAGAACAAAAAAACGAGAATTTTTTTTACTGATAATTTCGGTGAGATTTATCTCAAAATAAGAAAAATAAATCAAATAAAATAAGAACAAACTCCAGGCTTTAGCCATATAATGATATCACCTTACTGTAGGGTGCAAATAACGAACGATTATTGAAAAATAGAGGAAAAATTGAAAACAAAAACATAAAAACTGCAATATGTCAAAAACTACCAGATTTTGAGGAACTTAATTTTAACAGCCGAGTCGCAACCTTCAAGAGAACTTAGAATATGGTGAAACCGAATGATTGTAGAGAATGGAACTCAATAAGTTTTTATTCGATAAACAATTGAGGTTTACAGAAAAATAGAGAGTTCATCCACAAATAAGTAGACCCTGCTGAATTATAGGCTTAATAATACAACTATAGTATGTGAGTAAAACAGAACTCACTAGAAAACGTCGCATTTTTGTAATGATGCCACTATATCTACCCAATTTTGATCACATTTTAATCAAATGATCGGCGAAGTTAACCTTATTATAGACAATAACACAACGTTCACGAGAAATATTAAGGGTTTTTTTGTTCCTGCCACTGAAAGTAAAGAGGAACTATGACCTCGGGTGTAATTCACAAATTTTCAACATTCCACGCAAAATTAAGTACCCCAAATCATAATCAGAGTGGAACGAGCGATAGATCATGCTCAAGCACTTTTCACGACTTTTAATAGGGTCATGCTATATGCCTACTCAATGGCAACCCTAGTGAGGATTATCAAAGTACTCAAGCAAAAAACATTATTTGATGAAGTACCAAGAGACTTTTAGTTTAGTGAAAAAACGAGTTTAAAACACTTTACTTGATCGATACAGCAGTATATCTTCTGATGAAATTTGTTTAGTGACTATTGGTGCCCTACAATGTTTCTTTACTGAAGTTTCAAATAATCAATCAAATAGCATTAACAAAAGAACAGAAAAACGAGAATTTTTTTACTGATAATTTCGGTGAGATTTATCTCAAAATAAGAACAATTAAATCAAAAAAATAAGAACAAACTCCTGGCTTTAGCCATCTATTGACATCATTTTACAGTAGGGTGCAAATAACGATAGATTATTGAAAAATAGAGGAAAAATTGAAAACAAAAATATAAAAACTGCGATATGTCAAAAACTACCAGAGTTTGAGGAACTTAATTTTAACAGCCGAATCGCAACCTTCAAGAGAACTTCGGTTATCGTGAAACCGAATGTTTGAGAGAATGGAACTCAATAAGTTTTTACTCGATAAACAATTGAGGTTTACAGAAAAATAGAGAGTTCATCCACAAACAAGTAGACCCCGCTGAAGTATAGGCTTAATAATACAATTATAAAATGTGAGCAAAACAGAACTCAGTAGAAAACGTCGCATTTTTGTAATGATGCCACTATATCTACCCAAATTTGATCATAATTTAATGAAATGATCGCCGACGTTAACCATATTATAGACAATAACACAACGTTCACGAGAAATATTTAGGGTTTTTTTGTTCCCGCCACTGAAATTAAAGAGGAACTATGACCTCGGGTGTAATTCACAAATTTTTCAAAATTCCACGCAAAAATAAGTACCCCAAATCATAATCAGAGTGGAACGAGCGATAGATCATGCTCAAGCACTTTTCACCACTTTTAATAGGGTCATGCTATATGCCTACTCAATGTCAACCCTAGTGAGGATTATCAAAGTACTCAAGCAAAAAACATTATTTGATGAAGTACCAAGAGACTTTTAGTTTAGTGAAAAAACGAGTTTAAAACACTTTACTTGATCGATACAGCAGTATATCTTCTGATGAAATTTGTTTAGTGACTATTGGTGCACTACAATGTTTCTTTACTGAAGTTACAAATAATCAATCAAATAACATTAAAAAAAACAAAAAAACGAGAATTTTTTTTTACTGATAATTTCGGTGAGATTTATCTCAAAATAAGAAAAATTAAATCAAATAAAATAAGAACAAACTCCTGGCTTTAGCCATATAATGACATCACTTTACTGTAGGGTGCAAATAACGAACGATTATTGAAAAATAGAGGAAAAATTGAAAACAAAAACATAAAAACTGCGATATGTCAAAAACTACCAGATTTTGAGGAACTTAATTTTAACAGCCGAGTCGCAACCTTCATGAGAACTTAGATTATCGTCAAACCGAATTTTTGTAGAGAATGGAACTCAATAAGTTTTTATTCGATAAACAATTGAGGTTTACAGAAAAATAGAGAGTTCAACCACAAATAAGTAGACCCTGCTGAATTATAGGCTTAATAATACAATTATAGTATGAGAGTAAAACAGAACTCAGTAGAAAACGTCGCATTTTTGTAATAATGCCACTATATCTACCCAATTTTGATCATAATTTAATGAAATGATCGGCGAAATTAACCTTATTATAGACAATAACACAACGTTCACGAGAAGTATTAAGGGTTTTTTGTTCCCGCCACTGAAAGTAAAGAGGAACTATGACCTCGGGTGTAATTCACAAATTTTTCAACATTCCACGCAAAATTAGGTACCCCAAATCATAATCAGAGTGGAACGAGCGATAGATCATGCTCAAGCACTTTTCACGACTTTTAATAGGGTCATGCTATATGCCTACTCAATGGCAACCCTAGTGGGGATTATCAAAGTACTCAAGCAAAAAACATTATTTGATGAAGTATCAAGAGACTTTTAGTTTAGTGAAATAACGAGTTTAAAACACTTTACTTGATCGATACAGCAGTATATCTTCTGATGAAATTTGTTTAGTGACTATTGGTGCCCTACAATGTTTCTTTACTGAAGTTTCAAATAATCAATCAAATAACATTAACAGAAGAACAAAAAAACGAGAATTTTTTTTACTGATAATTTCGGTGAGATTTATCTCAAAATAAGAAAAACTAAATCAAATAGAATAAGAACAAACTCCTGGCTTTAGCCATATAATGACATCACTTTACTGAAGGGTGCAAATAACGAACGATTATTGAAAAATAGAGGAAAAATCGAAAACAAAAACATAAAAACTGCGATATGTCAAAAACTACCAGATTTTGAGGAACTTAATTTTAACAGCCGAGTCGCAACCTTCATGAGAACTTAGATTATCGTGAAACCGAATGTTTGTAGAGAATGGAACTCAATAAATTTTTATTCGATAAACAATTGAGGTTTACAGAAAAATAGAGAGTTCAACCACAAATAAGTAGACCCTGCTGAATTATAGGCTTAATAGAACAATTATAGTATGTGAGTAAAACAGAACTCAGTAGAAAACGTCGCATTTTTGTAATGATGCCACTGTATCCACCCAATTTTGATCATAATTTAATGAAATGATCGGCGAAGTTAACCTTATTATAGACAATAACACAACGTTCACGTGAAATATTAAAGGTTTTTTTTTGTTCCCGCCACTGAAAGTAAAGAGGAACTATGACCTCGGGTGTAATTCACAAATTTTTCAACATTCCACGCAAAATTAAGTACCCCAAATCATAATCAGAGTGGAACGAGCGATAGATCATGCTCAAGCACTTTTCGCGACTTTTAATAGGGTCATGCTATATGCCTACTCAATGGCAACCCTAGTGGGGATTATCAAAGTACTCAGGCAAAAAACATTATTTGATGAAGTACCAAGAGACTTTTAATTTAGTAAAAAAACGAGTTTAAAACACTTTACTTGATCGATACAGCAGTATATCTTCTGATGAAATTTGTTTAGTGACTATTGGTGCCCTACAATGTTTCTTTACTGAAGTTTCAAATAATCAATCAAATAACATTAACAGAAGAACAAAAAAACTAGAATTTTTTTTTCTGATAATTTCGGTGAGATTTATCTCAAAATAAGAAAAACTAAATCAAATAAAACAAGAACAAACTCCTGGCTTTAGCCATATAATGACATCACTTTACTGTAGGGTGCAAATAACGAACGATTATTGAAAAATAGAGGAAAAATTGAAAACAAAAACATAAAAACTGCGATATCTCAAAAACTACGAAATTTTGAGGAATTTAATTTTAACACCCGAGTCGCAACCTTCAATAGAACTTAGATTATCGTTAAACGAAAGGTTTGTAGAGGATCGTACTCAATATGTTTTTTTTTCGATAAACAATTGAGGTTTACAGAAAAATAGAGAGTTCAACCACAAATAAGTAGACCCTGCTGAATTATAGGCTTAATAATACAATTATAGTATATGAGTAAAACAGAACTCAGTAGAAAACGTCGCATTTTTGTAATGATGCCACTATATCTACCCAAATTAGATCATAATTTAATGAAATGATCGCCGACGTTAACCATATTATAGACAATAACACAACGTTCACGAGAAATATTTAGGGTTTTTTTTTGTTCCCGCCACTGAAATTAAAGAGGGACTATGACCTCGGGTGTAATTCACAAATTTTTCAAAATTCCACGCAAAATTAAGTACCCCAAATCATAATCAGAGTGGAACGAGCGATAGATCATGCTCAAGCACTTTTCACGACTTTTAATAGGGTCATGCTATATGCCTACTCAATGGCAACCCTAGTGAGGATTATCAAAGTACTCAAGCAAAGAACATTATTTTATGAAGTACCAAGAGACTTTTAGTTTAGTGAAATAACGAGTTTAAAACACTTTACTTGATCGATACAGCAGTATATCTTCTGATGAAATTTGTTTAGTGACTATTGGTGCCCTACAATGTTTCTTTACTGAAGTTTCAAATAATCAATCAAATAACATTAACAGAAAAACAAAAAAACTAGAATTTTTTTAACTGATAATTTCGGTGAGATTTATCTCAAAATAAGAACAAACTCCTGGCTTTAGCCATATAATGACATCACTTTACTGTAGGGTGCAAATAACGAACGATTATTGAAAAATAGAGGAAAAATTGAAAACAAAAACATAAAAGCTGCGATATCTCAAAAACTACGAAATTTTGAGGAATTTAATTTTAACACCCGAGTCGCAACCTTCAATAGAATTTAGATTATCGTTAAACGAAATGTTTGTAGAGTATCGTACTCAATATGTTTTTTTTTTCGATAAACAATTGAGGTTTACAGAAAAATAGAGAGTTCAACCACAAATAAGTAGACCCTGCTGAATTATAGGCTTAATAATACAATTATAGTAAGTGAGTAAAACAGAACTCAGTAGAAAACGTCGCATTTTTGTAATGATGCCACTATATCTACCCAAATTTGATCATAATTTAATGAAATGATCGCCGACGTTAACCATATTATTGACAATAACACAACGTTCACGAGAAATATTTAGGGTTTTTTTTTGTTCCCGCCACTGAAAGTAAAGAGGAACTATGACCTCGGGTGTAATTCACAAATTTTTCAACATTCCACACAAAATTAAGTACCCCAAATCATAATCAGAGTGGAACGAGCGATAGATCATGCTCAAGCACTTTTCACGACTTTTAATAGGGTCATGCTATATGCCTACTCAATGGCAACCCTACTGAGGATTATCAAAGTACTCAAGCGAAAAACATTATTTGATGAAGTACCAAGAGACTTTTAGGTTAGTGAAAAAACTATTTAAAAAAAATTTACTTGATCGATACAGCAGTATATCTTCTGATGAAATTTTTTAAGTGACTACTGGTGCCCTGAAATGTTTCTTTACTGAAGTTTCAAATAATCAATTAAATAACAATAACAAAAGAACAAAAAAAACGAGAATTTTTTTAACTGAAAATTTCGGTGAGATTTATCTCAAACTAAGAAAAATTAAATCAAATAAAATAAGAACAAACTCCTGGCTTTAGCCATATAATGACATCATTTTACTGTAGGGTGCAAATAACGAAAGATTATTTAAAAATATACGAAAATTGAAAACAAAAACATAAAAACTGCGATATCTCAAAAACTACGAAATTTTGAGGAATTTAATTTTAACACCCGAGTCGCAACCTTCAATAGAACTTAGATTATCGTTAAACGAAATGTTTGTAGAGGATCGTACTCAATATGTTTTTTTTTTTCGATAAACAATTGAGGTTTACAGAAAAATAGAGAGTTCATCCACAAACAAGTAGCCACTGCTGAATTATTGGCTTAATATTACAATTTTAATATGTTAGTAAAACAGAACTCAGTAGAAAACGTCGCCGTCGCGTTTTTGTAATGATGCCACTATATCTACCCAATTTTGATCATAATTTAAAGAAATGATCGGTGAAGAGGAACTATGTCCTCGGGTGTAATTTATCAATTTTTCAAAACTCCACGCAAAATCAGGTATCACAAATCATAATCAGAATGGAACGAGTGATAGATCAAACTCAATCACTTTTCACGACTTTTAATTATTTTCAAAACGTTGTTCCAGTGTCGAGAAAAGCCGGTTTAAAAATCTCTCATTTCCAAAGCTTCATTTGGCTATTCGCACAAAAAAACTTATTTCAAATTTTGAAAAAAGCTCTACAAAAAACATTTTTTGAAATTTTAAAAATATTTATTCTGTTTTTCATAATTCAAATACAACTGTAGTCGATTATTTTTTAATTAGTTACGTGCTAAACGTTGGTATAGTCTTCTCATCACAGCACGAATAACAAAAAACAAAATAAGGCAACGAGGATTGATTGTTCTGTGGTAAGTGTTTAGTAGCCGGAATGTCTGATTCAAAAAAACTTGTAAGTAAAATTAGGGAAAAATCTTCGGTGATTTTCGCATAGCAAAATTTAATTTAAAGTGGACCTGAACTTGAATTTTTTCTCATAATCAGGAAAACTTTGGGAGTAAATATTAAGGAAACAAATTAAAATTCTCCACGATTCTGATTGGTTGAAACTTACAACTTAGAATCAAGTTAAGATCCTCCACCCATCCTCTGAACTGCTTTGGGGGATGCCACCTCGGTCCCATTTAAGCTCCAGAGTACTGTCAACTTAATGTTTTAAAGTTTTTTCTTGTTTTATACTTAGTTTCACACATCAATTTATTGAATCAGGGTGTTCATTTTCGCCACACAAATTCAGATACTACAAACAAACAACTGTAGTCGAATATATGATCAAGTTAAAACCTTTTTAATCGTCATACCAGCTGTAATCAAATCTTTCACTTCGTTTTCCCAGTAACGAGAAAACATGGCATGGAATTTTCAACTGTTTGACTATTGGTTAGTTACATTGCCAGACACGCCAGAAACCAAAAGTTGTGTTTTCAACAACTAATTAAATTGAAATAATATCTTATATGCATTCTCACTGTTGAAAATAAAATTGGCAGCAATTTAACCCAAATTATCAGCATATGCAGCCGGGAAAAAAAGAAGCACGAAAAGTTAGAATGGCAAAAAACAATTTCAGAAGAATTTCTTCGAGGAGTTGGAAGGACATATTTGCTATGTTTTATTTCTTACAATTTCAGGCATCTCAACGCAAAATCAGAATTGATCAAATATGACATCATTTTGAGTCCTTTCTAGCTGTGACTCAAATTTCAAAATGGGACTGTTGAAAATTTCAACTTAATTTTGATTTTTTGATCTTCAGAATTGTTTACTAAGAGATGAGTAAATGACTACAGAGGGAGTGGCCAACAAATCCGATTTAGTTATTGTTTCTTTAGATTAGTTGAGCTATTATTATCTTATTCTTCTAGCTTAAATCTAAGCCCCGCCTCCAACATAAAAACTTTATAAGAAAAAAAAACTAAAAATTGATTCCAAAATTTAGTTTTTTTTCCAAAACCAACTTTCGTTCGGAACATTCTGAAATTTTTGCATAGCAGCCGAATAACTTCGTTAATAGACAACTTTTTGCATCAATTTGGCATAGGTATCAAAATTTTGAGTTATAATGGGACAAACAATTGTGGAATTGACAGACAAGAAAAAACCAAATGAACCAAATTAAAATTTTAGAGACATAATACCTTAAGACCATTCTACTTTCAATGAGGGGATTAAAAGACGAACTGAATGGCTGGCATTGCTTGGTCTAATTCGAATGACCGCAAGTCCGATTTCTGAAATATTTTATGGGATTTCTGTCTAACGACGACCTATTGTCTGAAAACTAAATAAAGATACAAATAAAATTAAAAAGCCCTTCAAATTAAAGTTTATTATTCATGTTTTTCATATTACTGAGTATATCAGAACTGTAAAAACTGAATTGCAAAAAAATGCCCAAAAATACTGATTTTGGGCATTTTATTTGAGTGATTTATACACAAAAGCAGAGAAATATTTTTAATTGCAGCGCTTAAACGCCGCATATTGAAAACTTCAAAAAATTGAAAAACGTTTCAAGAGAAACAAAACACACTTAATCTTCTGATAAACTTTACAGTTCACGTATAATTTTAAAAAATATTTGATTACTTTTTTATTACATAAAGCGTAAAACTGCACAAATACTTTCAAAAGAAATGCATTGAACCAAAAAGTCTACCATTCCTTTAAGCAGAAATTTTAACATTACCATCGAACAAAATTCATTAATTCAAACACCATTTGAATAAATGCTGCAAGTCGCGTCACAGCCAACAAAGGTAAGCGAAGTTATTGAATCACGAAAGACTAGAAAATAGTTGACACAGCTTGTTTAGAATGATAACTACAAATCAGCAGAACTGAGCCAAAAAAGACACACCAGCTTCTGATTATTTACCAAAATAAAATAAACCACAAACATATTAATAACTTAAATTTCAATTACGCCTTGTTACGTGTAACATACATTTATCAAGAACTTCTGCGATTATTTACGGCTTTCAAAACAACGAAGTTTGGCCATAGAATCCAAAAACATCAACTTGTTTTGATTGTTCATTACTTTTATACGCTCAATCTCTATTTTACGGAAACTTGATTTTTCATCAGCATCATAATTATTTGTATTTCATTTTCAAAACAAATAATTAAAGCTTTAGTTTTATCGAATTGAAGTGTTTTATCTGGTTATCGTGTTTATTATTTGAATCAATTCATTCCTGTTATCAACATTATCGAAAAAAACAACCCATTTTTTTGACGTAATCGAAAAAAAAACACTTGGCGTGTCAAAATGAGCTCATCTGGTGAAGCGAAATCATCAACAGAAACAACAACAACAAAACCAACAACAACAGCCACGCGCAAGAGTACTTCTTCTTCCGGTGTGTTGGACTATGAGGAGTACAAAAGGAGAGTGATCGAGGAAGAGAGATTGAAGAGGCGGAGGAGGACTTCCCACGATATCCCCCCTTCCAGCCGAAGTCCCAACGAGGGTGACCGACTTAGGGGGGCTCATTTAGAAAAAAAATAAAGAGCAAAATGTGCGTTTTAGGGTTTGAAACGCACATATACGTTGTCCGAACGTCTTCGCCCATCATATTTAGCAAAAAAAAATCAATTTATCAACAAGACATTTGGACAGCAGATATGTGTTTCAGGTGAAAAACAACAAATAAAAAGTTTTTAGACATAAAAAAGTTGAAAAAACTCGACGCGTTGAATTTCGGACAGTAGAGATAAAAAAGAGAAAAAATAAGAAGTTTGTTGACACAAAAAATATTAACCATTGGAGGCTTTTCAAGTTTGAAAAAAAACAAAGAAAAATAGTTGAAATAAATTTATTCGCTTTTATGTTCCGTTTTTAACGGCTCTTTAGACTTCCGTAATTTATGAAGGTTTGGCTGTTAAACGTGGAGAGTAAAAAATTCAACGCGCAGAATGGGCGAATTATCAATACTATTAAGACACCCCCTATAACTCAAGACTGTGTCCATTTCAAAACAAACAGTCTGCAAACCTTCACAAAAACTTCAAAAACTGGTGTGAATTCTCTGAAAATCAATAGAAGTATAATTTAGTTCAAACATGAGCCAAAATTTGGCAAAATAGAACTTGAAGCGCGATAGCGTTGCTTGTTTAGACCACAATTCCACTCCTAAAAGTTAAATATAGAGCCTTAAAGTTACATGTTTCTATAGAGTACATTTTCGAGGGGTTAAATAAATTGGAGCTAAATTTGCATATTTTGAGAAATCAGATGAAATTTTACTTAAATTCAGATTTTGTTGATTTCGAATGAGAAAAAAGCATTTATAACTAGTTGACCACTCTGGGTCCAAAAAAAATAGACGAAACTAGTCCGACAGATGCCAAAAACGAACACGTGGCCAATTGGCTGACAGCCAACGGGAAAAACAACCAGAAAAAGCAACACTTCGAAAAGACAGTCAGTGAAATTGACAGAATAGTTGAAGAACTGAAAATGAAAGGAGTTCAAGAACCGACCAAACGGTATCACACAAACAAACTTCAGGTGTACCTTTATTAGTCCTAAAATTACAAACTCTTGAAATTTTAACAAAAATGATATTAAAAAAAACTATAAGATCGTTTCCTTTTTCGGTTCAATCGAGTTCCATATTTCATAGCCGATGTTTAGTTGTTGAAAATGAGCTATGAATTTTGCTAGCAAAAAAAAGAGTCTTAAAAAGCATTGGCACCATATTTTTATCAATAGATCACAAATCTACTCGTAAAACTAATTTGATTCGTTTATTGTGCGAATAAATTTTTTGTAAGCACAATTGGAAATAAATTCATAACTAGAAAGAATTGCCCATATAAATAAAATTGAGTCTCAAGTTTGTTTGATCCGCTTGAAGCGACCACCACTCTGATTCACTCTCACCGACCGGCAAGAACAAAAAACACGGCAAAGATAAACACAGTGTAAACAACAACAACAACTTGAAGGGCATTCTGAAAGACTCTGAAGACCCATTGCACTTGGCACTGGCAAAAGAGAATTTGATGAGAGACGAAAACGGGCAAGATATTTCCGAAGAGGACGAGGAACTTTCAGGTGAGTTTTTTACATAAAAGATTTAATCAGACGAGTATCTTGTTAAGGGGTACCGCCCGTTACATCAATTCTGCTAGCCAACAACATCCAGTTTTGGTTGATTAGCCCTCAAAGTGTCCCAAAAATACCGACATTAATTAAAATTAGAGGAGAGCGCGCCGCAAATTGAACTTTTTTGGTCAAAATTTTCTAAAAAAGCCTTACAACATCATTTTAGCCTGTTTTTTTGTATAAATCTTCCTGCGGCGCAGAAATTTTGACAAAATTGGGTTTTCATGTTAACATCAGAATGACTCTAGTTAAACATTTTCCATAAGTGGAATTTTTACTACGTTTTACAATCAAGCTTGATAAACTGTTGAAACGTTCACTTAAACGACGAATAAGTTGATGAAGCTCATTTAATGACTCTCTTTTTATTTCCATTTTCCCTTTTTCAGAATTGTATTTTTCAAATACGCTATTTTCTAAAATTTAAGAATGCGAAATCAACAAATCAACTAAACTTACTAGAAAACTAAATTTACTTTTAATCATTTTGCAGAATCCTATTTTAAAAAAAAACTATATATCGGAATGTCATTTTCACACTCGTTTTATTTTAAACTATGGTGAATTGAATTGCAATGTCAATGAAATTAGAATTAACTTTTCATCTTGTTTCAAAATCGTTTTTTTTTAAATATATCGGAATGTGATTTTCACAATCGTTTTATTTTATACTATGGTGAATTGCAATGTCAATGAAATTAGAATTAATTTTTCATCCTGTTTCAAAATCATTTTTTTAAAAACATATCGGAATGTGATTTTGACAATCGTTTTATTTTAAATTATGGTGAATTGAATTGCAATGTCAATGAAATTAGAATTAACTTTTCATCATAATTCAGAATCAGCAGAAAATTTATCGCTTGAGGATTCGAAGAAGAAATGGAATGAGGCGCAGAAGACACGCTACGTGAGGGCGAAACAGCCTCGCAATGTGGAGACAACACTGACTAACGAGGAGATATTTGACAAGAGGACACCTGTGGACAAAGAGAGTAATGGCTGGTGGAAGAGTTACTGCCAACAGGCCAGTCATGTCCAGTTTGACACCCATGCAGCACAAAACACACAAAAAATATATTACGATTCGCAAAAAATAGTATTTTGAACCATCAAAAAAACTTGATTTACGTTAAACAATTTTTGATTTACGTTAAAACATTTTTGATTTACGTTAAAAAATTTGATTAACTTAGAGTAAATTTTTGATTAAAGTTAATAAAAAATTTTTGATCCTCAGAAAAAAGTATTTTCATATTTAAATTTTAAAAAATTGGTCCACGGAAAAAAAATCTCGTCGTCATCGTAAAAAATACTTGGTTCACGTAAAACAAATTTCAATTGATCTAACGTAAACGTAACGTTTTCATATGATGAAATTGCATACAATTAAATTCAAATAGCTCACTCAGTCAAACATTTGTAGATCCGCATTTGCAAATGGCGTCGTTTACAATTAACGAACACGAACAATATATAATACAACTGGACATCACTTTGACAGGCCCCTCAGCCGAAGTCGCCGCCTGGAGCAAAGTCCCCCCAAGGTCCACAAGGGGGGCGTACGTATCGCGGAGCAGGAAATCGACGTCAGAGCATGTTTTAACCTCGAACTGATTTTTTTTATTCTGGACTTATAAAACTGTAAACTATACAGAAGCAACTAACTTAGTTACGAAATGCTTAGTTTGAACATATTGTGAAAAAGTTGTAACTTAAAAATCTGTAGAAGCTGTAAATTCTGAGTAACAAAACGTCGATGAAACTTTTTATTAGTAGATTGTTAGATGGCAAATTACCATATCTGTTTCCAGTTATGTATTCTATCAGATAATTTACCTCATTTATTTTCTAGTACCACTCGAAAAAAAATAATCATATTATATATTAAATGTATTCCGATTTAGATTAATAAATTTTACCTGTAAAATTGATTTTTTTTCCAAGTCAACTTTGTTTCGTGCCTATATAAACATAATGCTCAAAAAAGCAGAAGATACGAAACATTAAGAAAATCATCAACAGTTTTGGCACTGTAAGTCTCAACAAATCATAGTTTCATTTTTCAGTTGATAATCGCAGGTAGAAAACCAACCCCGAAATCTTCTCACCACAACAACTTCAAGCTTGCAATTTCGTCTTAAGTTTTCATTTCAAATTTCTGAGGGTGTTTTACTCCATCAACTCCAATTGACATTTATTAATTGTACAAAAATTTGTGGATTAAAAACCAAACTCAGTTCCAATTTTCGTGCAAAATTTGACGGCCCGATATGATTGGAATATTTACACAGAAGCGAAGCTGAGCTTCGCACCACTTACGATACAAATATGAATGACAATGAAAAAAAATGCTATAGAAGCCCAAAATATCCGGAACAAAATTGCCTCCACCATTAGAAACTCTGGGAGCTTTGGGAATGCTATACAGAAGACAAAAAATAGACATTTCTGTGGAGCTAAGCAGACAGAAATAAACAGACGGACAATCTAAAATAGCCAAAACTTTCTATTTGCAAGAAAAACAGGTCTCAAATGGAATCGAACCCCCGGGCTTTGTCGTCTTAAGCATGGGGGTTACAGCAACTTGGAATAAAGCTGAACCATCGAGCTACGGGAACTAAGCCGACAAAAACAGACGGAAGATAATCCGGAAAAGCAAGAAAGTGCCCGGCCGGATTGGAATCGCAAATTTTTGCCATCTCAAGCATCTGCCTTACCTATACGCCAGATGCACCGCTCGGTTGATTGGTTTCGAGTTTAAAATTAACAAGCGGTAACAAAGCCGAATAAATCTGATCATAAATTTTTCATGCTGAAAGAAAGTCAGAAAAAATTCTTAACTTATAAAAATGTTCCTTTCCCCTCAGAGCTCACAAGCGCGCAAAATATATTTTTGTTTCGAGCCAATAGGTTGATATTATTTACGCCGAAATATGTTAAGCCGATAAAAAAAAATGTGGAAAGTGAAAATTTAACAAATCGAGCTGGTAAAATTACAAGCAATGTGAAAAACAAATCTAGATTCAGCCGCATTTTTAAAACGCTTAAAACACCACACTTAAAATTAATTAACGCTAAAATAAACTATTTTTAGATGTGGCAACTAAGTCGACAACGCATAAGCTGACAATTAATAGACCGAAACTTTTTGAACCGGAACAATTACCGTTTGAAAAAAATGGGGCTGGACAGATTCGAACCGCTGACCTATGCCCTCCCAGAAGTATTGGTTACCACCAGGCTAAGTGTACGTGAAAAAAGTCTAGGACCCAATTGCAATACCCTTGCTATCGCAAGGGCAATCATAAGATGAAAAGTTCTATGTGCAAAAATAGTTCAAATTAATAGTTCAAATATTTTCGCCGAAGTTTTCATGAGTGTCTGCAAACAAGTCTCCAAGAAAACTAGAAACACTTTGGTTTATAAAGTTTCTTGTTCTTTTTCAGCACTAAAGATGCTTTTAGAGCATATAATTCAAAAATCGGGTCACTAGCAGACTTAAAATTATTCGATTGAGTCAGCGAAACTTCATTTAGTTCAAGAGTAATGTGGAGAAAAACAAGCTATTATTTTGAATTTCTTCGCAACACCAAATATAAACTAAACCCTAACACCAGAATTACACTATTATAATAAACTCCGTGAAAGATTCAATATCGAATCCCTGCCCCCGTCAACATGACCTCACGCCAAAAAACGCTTCGGAAAAACACATCAAGCTCCACGTGTTTTAAAACTCTGGGAAAAATTAATCACCTTGTTTCCATTACCATGCATTGGTAAATAAGGCATGGTCACAGGGGCGGATCTAGGATTTTCTCGCCTTAAGAATAATTTTAGGGTCGGTCGGTCAAAAATGGATTTCTGAAAAAGTATCAAAGGGGGGACTGGAGTTTGTGATAAAAATCCTGCCAAATTTGTTCACGCACGGAAACATTTTTCAGTATTTTGAAACAAAAAAGCATGATTGTCAGATAATACACATGAAAAACATTCACAGCGTTGGTTAATGCATTTATAAGACGAAATTACTTTTCTTTTTCCCTTTTAGTCACCAAAAAAAGTACTTTTTCCGACAAAAAAAAATACTTTTTTTCCGCTCCCTGCTATTGAAAATATCTATTTAAACCCGAATTCGATTCTGGATAAAATTAAACTGGACAGGGTAAAACTATACACTTTCATAAAATACACTGAAATTGATTACTTGTTACGAAGAGAGAGAAGAGTCTCGAATCATAAAAACCATCTTGTCAACTAATTCTCCATTTTTATCTTCAATTTTAGCCTCGACAAGGAAATGTAAACTGTTAATCAGCGGTGCAGTGAAGCTGACAGCGGCATCCTCTCCAAATGGTACCAAAAAAGAACGTGAATAATCAGATTTAACATTTGAACAATGCAATAAAGTTAAGCTTCTTGTTGAAAGCGACCATATTATGAGAACGTCGTATCTAATATGAGAAATACAGCTGATGTGTTTAACACAGTGGGTGCTGAATTTGATAATAGAGACATGACTAGGTGAGATATTACGATATCCAGTATTAATTTCGACTACATCATTGTTGTGATCCACAACATGGACAACAGTATGTGGATGACATGTGCTGACAACCCGGGGCAGAAATTCGCATCTGTGCTGTAAAGATGACTCATTCGATTGTCTGAGTTGCTTGTCATTTCTATCCCAAAATATGAATTGCGCGAGATTGTCTCTTAATCCCACAAGAAATAACGGAACATGATGTGGTTTCAGATTTAATTCGATATTTTGGAAACTGCTTTTTGCTATATCAAAAACATACGAACAAGCAGGCGTCACGATTATAATTTTTCTAGCAGGGAAATAATCTTCGTAAAAAAAAGCTTGTATTTCGTTTTTTCCTTCAAGAGTTTCCTTTGTCGCTAGCTTGATTTTCTTCATTTCAATGGTTCTTTCGTTCTTCATAGAGTCGAAAAACATTCTATTTACAGAAATCTTATTTTCCTGGATTCGTACACAGTAAATATTGTCAGTAAATTGCTTCCCAGGTCTTTCTGAATACACGTAGCACTCGTCAGTACACTTCGGCGATAACTTCTGGCATTTCAAGCGCTTCCAGATAATTGTCCATAACTAAACGTGCAGCCTGTTCTGAAACTTTGTAATCTACTCCCTTAATTTCAAACAACTCCAGCTCCGCTTCTTTCGATTTGACCCGCGATACCGATTTCTCTGTTTGCTTGAACTGTTCAACCATTATTCCATCCGAGCACGACAACAATTCTCGAAGACTCCCTTGGCATTTCAATAGTGTTTCGTAGTTTTCCTCTGCTTCTTGTTCTATTTTAACAATTTTTTCATGTTCGGAGCCAATCTGATTCAACACTTTTTGTTTAAAGGCATCGATTTGAGAACTAACAGTTTCCACTAACTTGGCATAATTCTCTGCCCGTTTTTCTTTGCCCTCGTGGATTCTTTCCTGAGTTCCACGGATTTTTTTATCGCACGAATCTAACTCTGAAATTATCTCGAACACTTTCGACCTGACCTCGCCTGCTCGTTTTTCAATAGACATAACACTATGGTTCGTGTGTAGAGAAATACAATTTGAGCACATAATTACGTCGCAGCTACAACAATAGATACAGCATATGTTTTTGTGGTCTTCGCATATGGCCGGCTTTTGTTGTTTGTCGTTTACAATTTCATGACCTCTTCTAACGTGTGACACAATACATAAATCACAGAAGACAGCAACTGTAGTCTCAGATCCATCCATACAATTTGTACACTTGAACATTTTTTCGAGCTTGAAATGCTCGGAACATGATTCACATTTGCCTTCCGTTGGTTTATCGAAAGTCTCAGACTTGCAATCACCGTCTGATTCTACTAAATTCTCATCCATTTAGAACACTGAAACAGAAACTTCCACTTCAAGTTCAAATACAACTACTTATAACTAAAACAAATATAACTATAAATGCCATTTTCTACTAGAGGCGTTCCAAACGAGAAGAAAAGAAGAGCGATCTGTAACGGTTCAGAATACGAACGACGCTTTCATTTGAAAAGCTCAAAAAGTCAATAGTGATGGACACATAATATGAGTTTTTTATATTTGAGATTCAAACAGCAATCTCTTTCAGATGGTATAAAAAATCCGTTAAAAACGCTTGGTAAAAAGTCGAAAATTGACTGAGTATGCGGGAACAAATAACTGAAACAGAAAAACTGCTGATTTTGTCAAATTCTCACTCAAAAACTTCTCAATCACTTCGACTGCTGATTTCATGAAGACATCGGTTCTGATTCAGAAGCAATCACCAATCTCTTGCGAGAAATTAGTTCTTGATTCCTCTACATAAACTTGGTTGATGTCAGGAAAAATCTCTATCATACCATTTCATATATGGAGTCTATGGAAAAAATACTTAAATGATTATCATAGAAGGAAATTGTATGACAAGCATTTTTCGATCGAAAACAAAATTTTTAAAAATTATCTCAAAACTCAAATAATGTGTTCACAAAAGCATTTCACGGAAAAAATTTGCATGCAAAAAATTTCTTTTTAGGTCTGCAACGTAGCCCAATCATTGAAACAAACAAAGTAGAAGCTTTCAAGCTATATAGATAAGTTACTATTTTGCTGTCAAAACAATAACTTACAAGGCAAATCGTCAAATGCAGTTTATAAGTGTGATACCTGCCACTTAAAATCTGTTTTTTTTTATAATAAATATTTAGATACGTGTTTTTTTTTTGTTAAAACATGTTTTCGGACAAAACATGAAGTTTCAAAACTCAATTTTTTGTATCTCCATTGATGGAAAGAAGGCTTGTCATACAGTTTCAAGCATGGAAAAAATGCTTGCCATACAATTTCCTATGTTCACATAACTTTTATGATGAAAAGTATGGCAAATTGTTTGTTATTGATCACCAGAGTGTGAAAAAAGTATCATTATATAAAGTAACATTGGATGGAAAAAAGGCTTATTATGCTAATTGTATGAACTTTTTTTGTATGAAATAGTATGTCAATCATGTGTTTCATAAGATTTTGTCAGCCCAGATTCCATCTTAATACAATGGCAATCATAACAAGGATAGCCGGTTACTGTGCAAGTGGCACAGAAAGTTCTGACCATAGTCTTAAAAAAATATGACGAAGTTTTTTCAAATTATTGTTTTTTTTTCGGCGTGGTGTGATGAAAGGAACTGAACAAAAAAACTGAGAAAACGACAATAATTTTTCAAGTTATATTGTCGTTTTTTTTGGCGAGGTGTGATAAAAGGAGCTGAACAAAAAGATACATTCGACAGTCATAGTAAAATTTAGGCGGTCGACTGAAAGGGCTTTAATACGATATATCACTCAACCCAGTCTGGTGATTATTTGTATTAACTGATTTTTCATGGAAAACATAAAAAACACACCCGAATACCAAGTTCCTCCCAATTTTTCCTCAATTTAGGCAAAAAAAAATTATTACAAAAAAGATGAGAAAAAAAGAGAGGATCGATCTTTTATCAAACTTGAGCCCTTTTAACTAAGTCAGTTTCTGATTTTTAGATCTTTCGCTGGGAAATCTAAAAATTAAAATACACTTTCAATGCTAGAAGTCATTCAGGTCTTTTTGCGTCATTGTCGTTTTCGTAATAGGTGAGCGCAATTTGATCTCCTTTCAGCAAAAAAATTTCAATTGAACCAAAAAAATGGAACGCCAAACTGCAAAAGATCATATTAGACGTGAACCGAAAAAAAATCACGACTTGGATAATGTGTCTTCACTGTATTCATTGAGACTTAAAACCTTAAATATAGCAACATTTAGAACCTGATTTTTCAACTAATTTTTAAAAATAGAGGCTTTTTTCATGAGCAAAGCAGTTTTTCGGGTGTTCGCAGTATCTGATCCTCCGTGATAAGTTTCGTCAACGTTCAGCAACCACTGAAAAACTTTGTAGAAAACCGCATTTCTGGATAATACTTTATTTCACAAGATATCATCCAAAATAACTAGAATGAGAGAAATTCAAAATAATATAAAATCTGTACATCGCTATAAAATTGAACTTAAATAGCAATGAATTTGATATAATAATTTGAAATGGGGTTGCATTCATAATAGACAAAACAGGTGAACTTTTTTTACGATCACCCAACGTTATAGTTATGGGCAAGATATCATAACTAGAAAAAACCAAACTTCAATGTCGCTTTGATTAAATTTCTGATAAAGAAGTTAATTTGGAAATGATTTATTCCGAGAAAAACAGCACAGATGATATTACAGCTACCAATTGAAATTCTTTTTATTCTCTGAATTTAAACTAAACCGTTTTGTCACTTCATAGGTTAAGGTTATAATTAGGGAGGTTATAACTGCATTGAACATTCTGGCCCCCACTCCTTTATGCATTCCGTGTATGAGACCTTCGCTTTCAATTAGACTCTTCATTGTTGCAAATGCACTCGGCTGACCTGAAAGAAGGAACATGATCCATGACAATGCAAAAAAACGCAAAAATGTTATTTAAACAACAATTTTTTGGACAGCAAGACCACACCGTGTATTTTGTGAATTTCGAGCGGACTCCGCAACAAAACGACGCTCTCTTTGTTCTTTCTTTTTCTTTGATCGTTCCGACAAAACTTTTACATTTTTATGGACTTCTCTCAGGATTCCAGAGACCTTTAAACACCCAATTATGCACCTATCCAAAGAACAGTTTGGCCTCGTAATGTGTTGCCAAATTTTTCACAAATTTTGAAAAATTATGGAGAGGAATTTGTATGTTGGTCATTTCCCTTGAGACTAAATCATCTTAACTTATTTTTTTTTACAATACAGCGCTGAAATTAGAATCTTCGTAGGCAAAACAGATCCATGGATGATTCCCTCGAAGGAACCAAAATTTATACCAGCCAATCAAAACTCCTGAATTCAAATATCTGAAATAATTCTATCAAAAGCGTAGCACCTAACACATGATTTTAATCTATAAGTGGCCGAGCTATTTGTTTTGTTCTCGGCAAAAATATGAATTGCACCCAGTTTCATGTCGTGCTCGAAAAAAAACCATTTCACATTCACATCAGAGCGATCACACATTTAATAACTGTTGGTCGTCTATTAACATTTTCAACTATCTCACAAGCTACTTTTAGTTCAGTGGCATATCGCATCTGCGGCCAATTGAGGATGCTTTTGGAAAACCTTTACTTAACACACGCAATAAGTCTTGACAACTCGTGATATTCTTTACTAATCAAATGACGAAAAAGTAACAATTTAATCCAACTTTCTGAATTCAAATATAAGAAACAAGAATGCTCGTATCAGAGCAAAGCCTTGATTGTTTCAACTATCCACAAACTGGTTTGAATAGTTTTTGGCTAATGAAATATTGAAAA
Source organism: Symsagittifera roscoffensis (assembly GCF_963678635.1). NCBI lineage: Eukaryota > Metazoa > Xenacoelomorpha > Acoela > Convolutidae > Symsagittifera > Symsagittifera roscoffensis. The sequence continues at coordinate 1,559,483 of NC_087071.1, forward strand.
ACTTTCTAATTTAAGCTGAACTCATTATTTTAAAACGATTTGAGAGCTCTAGGTGTCTTATTCTCAAGGAACCTGGTTATTTTCAACGGACCACTCTATCATAGTAATACCAGGACAGCTTATCATGCTACTATCCCAATTGAGTTAGTCTTTTTACATTTGCAACTAAAACTAACTGAAGCGCATGCCTTAATTGCGAATGCCAAGCGGCACGCGTGTATGTCGCTACAATGCCGCGTGAAATACTTAGTCTGTTCAGATAGTTTCAACTATCTTACCAACAAACTTGATCTCAGTGGCGTTGTACATTTGTGATCAAAATTTGGGAGTTGCTTTTCAGAAGAAAAAAATATTGTTACGTCTACTCTCGAAATGTAAAAAACAACATGACGAAAACCAAAACTGAAAAATTAATTTCAACAAATCTGACTCAAGCGAAGTTTGATTTCGAACGCAAAAAAAAGAAAAGTTCAACACCCATTTTAGCAACTCTTCTATTTTACACAAAAAGAAGATACAAGGCTAACATCTTTATTCTTACAGGAGTGATATGTTAAATCCATTTAGAAACGTGTCTTACCTTCCACTTGCATTCTGGCCCTGATGACGTCCAGTGGGTTTGTGAGGTAGGAAGAGGTGAGTCCTGCTAGGGGTCCAGTGATGCAGTTGCACAGAATAGTCGGCATCCACTCTGGCTTCCGACTGCAGATCGCATCTGAGCAAATCAGCCAAAATATCAAAACAGCTCTGTGTCGAGAAAAATTGAGATTGATTAGTCTGCTATCAGACTGAATTTGAGGGCTTAGATCGATAATTTTGATAAGATTTTTGCTCAATGAAACGATCGAATCAAATTTCCGAGCTCGCCTTAACCATCAAAAAGACTCATTAAAGATTGATTTTTTAGTGGTGCAACTGAATGTTCGAATGCTGCACCACTAATTTTTTACCCTAGTCAATTTACATTGAGTAGAAACCCAATTAATTTAATAACTAACAGAAAATAGCCAACTGACAGTTGGAAGATAGTAATGAACGCAAGTAAACAGTAAAAAAAACACTGACTTTAATGAAAAAATCTATAAAAAAAACTTCAACTTTCAAATTTCCAAGAAAACAATAGTAGCCCTTTAACTCTATAATATTCTTGAACATTTTATGATTGGCATTTTTCTGATAAAATTAACCCAACTTGAGAAAACTGGATCAATCAGTAGGTAAAGTTTTTAATCCGCTGGGAAATCTTAAAAATTAAATTCCACTTTCGAAACTTGAAATCGTTCACGTTTTTTCGCGTTTGTATTTGGAGTGCTATTTACGTCATACTCAGATGAATTTCAAATGAACTCAAAAAGTGCATATATACCTAAGTGCATTCATAAAAAAATATCATGACCTATTAAAGAGTCTTCACTACGTTCATTACTCTTAATCAAAATTAACTAAAAAAACTAACCATTATATATTGAGTAAAACTGCCACCAGAGGGCAGAGTTTGAAGCGTACAGAAACATGGAGGAGAAGTAGCCTCTATACACACCACAAAGTCCATACTTGGAGTAGACTGTCCTGGCCACGAAGAAGAGAGAAGTCCCCTTGGGAATGATCACATCTCCTATACTGTGCACACGCATGTCACGACGAGCCTAAAACAACAATAATTCGCACGTTGAAACTATTAATTATTAATCGAGCACTTCCAACTGCATTTAGGCTAGTGGCAAGTATACTCGCTCGACAATCCGAAGAATTCGGGATCGATACCCATAAGAGCGGAGTCGCCTTTTTTTGATATTGGTCTGAATAAAAAAACACCCCAAGCATATATACTCCATGAACAAATATATATTCCGAAAAATAACAAAATTAGTGATCTTATCAGCTATTTCCCCCTATATGATATCTAAAACAAATGATCTCAATATTGAGAAAAGTCAACTGTTAAGCGTACACGAACTTGGTACTACAGTGCTGATTTAAATTAACCGGACAAAACGAGCTAAACTTGAAATTTAAAACGCGTTTTTCTCAAATTGAGTTGAGTTCAGGTGAATAACTTATGAAGACAAAACTTGCTTAAAATTTTAGCAGAATTAATATAATGTAATTTGTGTTGCGAATTTCGGGCCCAAAATTTTACCCACAAATGGGTCATTTTGGCTTTTCTTAGTTTATGAAAAATTACGCTAAAATTACCCAGTCGATCAGAGACATAATTATATAACAGTGATCCCGTTACATAGCCCAACAAACTTTAAGGAGGGTATATTCTCCAATAAAAATTGCGAACCGTTAGAAACTTGTTTTTAAACAAAAAGTTTTTATTTTATATAGTAAAAACGACCTATTTTGTCTATCAAACAAAAATAAATTAACTTGAACAATGTTTTGGAGATTATAACCTTCTTAAAGTTTGTTAGGCTATGCAAGGGGCTCAGTTTTATATTATTATGTCTGTGATCGACTGGGTAATTTTGGCGTAATTTTTTATTGACTAAGAAAAGCCAAAATGACCCATTTTTGGGGTAAAATTTTGGGCCCGAACTTCGCAACACAAATTACAGCATATTAATTCTGCTAATTCTTCATAAGTTTTTCACCTAAACTCAACCCAATTTGAGAAAAACGCGTTTTAAATTTCAAGTTTTGCTCGTTTTGTCCGGTTAATATAAATCAGCACTGTACTATGATAGTGATCCCTTGAGAACAACCAAGTCCCTTGAGAATGAGCCACTTAGTCCTCAAATCGTTCAATAGTTATAGGTTTTCCATTCAGAAAGATGTCGCAGAACTTTTTCAAACAAATTTTATGTTCCGTTATCTCGTAAAACTTTCCCCTTGCCATTTTTGATGAGAAATAAGTTACCCCCATTATGTTTTTTGAATCGTAAAATAGGTACCCTTACGAAAGATTGGTCACGCGAAAAGGAAATTACGATATACAGGTCCCGCATGCAATTATTCATTTCAAAAGTCTCGATAATTATACTGATACAGAAACGTATGAGATTAAACAATTTAATGGCTGTATTGTTTATTTAAGAAAAAAGGGTCGCTACAACTTACTTTACAAATTAAAAACCATAATTGTATTAAATATTTGTCATCAAAATTCAATTTTAGATTTCCTTGAACTCTCCGCCTTATAATGGGTTTACATTAAACCCTTATAATGGGTTTACGAACGTTTTACGAAATATCAAAAAGTATCATTTAATTGAAAGTGTACAGCGACATCTTTCTGAAAGTCGAAATCATACTTGTTAAACGATGTGGTAGCTCCAAGTGTATTCTTCTCAAGGGACCTCATTATTTTCAAGGGACCACTCTATCATATTAGTACCCTAAAATAAATAAAAGCGAGCATTTTTCTTGATATAAACAATATAGTAATTACAATTTTTAATCAAAAAAATTTATGACTCAACATAATTCGCGAGCTTTTTGAAGTGAATAATTTTTGCAAAAACTAGTTTTCAAATTATTACATGCAAAAAGTAAACGGGGGGACCTGTCTATCATAGCTGCTTTTTCGAGGGACCACTCGATCGCAGTAGTACCACGAATTTTATACCTTATACATAATAAACCTGTTACTGTGTACCGAAATCGCAGTAGGGGCGCGTCTGAAACACACAAAGAAAAGTCAACTTGACTTTTTTATTTATGCCTTTTCAACGAGCTTTTCAACTAGTTTTGTTTTTTCTTCACAGATGTTACCAAATTTGCAGAAAAATGAACTGAAAATCACTCCATTTTTGAACAAAAACACGATATACATGTTACAATAGAAGCCCTCTATTATTTTATTGCAACGATGGAAACAATGAGCGCACTTGTTATCTTATTCGTTGTTTTTCTAATCGTACTGATTTATTTGAAATGCAACCGGCGACATTCGAACTTCGGCAGAACTAGAACTAGTCAATACTTAAATGAGTCAGTACCACGTCATCTTCGTCCTGATACTCATCCTTCAGAATTGGCTCAGTACGTAGTTCAGGAGGTGTACTCAAATCTTCGACCTGTCGATTTGCCATTGGCCGGATTAACTGCACGCGAAGCCTGTAAGAGACTAGATGAGGTTTACCAGGCATGCGAAGCCAGTAACAAACTGGGTTGTATAATCATAAATAAGTTTATGCTCGATCTCGATGTCAAACGTGCAATTATTAAAATGGCCAATTCACGTGGCTGGTTTTGTCTCGATATGGAGAACTCATTTGCAAATGGAAATGGGAGAGCTGGACAGTTTCCTGGATTTATTATAATAGAACTTTAAGCCTTTGAGTTTTTTTTATAATTGTTATCATAGGAACGGCATTCATACTGTTTTCATAGATAAATTCTCTGATTAAAATTTTCTATAACATTAAAATACTAAAAAAATTCTTCCGACGTTTTCTTTTGTAATGAGGTTTCCCACATTTCTGGAAATACAGATTATTCAGCACTTTTCGTTTTGCTACTAGAGCACTTTTAAGTCGTGATTCGGACTGACTGCAACTAATAACTCGGGGATATGAAAATTTCTTCTTTGGATTGTGAGGGCGTCAAAAATATGAAGTTGCTGTTTATATGAAAAAACTCAAAGCCTCGACTTCAAACTTGAAACTAATCTATTAGCATCTTAGAGTAATATAACAATTGAAACTTTTCGTTTTTCAGGGTTTCTTTTATGTTCTAACCAAAATTTTTCCAAAGCAGTTAAAATAATACAAGCTTCGAGCGACCAACTCGGACAGTTTCGGATCTCAAGCAATCAAACAATTTAGTCGCAATCTTTTTTCACAACCGATCCACGGCCGAACAACTGATTGTTTCTCAACTATAACTTCGATGAGCCGAGACTTTCTTCAACCATTTCTGCCCTCAAAAAACTATCATATGACCATCGACTGGAACAATCAATTTGATGTTAATTAATTTGAGAATCTTAAGCAATGATTGATAGATATTTTAATGCAAATAATTTCGAACAAGCTCTCTGCTGTTTGATTATTTTTTCAGATTTTAAGTTGACGAGAGAGCTGAAGCATAAAAAAATTAATTCAAAGCAAACTTACATTTTTGAAATAGAACGAACTGAAATGGCTTTACTTCGATAAATCAGAACGAACAGAAATAGCTTTACTTTGATAAATCATTCGACCTTATTTGAAGTTTGTTCATGGTACCTGATGCTGCGTAGAAAAAAATCTACAAAATCTGTCTGATCAAGTTTAAAATCGGTTTGGTCTTCAAGTACAAAATTCTGTTTGGTCGTCGGTTACTAAATACAAATTTAATGCAGTAATTAAAAAATATCTTCCGATGTGCTGTAAACAGAAAGTACTTTAGAGCATGCTGTAAGGCTTTTATGTGGAATCCACTGGCTTTTGAGCACAAAACTGTGCTGACTTTTTCATCAATTTTGCCAAGTAAAGTTGTTTCGACCGTGAGCAAACAGTAGCAAAAATTATTGATGTCCAGATAAACCTCAAACCGTCTCAAGTACTGCAATAAAACCTCAATTACCTTTTTGACTTTATTGATGCAGCCAAAACATAACAAAATATCGAGTTTTGTTTCAATTTTCCTTACATTTTTTAGGTCAAGCATAAGGTATACTTGCAGAATATCAACACGATTTTATATACAGAACTGTTTATACAATTCTTTCATTTTTGGTCACACTTTTCATAAGCGGAGACATGTTTGCACATATCAGTTGATAACTTTTGGGATTGCTATGAAAGAAACTTAAGCTTTTGTTGAGATCTGTTTGGTTGAATTGCAGCTTTTTGCATAGCGGCTAAGCGGAATTTCGCAACACTTGCGATACAAACAAAACCACGAAGTCGAAAAACTCAAATATATCCAAAATACTAGATGTACAAAGTTGTTCAGATGCTTGTCTCGAATGGTCTGAAACTGAGTTCATTTGAAGAACACATGCAAAGTAAATCAATTGAATGTCAAACTAGCATTAGAAAAACAAAAGCAAGGAAGAACAAGGATAGCCAGTAACTGAGCAAGTAGCACAGAATGTTCCGACCATAGACTTATAGAAAAAAAAATTTCTAATAGAATTGTATTCTATTCTATTGTATTGTTTTGTAATGTATTGTATTGTTTTCATTAACGTTTTTTTTGGCGTGGTGTGATAAAAACGGTTGAACAAAAACTGGGGATTACGCATATTCGACAGCCATTTTAAGATAGGCAAAAAGGAAAACAAATTTTAAAGATAAATAAATCGAAAAACTAAAAAAAATGTTGATAAATTTTCGAACTTTTGAAAATTCTAATTCCATAAGGCGCTAAAAAAACTCAAAGTAAACTAATATTACCCAAATAAAACTAAGTTTTTAGGTTTTCAATAAAGCTATTGTAAGCTTTTAAGCAATTAAAATAAGACTGCTCGCTCGCTTTATTCGCTCGCAATAAGACGAAAAATGAAAAGATTTAAGCCATCTCGACACTGGAAAAATTTCGTCATTTTTTTATGTGGTTCGAATCACGACTCTAAGGGCGCCTTTTATTTGATATATCATTCAACCTAGTCAGATTATGATTTGTGGTACCTGATTTCGCGTTGAAAAAAAAATTAAAACTGACCCGAATACAAAGTTCCTCCCCATTTTCAATGGTCGGAACAAAATATATTAGTAGTTTCAGACCTTTTTTTTTCTTAAAACCATTTTGTCCGTAATAACAAAGGAAAGAGACAACAATTTGCACACCATATAAGCTTGGGAGGAACATTGTCTTGATTTTTTAAACTATTTTTCTTCCAAGCAAAACCATCGCAATTGGACGAGTGGTACATCATATTAGAGCCCTTTCAGTGAAAATCGAACTTTCAAAACTTCCAAAAACTTTTGTGTTGAGAAGAACAGGTTCAAAATATATGATTTTTAGTCTAGCCGTGAACGAATGAGCATAAGCTCAGCTCTTATTTTAACCATGACAACAAAATTTTACTGAAGTAAATTTAGTTTTCGAAGTTTCTTGTCGCGCCTTTTTAGGAATATACATTTAAAAATTAATTTATATATATATTTTTTCAATTTCTTTTGCTTCTCTATTGATTTTTTTGAAAAAACTGTAGTCGAATAATCCTTTCTTACTATTAGTAACAAATAGGCTTTAGATTTTTAGCCCTCTCATCATACAAGGAATAAAAAAATTAAGGTTTTTAATATTGTGTTCGCAATTTTCTGTGCTTCTTCAACAGCAAACAGCTATCCTTGTTTTCGGATGCATTTAGCATGCGTGTCAAAAATTAGCTTCGTTCATCAAAATAAAAAAGACTAACAGATTGATGACCAGGAAAGAAGTCTAATTTCCAATTACAAAACACACGTGTTAACATCTTCAGATGGAAATCAACCATATTAAATGCTAAAAAAAAGTAAGACAAACCAAAGCGGAAATTTTCCCTGAACTACTTTAAGAAATACACCAACGACGCAGCCCGAATAGTAGGCGTTTTAACCAAAATCATAAATAAACCAAAATCATGAATAATTGGAAAAACCGTCATGCATGGGGTGTTTTCAGATCAATTTTTGAGATTTAAATAAAAATTTAACCGTAATTTTTTAATACCTCAAAATGATATAGACTCACTCAGTTGATTCAACTTCTAAAAAACATATACCAGCGATCATTTTTGATAAAATTATGGGGCTTTAGATTTTGCGGGTGGCGAGGTTTTCTGCATGGCGAAGTGCTGCGCGTTCAAAGTAGGTCCAAATTGATTTGAGGCAAGCTAATTGGTCATAATTTCATATAGACTATTGGAGACTATTTTGTTCTGCCAAAACGTGATCGAAACCAGTTGAAGGGCAGTCAGAACATCCATCAACAATTTGCCCAAATATTTAATTATATTTCTGACTTTCGAAGAAAGCGACGCACTATATGGGCTATAAAGTGACGCAAGTTGTGTGCTTGGCGTTTTTTCTCCCTAGACAAATATCTATACAACTTCATCAGAAAGATATTGCCCTGCGCTGAAAATAAAAAAGGCATTTCCCTTGCGACTTTTAATGCGTAAGCGGCGAATTAAATTAATTTAAATCAAAAGGAGGTACTAGAAGCAAAACATATCATTTATTTTTCCGACTTTCGAAGAAAGTGACGGAATATTTTTTCTCGGGTGGTTTTGTCTTCTCCAGAAAATTTTCATTTTTTTACCTAGCAATTTTCAAGTGATTTATTTTCATATCATTCGAAAATTATTGTTTTCTTGAGCTCATTTTTGAAAAGATAATTCAGCTGAGATCGTACTTCGTTATGGGGGTTTCAAATTTGGGGGCTAATTTGTGATAATTCAAGCGCGATATATTTGGTGCTAATAACGCTCAGGCGGAGATTTAATCCGTCTTAGAAATTGTTCCTAATTCAATTGAAGCAAACTATTTAGTCTATTTGATACTTTGCTTCAAGCAAAATACATCACTTTATTTATCACATAACATGTGGGGGATGATTTACAAAAAAATGCAATTTTTTGCTTTTTTGAAAATTTCATCAGTTTTTTTATCTTTCTTTTAATAATCCATAAATCCTAAAAGGCAGTTAAAACATTCATAGGTACGCGCTGATACGACTAGTTTTGTTTTTTACATATAATTAAATTTAGAAAACAAAATTGTATCATTTTTTTATTACTAATGTAGGGTTGATTTAATTTCTCCAGTGTTTTTCTTATCACGAAGAACCCTTAAAACTCGTTATTTAGAGTCAAATTAGCAAATGCATGCTCTTTTCAATTCCAAAAATGAATTGATTTCTTGAGTTCTTAACAGAATTATTATTATCAACTGATTGTCTGATAGCATGAACCATATCGGAAGCACAAGAGACTAAATCGAGGCCTCGTTTATTTTTCATTGACGTCATTCGTCTCGCTAGGAAGAAGACGAGGACAAAAGAGCCAACGAGCAACCCACCAAGCTGCATCAATTGTCATTTAAAGCGCGGTCCCTTTAAAATTTCCAAAAAAAACTAGCTTATTTACTTTGAACCAGTAAAAAAGTCAGTCAAGGGCGGATTTAGTCAATTAGCTTATCGTATTTTAGCAAATAAGAGTTGCATTTTTTTTCCAATTAAATCCTTTTGATGTTAATCCAGTTCAAGTCTTTGATTTGAAGGTTTTTCTCGGGCCTTTACTTGGCCTTTCGTCTTTTTTAGTTCAAGTTTGCAATAGATGGTTTTACAAAGTGAAAATCTACGATATTTTTGTTGTTAATCGTGATTCATATTTTTAACATGGAAAAAAAATTTGAATGCAGTTCGGCTTTTATTTGAAAGTTGTTCTTATTTTTCGAGTTCATGAAGAGGCTGTTTTTTATTTTAGGTCCTATTTATTCAGCTATTCATAAGTTTTTATTTAGCTTCTATTTAAGAGTGTTTTTTATCGGGGAGGCTCTCTTAACAAATACGATAGTGTTTACGGGATTCGAAACAAATAAGTAATGTTTTGTTTTTCAAAGTTTTCATTAAAGTAACGAATTAACTTGAATAACATTGCGTCTTTTTAATTCTTTCGGAGAGTTGAAAGATGAAAATGGCTAATATCAGAAAAATTCGAGCACCAAAAAAGTCTGCAAAAATATCAAGTTGTAAAAGGAAACGAAAAAATAAAAAACAGAACTTTAAAAACGTGAAATTGTAGGGTTCAGTTCTTAGATTATTTCTGAGACAAAGGCGAAGCGGAGCTCGCATCACTTGCGTTAAAACGCAATTACAGCATTGCAAACTAGCGAATAGAAAATAAAACTGAAATAACAACAGAAAATACATTTTTTATTTAAAAAGCCAGCATTAAAACAACATTTAAAAAACTTTTACGGACCGGCTACTAAGCGGACAATGCGTAGGTAGATGAAAAGGTAGCCCATTGAACCAAAAATAAGAAATTACTATAAGAAGTTAAAGTCATAAAAAATTTTGAGAAATTCAGTTTTAAAACCTTGAAATTTTGCAAGACAGACTATCTGATTTTTTAACCAATCTTTTTTTTCACACAAATCAAGGTAAAACAGCCGATAAAACATAACCCGAAAACAATTTGGCGGAAAAAAAGCTTTTAAAAGAAAAAAAAACAACAGCAACGGATAGCCGGTTACTGTGCAAGTAGCACAGAATGTTCCGACCTTCGTCTTAAAAAATTACAACATTTTATTTTCAAATTAAGCTCGCTTCTTCGGTGTGGTGCGATAAAATGATCATAACGATAAACTAGAGCTTAGGCATTTTCGACAGTCTTAGAAAAACACGCAAACTGAAAAACAAAAAATCAAGCGCTAAAATGCTGAAAAAACTTACTTTCCTGAAAAAAAAAGTTGTTACGGCTTGAATTCAGCTATTGTAAGCTTTTAAGCCATTAAAATAAGCTATTGCAAGCTTATTTATTCGCTCGAATTAAGACGAAAAATCTAAAATTTCAAACCAGTCTTTCTCAAAACTGGGAAATTTTTTCAAAACTTTTAAATGTCGTTCTAATCACGACTGAAAGAGCTTTATAATAATATATCATTCAACCCAGTCCGATGATTATTTGTGACACCTGATTTTGCGTGAAAAACAAAAAATTAAAAAGCACAAAAAAAAATAATAAAACACCCACCGAATACAAAGTTACTCCCCATTTGCAATGGTCAGAACAAAAAACAAAGTCAGGGCTATTAATTTTATAAGTTACAGGAATACATCAAAAACACTTGCATGTGCGATGAAAAATACTGACAGCACAAGAAAACTCCCCGATTGGGCAACTGAGCCGACAAGACAAGCAGACAAATGAAAATCCGGCAATTCAATTTTTCGCGGAAACAAATTTTCAATTTCATACATACTAAAAAAACAAGGTTAGGTCGGGACTCGAACCCCAGACATTAGGTAGTGCGAAAAGAGCAGTGAAAAACATGTAAAGGAAATTCTTTTCTAGCTCCACCACCAACCGTCATCATCATATGCTGGGAGAGAATGTCCACTGGAACTGAGATGGTTTGTCCGACCAGCGAGGCCAGAGCACCGGCTGTGATATTCTGAGCAGTCCTTCCTCCTCCTACCGATCTAATAAAAGTCTGAATATAATAATTAGGTAATTTGATAACTTGATTGAAAAATGATAAGGTGAATTACCAGTTAGAATACAGGTTGGAGGAGATTCAAACAAAGCTCGCCGCGGTCAAGTGTAGAGGTATCATATTAAGGCTCTTCCAGCTGAGATTCGGATTCCAAAAATATCGCAGTCCAAGTTATCTCAGTGTTCGGTAAATGGGTCAGATTTTTTTTTTCATTTTTCAGGCTTTTTCACACGATGATCTTGAATTTCTTATGTAATTTTGCGGCACAATATTTCACTTCAGCTGTTATCTCTAAATTCTTGCCACCCAGTAAGTAAATCGGGAGTAACCTCCCACTCACACAGACAAAAAAAAAGAGCTTCCAATCACTTACGATGCAACGAAAGCATACCATTGCAAGCTACTAAATGGTCAGTGAGATGAAAAAAACTAAGTGGAAAAAAACTGGAAATACTAAAAGCTCTATCAGAGAAAAACAGACGAGAAACACAACCACTAGCAAAAAGCACACTTTTGATATTTTCCGAACATTTACTAAGCGAACAACACGTCGGTAGATGCCAATCGATCCGAAAACAAAAATAGCAAAGGAAATTGTCATAAAAATCAACATTTTTTGGAAAAACGAAAAAAATTCATTCTCAGAAAAACAGACGACAAACACAACCACTATTAATAAGCACGCTTTTAGTATTTTCCAAGTGTTCACTAAGCCACAACACGTTAGAGGCCAATTGATCCGAAAACATTAAAAAAACGAAAGGAAAGTTGTCATAAAAATTCAATTTTTTTTGATATACGAAAAATTCAATCTCTGAAAAACAGACGAGAAACACAGCGACTAGCATAAAACAAGCTTTAAGTTTTTTTTAAGCGCTCACTAAAACTACAACTCGTAATCAAACGCCAATTAATCCGAAAACTATAGGTCAAAGGAAATGGTTCTCATTTATAAAAGCGATCAAAAAGTTTGAACTTTTAACATTTATACTACCAGCCGAGCTGGCTTATTAAAAACATGAATTATCACCTTTTATCCTCATATAAATGCAAGAGAAGTTCACTAAACGGACCAAACAAGAGACGAAATCAATTGAAACCGATGAAACAAGAGCCGATATCTTTTTTGCCGAATAAAAATTCTAAGAGAACAGGAAAAATACCAGTCAGGTATAGTAATTATGAAAAACTACAGGAGCTAATGAACGACATTTAAGACTATAATGTAAACTGGTTACAGTGCAAAAAAAATTGTGGGTGGAAATTAAGCCGAGAAACTATAAGTCGACAAACTATAACACGACTAATCAATATTTCCCGGAAACAAAATTTGAGACACTGAAAAAAAAAACGTGAGGCTGGGACTCAAACTCCTGACCTTCGGTCTCAAAAACAATTTTATTACCTCCAGGCCAAGTGCGATGAGGCCTCGAAGTTGCTAAGGTTCGATAATAAATCAACAAAAAAAATCAGCAATACCAATATAAGAGTCTTCACTAAGTTCATTACTCTTAAAAATTTAACTATTGATTCTCAAATTGGGCAAAATTCATCCAAATTTATTTAGAAAATTAAATTCCATTTTAGAAACTAGATGTCGATCACGTTTTTTGTGAGCTTCACAGTTTTGCTGTTCGTTATTAGAGTTTGCCTTCCTTTTAACAAAACTGAACTAAAAAATCATAGGTCACACCGCGAAAAAAAAACAAATTTCAGCGTGAAGAAAAAAACATGACGATGAATGCAAATTGTGTAAGTCGTGATAGCTTCTTTGTTACGCCAATTGATTTTTCTGTTTTTTGTTACGCCATTTTAATATATCAGCGAAATTTTTGAGCAGGTTCAAATTACACTGATTCCACGGCTTCAGTGTACTATAATATAAACACAGTCAGTGCACAACAAAAGTGCGGATTTCATACACAAATATTTTACATTATTCACTAAAATCCATGGATTCCGCGGGATTCGTCCCAAAAACGTAAGTTGCGGAGTCCGTGACTTCGTAGTATTGACACCACGTGCCGTCATTGCAGATGTTTGGTGACGGATTCAGTGTTTCCGGAATGGTCACAGTTCACGCAACAGGTTCCTAAGAATCTATGTAAAACAACAGCCTGTGCCCGGAATCCGTCTATGCTATGCAAAAGTTTGCTTTGCAAAAAAGCAAAAAAGACACACCTACACTTCGTAATGAGAGTCTTCACTGCGTTAAAGACTTTTAAAAACAGAAAAAAATCAACACAATTCTGATACCTTCTTAACAAAAATTTTGACCAAGTATATATGGGAGTAAAATAAAATCCCGATTTTGATAGCGTAGGGCATGCAGTTAATTTTCAGCAAAAATACGGAAAGTGAGTCAGCGCGAATTATGAAATATTACTGGAAATTGCCACTATATGCAAAACAGAGCAACATTTCAGACTGCAATGCACAATTTTTGATACACAGTAAAAAAAAACACTTGCAAACATCTACACGTTGCTATAAAATTTTAACGATATTTAAAGAAAAAAAACTTTTAAAAAATATACTGCGGACGAAGCTGTTCTTTTCAGACACATACAAAAAAGGCAAAAGAGATCTTTAACGTTGAAAGAAAAAAACATGTCTGAAAATGAAAAACGAATTTCTGATAGTGAAAACCAATCAACAATGAGGGCAATTTAAAGTAGATAAAAACCAATGCGTTTAATCTGTCAAATAAAATTAGAGCAGCAGACACAGTGAAAATGAAAATGAAGTTGGATTGGCGCAAAAAGACTGGAAACTGTAAAAGAGCAAGAATCGAAACAACGTTTCGTGTTTGAGATTTACCACAGACAGTTATCGACATTTGACTTTCAAATTTGGCGGTCAAACGATTATTTTGCCAATTAATTATCTTAGTTTCTGCTGCCATAATTGTAAGCGTAGTTTGTCAATATAGTGTAGCAAACAAACCAAACTGCTTTAAATGATAACCCAATTAGTAATTGATGATTGTTTTAGTAGAAGTTGAACTTACCTGACCCAGTGTTTACTGTACTCGTATGTTAGAATGTAGCAACACCCTGAGAAAGCACTGGCCATGTAGACACTGAATCCACGGTACAGTCCAGAGACTCCTTCTGATTTGAGGATCTTGCGGAATGCATCGCGCCCATTCAAGTATCCGGCGCCTGAAACACAACCACAAACAGTTCACACCACACAATTCAGAGGCACAAGTATCATTTGTCTGAACCATCAAAAAACAGCTGCTAATTGGATCAGAAGGCTATTCTCCTCCAGCGCGAAGGAAAAGTCATCAAAGCCATTTAAAATGTCCAACACTGACATTTTTTATCGTTTATTTTCTTCGGATTTGTAATTCATGAATTCCGATTGGTTGACAATACTTTCGTACATTCGGTCTTTAGTACATGAAGGACCCTCAACCCTCCCCCTCCCCCCGGGTTATACTACTTTATCACATAACTTGAAACAAATACTCAGGGAGCAGTGACTGTACTTAAGATAGTTCATGCTATTTGCAGTGGAATATAAATTGAAATAGAAACTGAAAACAAATTGAGCAAATTCATAGAAAAATTGAACAAAAAAGGGACTTATTTTAATAATGAAGCCTGACTTTATAATAAAAGCCATTGGCACAAGTCAAATCTTTTTGGCGTTGGTACGACTGTCAATTTTGTGTTTTATGACTAAAATTACGTCTATGTGCCAATATAAGCTGTTGTAAATTGTATTCAAATCCGATCAATTAATTGAAAGTCGAAGGAAGAAAGAGAAATAATAGCTTTGAGCCATCGTTAATGGTTGAACATAGCCCATAGATAGAATTGTTAATGAATTCAAGGAAAATAACTAGAAAAAACAACCAACAGGCAGCTGGGAAAAGAGCAATGAACTCGAAAAAAAACAAAAGACTGATTTTCTTCAATTTTTAGAGCTTCATAGAAAAGCATACATCAGTTGAAAGAGTCTTAGAAATTCAAAAAAACTTCATAAATCTTTTATGATTGCTAATTTTCCAAAAGGTCGAACCCAATTTGAGAAAACTTGACAAATAGATAAAATTTTATCCCATTTTGAAAATGAAAGTCAAAACTCACTATCTCAACGTATGCGCTTTAATTATCCGAGAGGGTAATTCGCCTAAACTTCTCAATTAAAATTGAAGCGAACTTAGGAAAAAACCAGAAGCCAAACAATCAAGTCAAAGTGAGCCTAAAAACACAACCCCAGAAAGCGAAGATTTACATACCCGTATTTAAATTTAGGCCCATGTAAAAGATTATAACGGGTTACGATGAAGATTTTTTGGCGTTTATATTTGATTATAACGACCAATATTAGTTAATTAAAGGATTTATGACCGATTATAATCGTTATACTTTCCAAGATATTATTATCTTTAACAATCAATTATAACTGGTTATAGTTCCTGTAAAAAAGTCTTAATATCGATTTTAACATCTTAATTCGCTAAAAAGCTATCACACCAAAAACATCTCAGAATGGTTATAATGCTATCAATAACGAAATCACAAAACATCTTTCTTCTGTCACCTTTTGGTCCATCAGAAAAAAAGTTTTCACCACGAAAAAAAAGTTTCGTAGACATTTTTTCATATCAGATGAAAGATTCCAAGGGTAGGTAAAAAAATTCTAACGCTAAAACAAACTAAACATCAGAGTAAAATGTGTGCTTTTACTTTGATGGAAAAAAAATTGAGCATCATGAACAAAAAAATTAAGAGAAAAAAATCCATGAAAATGTTTTATATTTGAACTGATTTCAAAACTGTTACACTGTTTTCTTTTTCAAAACGTCACTTAAGCCAAGCTCTATGAGAAGCAAAAAATATATGCAACTGAGAAGCAAGATCGAAGACAAAATTGGCAAAAAAAGGAGTTTACTCGATCAAAATGGATTATATTTCGAAACAAAAAACAAATAAAATGCAATACAAATAACCAATTATACTCGAACCCAATTTGAGAAAACTTGACAAATAGATAAAATTTTATCCCAATTTGAAAATAAAAATCAAAACTCACTATCTCAGCGTATGCGCTTTAATTATCCGAGAGTGAAATTCGCCTAAACTTCTCAATTAAAATTGAAGCGAACTTAGCAAAAAAACCAGAAGCCAAACAATCAAGTCAAAGTGAGCCTAAAAACACAACCCCAGAAAGCGAAGATTTACATACCCGTATTTAAATTTAGGCCCATGTAAAAGATTATAACGGGTTACGATGAAGATTTTTTTGGCGTTTATAATTGATTATAACGACCAATATTAGTTAATTAAAGGATTTATGACCGATTATAATCGTTATAATTTCCAAGATATTATTATCTTTAACAATCAATTATAACTGGTTATAGTTCCTGTAAAAAAGTCTTAATATCGATTTTAACATCTTAATTCGCTAAAAAGCTATCACACCAAAAACATCTCAGAATGGTTATAATGCTATCAATAACGAAATCACAAAACATCTTTCTTCTGTCACCTTTTGGTCCATCAGAAAAAAAGTTTTCACCACGAAAAAAAAGTTTCGTAGACATTTTTTCATATCAGATGAAAGATTCCAAGGGTAGGTAAAAAAATTCTAACGCTAAAACAAACTAAACATCAGAGTAAAATGTGTGCTTTTACTTTGATGGAAAAAAAAATTGAGCATCATGAACAAAAAAATTAAGAGAAAAAAATCCATGAAAATGTTTTATATTTGAACTGATTTCAAAACTGTTACACTGTTTTCTTTTTCAAAACGTCACTTAAGCCAAGCTCTATGAGAAGCAAAAAATATATGCAACTGAGAAGCAAGATCGAAGACAAAATTGGCAAAAAAAGGAGTTTACTCGATCAAAATGGATTATATTTCGAAACAAAAAACAAATAAAATGCAATACAAATAACCAATTATACTCGAACCCAATTTGAGAAAACTTGACAAATAGATAAAATTTTATCCCAATTTGAAAATAAAAATCAAAACTCACTATCTCAGCGTATGCGCTTTAATTATCCGAGAGTGAAATTCGCCTAAACTTCTCAATTAAAATTGAAGCGAACTTAGCAAAAAAACCAGAAGCCAAACAATCAAGTCAAAGTGAGCCTAAAAACACAACCCCAGAAAGCGAAGATTTACATACCCGTATTTAAATTTAGGCCCATGTAAAAGATTATAACGGGTTACGATGAAGATTTTTTTGGCGTTTATAATTGATTATAACGACCAATATTAGTTAATTAAAGGATTTATGACCGATTATAATCGTTATAATTTCCAAGATATTATTATCTTTAACAATCAATTATAACTGGTTATAGTTCCTGTAAAAAAGTCTTAATATCGATTTTAACATCTTAATTCGCTAAAAAGCTATCACACCAAAAACATCTCAGAATGGTTATAATGCTATCAATAACGAAATCACAAAACATCTTTCTTCTGTCACCTTTTGGTCCATCAGAAAAAAAGTTTTCACCACGAAAAAAAAGTTTCGTAGACATTTTTTCAAATCAGATGAAAGATTCCAAGGGTAGGTAAAAACATTCTAACGCTAAAACAAACTAAACATCAGAGTAAAATGTGTGCATTCACTTTGATGGAAAAAAAATTTGAGCATCATGAACAAAAAATTAAGAGAAAAAAATCCATGAAAATGTTTTATATTTGAACTGATTTCAAAACTGTTACACTGTTTTCTTTTTCAAAACATCACTTAAGCCAAGCTCTATGAGAAGCAAAAAATATATGCAACTGAGAAGCAAGATCGAAGACAAAATTGGCAAAAAAAGGAGTTTAATCGATCAAAATGGATTATATTTCGAAACAAAAAACAATAAAATGCAATACAAATAACCAATTATACTCAATTATATTTGTACCCAAAAACAGATTGAATAATTAACATTTGATTGAAATGTTCGATAAATAATTTTAATATTTGAAAAAAAAGAGATTAAAATCGATTAAAAATTTATTATAATAATTTTTTTCTCAATTTTCTCAAAAATATTCGATTAGAAACGCTTAAAACTAAATGCAGGCCCTGCAATCATTTAGTTTTACAAAACTCATTACAAATCAATTCTCAATTTTCCAAGTTCAAAGAATGAAGCATATCAGTCTGTATTTTTTTTATTCAGGAAACATTTCGACTTTTTGAGAAAAAAATACTTTAAGAAAATACTTTTTAAGAGCCCAAAAAACAGCGATTCTTTTAAATCCAGAATTAACATCAAAAACGAAGAAAAAAAATACCATAGTCGATAGAGGATAGTTCTCTGCATGGTTTTCGCAAAAAGAGGGTACCTCGCAAAAACTTGGAAGACAAAGCATATTTTGCAAAAGCATTGAAAGATCATTCAGGAAATTATAGGAACACGAAAATCAAAACTTGAAAGCTATTTCTAAATAATTACTTTCGATATAATTTGGATTTAAGTTGGCATCACTTGAACTACTAAAAGGTCAATTAGCTTGAGATGTTTTGTATGTTGTGTTCAAATGAGTATGACCGAAAAGATTAATTTTCATTCCCTTTATATTGCACGTTATATTCAAAACAGAAGCCTTTTTTTAAATATTTTCTTTACTTCATTTATTAAAGTACTTTTTACACTACTTGGTTGTTCTAAATCCACAAGTTGAGAAAAAAAGAACAAAGTTATTCTAATTGCTTCATCCACATCAAATTTTAATCTTGTTCTTAAAACGTCCTCAAAGCTTTTCCATTAGGATTAAAATAACACTTTATTCAAATGAAGCTATTTTCATATTATCAATCTTTCCCATAATAGAAAAAGCATTTTGAAGGCATTCGGTTGACTTGTGTCATTTCGAATTGCACTATTGATGGGAAAAAATTGCATTCAAATTCCATACAAAAGAAAAACAATAACATCTTTATGAATTTCAATTATATTTAAAAACTTTAGCGGAAAAGGGATTTTCGTTCAAGCCCCGAGGATAGGATTTATTCAAAAATTACAAAAATAAAGACACTTATTGTTTGCAGACGGTCTTCAATCAGTAAAAATTTGTGAATGCGTTCCAAGGTGAATGGGTCAACACAACACGTAACTTCAATCAACCTCAAAAAAATTAAAAATTAACTGCGGAACAAAAAAATCCGATTGCTGTCTACATAGAATAGAACTTCCTTTTCACAATAAAAAGTTTGAAAACCCTCAAAAATTGTCTGCTGTTTGCTTAAATAACAGTCGTGTACCGAATTTAAAATCTAAACTGGATTAAATATAGTTCAATTAGTTCAAATATAGAACAATCTGAGCGGTAGATTATAGTCTAAATTCAGAAAGTCAAAAACAGACACGTTGTTCTCAAAACATGATTAATTAGAGTCCGCTACCCTATTTTCATTAACTCACTTCATTACTTTTCCCTTCTTAATTTTCTAAATAAATCTTGATTGTGAATTTTTCCTATTTCAAATAAAAAAAACGTTCAGCAAATTTTCAATTACTTTGAAAATTGTCTGTTTTTTTACAATATCAAGATTAACCAATTAGCAATATGACTATTTTTAGGTGTAGCTAACAAAAAGGAAGCTTTCTTCTGTCGCAGAAAACGGGCACCAAAAGCGCCGAAAGTATGCGAGAATTTCTTACAATTAAATTGAGTCATCCCAAAATTGATCCAAATTCAGAGAAGTTGATACTGTGAAAACATTTGTTTTCATCGACTGGGAATAAAATTGAGGCTAAGCGCCGAGCATTCAACAAAAAGGCGGTAAACTGAGTTTAATTGAGAAACATCTCTTCCAAAAAGCTGATTAAAAATGGGACATGACGTGGTACAACTTTCAAAGCGACTACAGACACCGCGAGCAATTTGATGAACTCACGATTAATTTATTCAATTTAACTTTAAACAAATCAAATCAAAAACAACAAAAAAACTGCGCGAAAAAAACAAGAGTACCTGATTTCTGCAAAAGTAGCAATAGATGGTTGAGACCAAAATCGAATTTATTTTTTTCAATTTTGGGTTGTTTTTGCGAGTAAGAACATGACGCAAACTAAAGCAATAGCAAATTAAGTATATTCGACAACTGTTCTCTTTAAAAAATTTCTCATTTTTGCAAATTATATTTTTGAATTTAAAAATTATTGTCCAGGGTGCTAAATGGAACAAATTATGCTAAATTGAACTAAGTTTTTCACGTTTTGAACAAAAAAGATTTTCCTGTAATAACACACATTAAAGCGCTTTACTTGCTCGAATTTAGACCGAAACGAAATTGTTGACACTGAGTAAAAACAATGAATCGTTTGTAAGGTAGTTCGAATCAGGACTGAAAGGGATACAATATGAGTTAACACTCAACTCATTCTGATAATTACTAAGGGCACCTAATTTTGCGCTGCAAAAAAGTAGAAAAAAAATAAAACAGCGGAAGACAAAATTCTTTCCCACTTTCAGTGATGGGAACAAAAATCCCAGGCAGCAGACCACAGAAAACAACGGATGATTTAATTTTTAGAAAATGTTCAAATAGCGAGTTTGCATTCACCAATAAGCAAAAAACACTGCATACAAGGGCTTCAAAATGGTAGAAATCGAGCGCTTAATAAGTATGCGAAAAAACAACTGAAATTAACCCGTTACGGGTTTTAATTCCAAATTATGAGTCGTTTGTATTTCGCGATAACCCACACTACCTGTAGTCTTAGTTTCTTACAAAATAACTAATACTAAATAATTAAATACCAGATATCTATGAATGCGCTGTGATGAAGCATATTCAAGCAGAAAAAACGTATGCTACTAGATAGCTCGCCAAAAAAAACTTAAGCAAAACCAGAAAAAGTTTTTTGGACCTAGGGTTGGCACACATGTTGTATGAATTGGAGTAACTTCAAATCAAATTTTTTTTCGGAACTGAATTATTCAACACATCAAGCCTTTACTTCATTTGCACTCTGCATCTAGACAACCCTACAAAACCGAAACACAAATTCTGTTTTTAAGACAAAATCTTAAGAAAGAATAGTCCATGAAGCTAGCCTCCACTAATAAAAAAAAAGCTAGTTTCTGAACACAGAGGCAAAGCTGCACTTCGCAAACACAAAAGCAAAAAAAAATAAAAAACAGGAGAAGAAAAACAAATCAAAGCTAAGAAGAGCCAAAACGTTACGGCACTCAAAACTAAGACAATTTGAGTAAATAGCAGTAAAAATTGCGCCGTGTGGCTATAAGTACCTCAATAACTAACCAAAAACAAACAGGAGACTATAAAAAAAAATGCTAATAAATTGCCATAAAATGCTATACCAGCAAATGTTAATTAAAATTGACAAGGCCACCAAGTGTCAGGGTTGAGACAAAACGTATTGGCTGGAGATTAGTAGTATCACGTTTGCTTGTGTGAATCTTTTTAAAGCTAATTTATTAGAGGTGCCCACCTTTATAACCTTTTTCAGGAACATCGGAGTTCTATCTGAAGACTCAGATTCCTTAACTGAAGAACAAGTTAAGAATTGCTATCACGAAATCAAAGGCAGCTAAAGGCTCAACAACAGTGAAATAACTCGAAAAACTTTTTTCTTTGAAATCGAATAATTAAAAAACAATAAACCTACGCAAAAAACTTAACGGTGCCTTCTTCGAAGGCACCGAGGGTCCAAAAATGGGGTCAAAACAGCTAAATTTTGTGTTTAAAACCAAGTTACTAAATTTCGCATAAAAGTTTTTCCTGTTTTTCCTTTCCTCGCTTAACTTCGAACTTGCGCCACCATAATACCTCTGACACCTACAAATCGTGATTGTGAATAAGACTTCTCTTTACCTATATTTCTCGAAAAGTTTCTGAGTGAACAAAAAAAACACCAAATTTTTGGTACCTTTAGAAACATTTTTGCTAGCTTGTTCAATCAGGCAAACTATGTTGAGTTTCACTTCAACTCGGGTTCAGTCCTTGTAGGTGCTGAGAGTTCAATACAGATTTGCCTGGTAGTGCCATCATCAAATGTTAGTTTTCTTGAGTCCTTGCTTTTTGCAAAAAAAAAATTATGAATAAACATATTTTTTTCTCCAACAAATTGTTGACAATACAATGAAGAATCATATCGAATAGACTAAATCAATTTAAACATTAGTTTCTCTTTCGTTGTATAAAGGACTGAATAAAAGCAGCCAGGTGCTCTGAAAAAGGTACAACATACGCTTAGAACAGGTAACACTTTTGTTCCAACCACTGATAATTAGAGGGAAAAAGTTTTAGCTTTTCTTAATTTCCACACAAATCAAGTACCAAAGTGGTCATCTAATTCGATTGATTGATGTATCATACTAAAGCTCTTTCAGTCGTGATTTGAACGATAAACATTAATATCCAAAAAAACTCAATTCAAGAAAACCAGGTTTTATTTTTTGTCTTTTAGTCTTATTTCGAGCAAAAGAGCTAGCGAGCAAGTTTATTGTGGGAGAATGAGCCATGGAACTTTTACTCGAGCCCTGCAAAACTAGTTTTACTCAGGTAAAATTACTTTTCCAAGAATTTTTAGCGACCCTAATTTTTTAAATTAACTTTGTAATCTGCCTCACCAAAAAAAAACGTTTATCAGATGAAACTTTTTAAAACGACACAAACTTTCTTTGAGGTTTCTAAAATCACGTGACCTTATGCCATAGTTGTTTTTCACCACTGCGATAAATGATCGGAACAAAAACTAAGAATCGAGGAATCTACTTAACAATTAACCCCCTGTACAATCAGAAACCAGCAAAATTTGATTTATAAATAAAAAGCTCTACAACTAATTTACTGCTTTTATTTCTAGGGGTGGCAATTCTTCAGTAGATACCATAGGGGGTCGACTCTTAAGTAGATCCGAATCAAGTCGTGCGTTTGATACATGATTATCAGAATGGTATGGTTTGCAGATGTGAAAACTTGATTAATCTGAAACGGAACTAAAAACGGCAGTTTTCCAGTTTCGTAAAATTAAAGCAAAGTTAAGGAAAATTGTGATCAATTGAGCAAGCAATCTCACCGCTCCTCACTCCGTAATAACCAATTGAGCTATCTCCCCCCAAGCAAAAAGGTTAAAACGCTACAAAAGACATTATCAAATGCAATCAAATCGTTTGTAGGTTCATAGCTCGCAATCATTTGACCGACTGACGTTTATTTTACCCGAGTGTCGAGAAAACTTTTTGTTTGGACGAACCATGGATCAGGGAAAGCAAGTTATCAGGGCTGGTGCTTTAAATTTGTATCTGTAAACCGGAAATTGTTCTCTTCGGCGCCTTTCTAACGAACGCAGTGGCAATTTTAGTAATTTTTTCACTTTTGAGTTTTTTTATTGATTGTAATTTATCGTGTTCCACATTCGTTGGAGAATCTGACTCGTGATTTCATATCATTTAAACTACTTTCAAGTGGCTATGGCTATTTTCCAGTTTCCCCCTTTCAAATACAATTTTGAAAAGCTTATTTTACCTTGTCATAATGCAATGAAATTCGGTGTGGTGAAAAAATCGACAAAAGTAAGCAGATTTGTTCTTCATACTTTACAGCGTAACATCAAGCATTTAGCCGTAATAACACGTAAAACAATCATAAAACTCGGTATTTTGAAAGGGGGAACTGGAAAAGAGCCGTGGTTATAAACATGCCTCAAGTACCTATTGAGCTATCTACACCCGAGTGGAAATGGGGGCGTGGGCTCATTTGATCCGAAAATTGTTCATACGGCAGTTTGCATGAAAAAATGTCGCAAAAAAGTGTTTATTTGTTGATGATGACACCTTTTATTGATGTTTAGAACATCAAACGTTATTTTAAATAAATTGGCTTTCATAAATTGAATTACACAGCATATCATAAGGGGGGGGGGGGGGGGGGTACTAGAAAAGAGCCCCAAGAACGAATCTCTAAGCCTACACAACTCACCACTCTTTTCCACCTGCAACCGTGTCTTGATCAATGTCGTCGGGTATATCAATGTCCGTATAATGAAAGAATTGCCCAAGGACAGCATGGCGAAGTTACGCATGTTCATGTGTTCGAACCCTATCGGAGTGTATCCCTCCATTTTAAGTTCGGATCCGACACTCGGATTTGTGCCGATCAAGTCTGAAGCTGTCGTCATCTCGGGAATCGAACACGCCGACTCATCGAGACGAACTGGCTGCATCTCTACGACAACAATTATTCCGTCAAAATTATTGAAAAAATTATTCCGTCAAAATTATTGGAAAAGTTATTCCGTCAAAAGTATTGGAAAAGTTATTCCGTCAAAATTATTGAAAAAATTATTCCGTCAAAATTATTGGAAAAGTTATTCCGTCAAAAGTATTGGAAAAGTTATTCCGTCAAAATTATTGGAAAAATTATTCCGTCAAAATTATAGGAAAAGTTATTCCGTCAAAAGTATTGGAAAAGTTATTCCGTCAAAAGTATCGAAAAAATTATTCGTCAGAATTATTTTAAAAATTATTCCGTCAAAATTAACGGAAAAATTATTCCATCAAAAGTATTGGAAAAGTTATTCCGTCAAAAGTATTGGAAAAGTTATTCCGTCAAAATTATTGGAAAAATTATTCCGTCAAAATTATAGGAAAAGTTATTCCGTCAAAAGTATTGGAAAAGTTATTCCGTCAAAAGTATTGAAAAAATTATTCCGTCAAAATTATAGGAAAAGTTATTCCGTCAAAAGTATTGGAAAAGTTATTCCGTCAAAAGTATTGAAAAAATTATTCGTCAGAATTATTTTAAAAATTATTCCGTCAAAATTAACGGAAAAATTATTCCGTCAAAATTATTGGAAAAGTTATTCCGTCAAAAGTATTGGAAAATTTATTCCGTCAAAATTATTGGAAAAATTATTCCGTCAAAATTATAGGAAAACTTATTCCGTCAAAAGTATTGGAAAAGTTATTCCGTCAAAATTATTGGAAAAATTATTCCGTCAAAATTATAGGAAAAGTTATTCCGTCAAAAGTATTGGAAAAGTTATTCCGTCAAAAGTATTGAAAAAATTATTCGTCAGAATTATTTTAAAAATTATTCCGTCAAAATTAACGGAAAAATTATTCCGTCAAAATTATTGGAAAAGTTATTCCGTCAAAAGTATTGGAAAAGTTATTCCGTCAAAATTATTGGAAAAATTATTCCGTCAAAATTATAGGAAAAGTTATTCCGTCAAAAGTATTGGAAAAGTTATTCCGTCAAAAGTATTGAAAAAATTATTCGTCAGAATTATTTTAAAAATTATTCCGTCAAAATTAACGGAAAAGTTATTCCGTAAAAATTATTGGAAAAATTATTCCGTCAAAATTATTGGAAAAAAGATTCCGTGAAAACTATTGGAAAAATTATTCCGAGAAAATTTTGGAAAAATTATTGCGTCAAAATTATTGGAAAAAATATTCTGTGAAAACTATTGGAAAAATTATTCCGAGAAAATTTTGGAAAAATTATTGCGTCAAAATAATTGGAAAAAATATTCTGTGAAAACTATTGGAAAAATTATTCCGAGAAAATTTTGGAAAAATTATTGCGTCAAAATAATTGGAAAAAATATTCCGTCAAAATTATTGGAAAAACAATCAAAAAACAAAAACAATTGGATGATATTTACTTGATTGCAACAAAGTTTGTTTCGTATTGTGCAGTGGTGAAGAATGTTTCCCAACTGTTCTATCATTATGTTCTAGGTTTCCTCTCCTACTGCTGATACTGCTATCTGATATTTCATTTGATGATGCTTTTCTTTCTGTCTTTGAGACTGATGGCACCACTGTTGTTGAGTCTAATTTTGAGGCAACGGTTTCACTCGACTGATTCGATCTTTCATTGCTCATCTGAAAAACTTATGTCATCAGGATCATAATTTAACAGCCAACTTAATCTCTTTATTGAAGCGTTAATACCCGACTCCTAGAAAAAAAGAAATATGGCAGAATTTTTTCCTTTTCAAAACAGCAACTATCAATGATGTCTGGAAACAATGACAAAAATGTGTTTCTTCTAAGGAATATTTGTGATCGGCGTTTTTTGTTCAGACTTTGGAAGAATGTGACGGATTATTTATACTTGAGTTTCGAATTTCTCATTTTAAAAGGTAATTCACAGGAAAGGCTCTTCCGGTTAGGATCGACTTGTATTCAAGCTGAAAAAGGCCATTTCACTAGTATTTCACCAGTAAATCGACAAACTTACATCTTAAAATGAAGTCAAATACCAGCACTGAAAGCGTCGCTACTTTTGCAATTTTATTCAACCATCCCTCCTCTGCTATACAATTATCTGCACTCCATCACGCATAAAATTGCGCTCATGAGTAAAACATTTTGACAGTAATTTTAAATCCGACTAAAAGATACTGATGAACTGAGATTAAAATTGAATAAATATTTCACCTGTTGAGTTTTTTCATGACGCCAAATACATAACTTGGTCCCTATTTCAGTGCGTCGGGGAAAATTTCTGATAAAAAAAATTGCTCTGATCACGCAAAGGCCTTAATGTTCTAACTGCCTTTTAACGACAAGATAAAAAACTATTAAGAAAATTGATAAAACGTTCAAACAAGTTTTTCAAAAAAAATTTTTTTCATCTTAATTTTCATTTATCCCTCGACCACCACGCGCTATTTTGAGTACGATTTGATATATTCTCAGTCTGATTAGACACTAAAAAGACCAATCTACTTTCTTCAATTCAATTAAGGATAATTTAATTTAACTTTTTATTTCTCTGTCTACCGTAATATTATTTGCAACATAAGTTTACTACTTTCTTCTAGTTTTCGTTAATTTGGTGGGAAATTTTTTGCTTCAACAGTGTTTCTGGATTCTGAATGACCCTAAAAAATGCAAATCTGATGCAAGTTTAAGTGATAGAAAAAGTAAATGGTCTCAAAAAAATAAAGCGGTTTGGATCAAAATTTACTTAAAAGTAGATACATTGAACTTAAATTTTGATAGGAATAGTTGATAGATAAAAATCAAATATTCACAGTACAGCTCATCACGGTACACCGCTGCTGTTCCCTTGTTTAAGAACTACATGCAATTTTTCTAGGCTGGGTAAAGTTACATCACCCTCAAGCAACGAGCACGGATCATGGCACAAATATCTAAATAAAATCGACAAACAATTCACAAAATGAACTCAGTTTCCACAGAAAAACGGCAACTTTTTAGGAACTTTATAAAAATTTCGTGTTGTATTTTAGCTTTTTTTCTCAAATTTTGTAGTGTTTCACGTCATTTGGGATTTAAGTTTACACCTTCACCTTGGAAGTTTACCTGTACTTCTTCAATATTTTAGCAACGCAAACAACGAATAACTTTGCATATTTTCTAATTTCACTAATTACTTTGAACTGGCATAAAAATAGGGCGAATCGTTTTTGATTTCTTAATTGCAAAAATATTGATATTTATTTCCAAAAGTTTGGTGCAAACTTCGGTATATTTGGTATTTAATATAATAAAAAAATTTAAAAAAGTTCAAGCGGATGGATTCTTTCTGAGAAGCAGTCGCCTTGTCAAGTTTTTCACTGTTTGTTTCTGGAATGAATTACAGGCGATAGTAGTCCCCAATTCGTGAGATCAAAATTATGAACTTTGTTGCGATCATCCTTTTATGGGGTCGTGGAAAATTTCAATTTGGAATTTATGCGACCTATTTACCACATTTCTATTAGCGCGTAGCGCCAGCGGCAACAAAATCCCGGTCATTAATCATTCCAAATTGAATCCATACAAGCTAACTGGACCAAAACAATTTGGAGAAAATGTGAAGAAAAAAAACAGATGGCTCAACCTTCTAAGGCTAAGCGCCTACATTCTGAATATGTTTAGCATTCTTGCTAACCATATTTTTTAATGCTTAGATTTTTTAAAAGGTAAAACTATTTAAGACTAAGGGCTTGTTTAGCAGACCTCATAACCAAGTTAATTAAAATCTACCAGAGAGAAAATACCAAGGAAAAAAACAGCGTTTTCAAAGATAGGTACAGTTGAATTATCCCACATTTGACATATCTGCTGAACCCACTCAGAATTTTTTGGAGAATCATTTAAAAAAAAATTTTTCCGAATCATTTATATGTTTTCGTATTAAAAATTTGCTTTTTATATTTGTATCAATTCATTCTCATAAATGATGGTGCTTATTATTCTTTATTATAAGCAAATCTGAACCAGATAATTCATTTTTTTAACGAAAAACAAAAGTCAACTCGATCTATTTGTTTAAGTCAAACTGTTTGATATCATTAATCTTTGTCGTTGTGAAAGACTTCATAACAAATGTGTTTTTGTCGCATAGTTGAGAACCAACTATGCCGTCAAAATACTCGTATCCTGACACATTTCTTGCTAACAATCTGCTAATGAGCTGTCAAGAGGTTTTGGTACGAATCTTGTATTCATCAAAAGCGAAGCGCACTTAACTTTTGATGAGAACAAGACTTGACACAGCCAAGTGCTATGAAGACTAGCAATTCACTTCACAATTTACACAGCGGGTTAAAAAATGACCGAACGAATCTTTCCGGATAAAAAAGACATGCTCAAGATCATGATTCAAAAGCTCAGCTAAAAACTATTACATGCAAGTCTTGTAAAAAAAAAACAGAAAAGGCTTGCTTAAGTTCACAAAACATGCACTTTTGTGCCCTTCGGTTGGCTTTGAGTAAGCCACAGATTGATCTTGCAGTGAAGATCAGTTCCGTTTCAGCACTGCTCCAGCGTCGATTACAAAGATAAATCAGCCCTGCAACAAAACATTGCTCTGCAATCTTTATTCGACATTCATTTGATTCAGAAGGTAAACGTTAAAATTGGGCTGTAGTATGCAAAAATGACCCTGCAGAAAGTGCGTCAAAAATCTTGAAAAAATCAATTCAGTAATAACCAGTAATCTCCGCGTTGAGCCTATACTACCCTTTTTTTCATCTTTCTTGTCAATTAATTAAGAAATTACATAATAGAGTTGTTGTTAGTTAAACACAGGGGATCTGTGCTTGCCTTAAACTATAGAGTCATCATATATGGCTCTTATAACGGCTAATAATATTCAACTTGGGGTTGATAAATTAGACGATAAGCAAATTAGACGGAGGTACTTAAAAGGAAATTAGACGGTTTTGCAAAACTGCAATTGTGAGAAAATAGACGACAGTGAGAGAAATTAACTTTGTTTGCACACAAATTGCGTTAGAAAAATAAAATTGTTTGTAGACAACAGTTCAATTTCGGTGGCCAAAAACTTTACAAGTCAATCATGCATAATTTATCCAATTCAAAACTCTCCTGTAATATTCAGATTTGACATTTATGTTCATTTAAACTAAATCTTTTGATAGGTTTTGTCATTTTATGCTCTTTTTGTATTTGTGAAACTTGACTCATAAGAAAAAAAATTTGGCACTTTCCTTTTCATAGCTTTTTCGTCTAAAATGCCAGATCCGTAAAAAATAAATTCCGTCTAATTTCGTTTTTGTAGTATTCGTCTAATTTGCCTATCGTCTAATTTCCTAGGCCCCATTTAACTTATATTTGCCTTCATTCAAAAATAACGACGATACTGTTGAAGAAAAAGAGTGAGTCAACAAAAAATCAAAATCAAATCGAACTCAATTTCAACTAAAATGATTGAAAGCAAGTTCAATTGCTTTCTGAAACATCATTTCCATATTTACAATAACGACGTGTATAAATAGTTACAATATCCAGATTATCGAGGCTAGATTATCCTTAAATTGCCAATCTACCATTGAAAAATATCTTATTAACATCCTGTGATAATGCCTTCTAATATCCTTTAGGGAAAACCCTCTGCTTTTTTATTAACTAAATACTCTCCACTTTTTGAACTACTTTTTAGGCCTCATTTAATTATTTTGCTAATATCAGTTGTTCGGAGATCCCCCAATGCCGGATTTGAATTAGATTCTGATTTATTAAGGATTCACCGCAAATGAAGGCATTTAAAAGTTCACAATTTCCTCCGCCTACATAATTGTTGTTTATTTCATTAGGAAAAAAACAATTATTTTATTAACCATAAGTGGTTTTTAAAAGTCTTTAAAGCAAAAACGACTCTTAAAAACAGCAGAAACAAATCGAATAAATTAATACAAAAAATAAGCCTCAATACGCTTCGAAAAATAGCAAAAAACAATCAAATAAACAGCCAAAAAACAAAAACCTCAAACGTTTTTAAGAAATTTATTCCATGATTACTGCTGTCAGCCCTTAATTATACTATTTGCACAGCAATCGGATAAATTTGTTTGAGTTTTGTTGAATAATTTCAATTTAGATAGATCCCTGAAGAATTTTTTTTGTGCTTTAAGTTTTTTGAAACAGGCGGTTGAGCAGTTGTTTCCCTGTGTTTCAAACTTTCTCAAAAATTGCGGGACCCGTCTTTCATACTTGCTTTGTTAGAGACCTAACTATCTTACTTGTACCTAAATTTCTTTCTTTATTTTTGATGCAAATTATTTTATGTGAGTAAAAAGAAGAATATTTGAAGATGTTTTGCTAATGGTGTAATAAACTGTTCGATTTTAATGATGACGTTGACGCCACTAACATGACGCACATTTTCCACTTTAATTCACTGAATCTAATTCATTTCATTTAGATTCAGGACCAAAAAACCTAATTCAATTTGGGAAGGGCATCTTTTAGTACAACTTGTTCAAATCGCTCAATTTCAGCCAATCAGAACTTTGCAAGAATCAGAATTATTTCTACTTTATTTGCAAATTTATATCAAGGGAGGGAAAGCGATTTCACCCTAATTTGATTAGGCTGGGAACTAACTGTTCACATGGGTCCCGATTGAGGAATTAGGTCAGGAAACATTAATTCCATTAACAAGAAGCCATTCAGAATTCAGAAGACGATTACAAATAGTGCCTCTCAAAACTGAATTCAATTAGACTTAAAGAGTAATTTATTAATTTATTCCAGAAGACCGCAAATCTAACTTATTTGCAATACTAACTACTACTACTACTACTACTACTAATGCGTTTATTGTCCACTTTCCCATGATGGCAGGGTTGGACATAGGGAAAGCGCGTAAGCAATGGTTCAGATGAGGGTATTCTGAATAGCATTCAAGCAATTATATGAAGGATAACACGTTTTTCCATGCCATTCGATCAAAGAAGTCTGGATTTGAGACGTAAAGTATTCAGGTCTTGTTTAACACAATCAATCCAGCGTTTTTAGGTCGTACTACTGGCTTTTTCCAACGGGACTGAAACATAGTCGGTTGATTTTAGCGCATGTTCATTTACTCTCCGGTGAACAAGGCAAAACCATCGTAGTCGCGACCGCACTTGTAACTTGTCCAGATCAACAAGACATGTCATTTGAATTACTTCTTCGTTGGTAACTGGTCTTTGTAAGTGACTCCAGTAACCCTACGCAGAGCTTTCATCAGCACTTTCAAGAAAGCTGGATATGGCCTTAGTCTGCAACTGGGTTTCAGAGCAGTACATCAGAACTGGCCGGGGACAAGCTCCGTAGATAGGACACCTTGTAATCAAGTCAAAATGTTTATTTTGCAGCAGAGGCACAATTTGCCGCCATTTCGTCCAGAAAGCTGCTGTTGCGTCACTTTCAACGGAGATCATATCACCCAAATAGCAAACTCTTCAACAGTAATCAAGGTTTAAAATTGATTGATCGGTAGAGTAGCTTTCTCATTTGAGTGATAATTGGAAAGATTATTGCAACTTGGAGAAACATAATTAGCTTTATGTTTAGGTAGTTTCCTCAGGCTACTGCATTGATTACAAGAATTGCAGCGTATTGAATTGGCGCCGACTCTCTTCAAACAACAAGCACTTAGACATTTTCCAGTTTATTGAGGAATAGACTTTTGGTCGAAAACCGAATGCTTTGTCTTATCCACGTTGATTTTTAAACAGCAAACGTTGATTCTTTTTGCAAAGCCTTGTTCCAAGTATTAAACCACTCAGTAGACTGGGATTCTGTTTCAGCGGATATCACAAGACTATCTGCATATAGCATATCCCATGCTACTAGTTTCTCGTAGCCTCTTCCATTACTATTATAAATAACAATGGGCTAAGTGCCGATCCTTGATTCACGATTTTTTTTAGTTTTGAAGAAATCGCTGCATCCTTTGGGCCGGCGAACTCTGGTTTTCGACTCGGTGTACAGGCACATTATTCCAAATTTTCAGAAGCTCTCTGTTGCCTCAGAGCCCATGGTATCAGTTCCCTGGGAACCTTGTCGGAAGCTTTTTCGAGGTCAACAAATATGTGATGCAGGGCTTTTTCTTTTCCACAAAGAGTTCCATCAATTGACTTATCAGAAAAACGGCATCGGTAGTTGATCTACCACCCATAAAGCCAAGTTACATGTCATCTATTTTTTTTTATCAATTGTCTCAGACGTTTTTCTAGATCTTTTTCGAAAATTTGCGTGTTACAGTAATCGGATGCATCAAACGGATCGCCTTTTCCTTTGTAAAAAGTG
The DNA here is from genome assembly GCF_963678635.1 of Symsagittifera roscoffensis. Lineage (NCBI taxonomy): Eukaryota > Metazoa > Xenacoelomorpha > Acoela > Convolutidae > Symsagittifera > Symsagittifera roscoffensis. The sequence goes on from NC_087071.1 coordinate 1,592,080, forward strand.
ATAGTTTCATTTTGGCTCCAGTCGGAGGGGATTATACCAGAGCCCCACACTTCCTTAGGGACTTCAAAAAGTCCAGCAAGTCCACAATCCCCAGCAAATTTTATCATGTCCGAAGTAAGCACTGTTGGTCCTGGGCTTTTCTTAATTTTCATCTATCTCTTTCAGTGCAAATACCACTTCCCCGATAGTAAATTCCTCCAATGGGCCAGCCACTTGGGGATATCTTCCCTTTCAAACCGATTTGTTTCATTTAAAAGTTTTGTGAGGTAGCTTTGCCACTGCGAGAGAACAACTTGGTCACAACTCGAAGTTTTCCAACACATTTAATGAATTTTGCTCCAACTCCATTTTGATCATTTTTCAATTGCTTGACAATGGGGACCATTTTATGCGGAAAACTTTATTCAGGTCTCGCTCAACAAAATCGATTGTGTTAAAAGAATAACGTCATACAATTATGACAGTTAATGGACAAGAATTAAAGTACCAGTTAGTTTAAGAACGACGGCAAATGTCTGTCTGATCACATAGCATGCTTCGAATTTTTATGATAAATCCCGTCTTTATTATTCTGACCACCCCCTAGAATTTGGCAGGAATATTGGAAAACTGATATAGCGCGTTTCTTTCCACACATTACCAAGCATCTAAAAAAAATCACTAGTAGAACATCGAACGTGGTATAATACTAAAGCTACAATAAATTATTGAAACTTTTTCGTCCACTTCGAAAAATGGAAAAGAAAAGTATAGAAAATGAGGGTCCCTAGGCTTCATTTAAGTCTTTGTATTAAAAAAGCAAAATTTTACGACAGAACCGAAACACAACGGTTGTGGGTTCAAATCCCGCTGCGGTCACTATTGGAGGGATACCAATGTCATCCGCCTCCTCGAGGTGGGACAGGCAGCGGAGAAATTGATGATATGACCCCTCCTCCACGGGAATAAGGCTCACGGTTGAATGGTGGGAGCTGAGCCGGAGGCTAATGAAAAATCAGAAGCGAAAAAAGTTTTGAAATACAATTTTCTTTCGCAGTCTTGCTTGTATGAGTGAAGTAGAAGAAATGAAGGTTGCGTGTGATTTTCATCAACGCTGAAATAAAAGAGCACAAAATATCAGAAAAGGTGAGTTTCATTCGTTCTGAATATCCCAAAAAATGGTCTAATAACTTAATTTTTCTATCAGCCCTGCTTGACCTCCATACACCGAAAAAGCGTATAATACAATTCCATACATCAAATGTATCGAAAAACACTTGTCATACAATTTTCGTTTAATTTTTTTAAATTTTTTTTAATCCAAACACAAATCGAATTTTTTACTCAAACAAACATTTTCCAAAATTTTTTTGCATGCAAAAATTAAGTTTTTTTTGTGTGCATAACGTAGTCCTGGATACACTAATGATGATTTTTTTCCTTTCGCTTAACACTTTTTTCAAAAACGCTGAAAGCTCCTATTTTTCTTCTATGGCACGTTTATGTATGCCTTGATCAATGTCTGACATTTAAAAAAAAATCAAATTTTTTAGGTAATCTTCGTTAAAATTTACATAACAACCGACATCGAAACTTTTCAGTCTTAATGATAGTCTGAAAAACCAATTTCACCGAAAATCGTTATCGATAAAACTGCGGGAAAATGTGGATTCATTTATTACAATCTAGCAGCCACAAATTTATTGACCAACAACAGTATATTTTTTATTATCAAAGTGAGCAAATGAGAACGAGCCCAAATTCGGACCACTTTTGCTTTAAAGATTGTATTGTCTGCACTATTTTGCTCAGCATCAGCTTCTGAATAAGTTCAAGTATTCATCTCCCCGTTAACATGATTACCTCAATTAGACTTGAGTGGCCATCCATCAATAGATGCATAAATTAAACATAAATTATGAAAGGGCTTAATGATGACAGAACTTTCAAGTCTGAATGAAACAACTACGGCTCAACTGTCACAAAACTAGGCGATCTTCCCTGCATTTAATAATTACCAAACATGAATCTGCTATCAAGCTTGTCTAAGCTAGACAACAATGGGGGGAAATTTAAATTGGCGCTAACTAATTATCAGTTTGCTTGTCCATTCCCTTTCATTTCCCCACCTGTGAAAATTTTCTATTAAAATTTGAATCAAATTGCCCTAATGTAATGAAAGTTTGCACAAATTTCAGCAAATCCAAACTTAATTTAACGACATACCTAACCTTGCACAACCACTAATGTACTTATAAGACTACCCCCCCCCCTCACCCCTATACAAAAGGGGGACTTGATAAGACGTACAAAATTCACATATGCTTAACCGTTGAATTATTTCTTTATAGGGGTGGCAATTCGCTTTTATAAACCATAGAAAGGGGGATAATTATTTAGATCGCCGCTGGTAACAACAGCTGAGTAATATCACAAACAATCAACACCTTCACCCTCTACATCTTCAGATTACTGAGAAGATTTGAGCCCTTTTTTCTAACCAGGCATGGATTTTTTTACTCGGACGATCATAATATGGATTAAAACATATATTATGCTCGCTAATAATGTCTTTTTTTTTCCAGAAAAGGCTGTTTATAAGCGGAGAATCTTTGCTGACATGCGTCAGATTGGCAAGTAATTGCTTTTAGACGTACTCACATCTGTGCTTGTACCAAAAATTAGCTCGGAAACTAAATTTTCATTTGACCGCAAATATAACATGTGTCACTAGCAGAAAGTTTCATTTTCATTTCTTTTGAATGAATGAAAAAATTATTCGCAGCATATCTGAAAAAAAACATAGACATTTTTCTATTATTTATCAAAATTTAATGAACTGCTATTTCCTTTACAATAGCTCATTTTAAACAATTTTACAGACAACTAGATTCCCTTTTGGTTAATTTGCGCCTGAAAAAGGTGTTTTTATTCGAGGTGTAGCAGTAATTGAAAAGAAACAATTTTGGCAAACTTCCATTAAATTCTTTATCAAAACTCATTGAAAACGGGAATTAAATTTAGAAAGCTATGGCATGGTTGTAAACAGCGGCTGAGCAAAAGGGCACCTTTTACGCTCTTATATATCATCTAACGTTGCCCAACCACCCCAAAAAGCCTTTGGCGCCAATATCCACTAATTTCGTTGAGGGTTTTTCTTTATTTTTAAGTTAGCGACTTTTTCAAAACAAAATTTTCAAATACCTAGAGAAAGTTATGCAACCTCTGAGAGTACCCAGAGAACATCCCACTGTAGGGTTGGGAATTTCAAATTTTGTGAAGTTTTAAAAAAAAAAAGATCTTTGAAAAATATTGAAAAACGTCATATCTCGGAAACCAAAAGCATTTGAGCAGTCAGCCGTGTAGGCAAGATATACAAACCCTGAGAGTACCTTGACAAAACCTCGCACTATAAATTTGATTATATCTAAGTTATTTAAAAAATTTTGAAAAAATCTTACCAAAACGTCAAAACTCAAAAATTAACAGGATTTGAGAAGTAAATTTTTGAGACAAGATTTTTTTAATCTAAATTTTATGAACATTTTTGAAAAAATAGAGAAAACTTCGTGCTTGTTAGCTAAAAAGATTTGGAATTTCATAATTGGAGGCCCAACTAGCAGCCCCAACCCCTAAAGCACCCTGAGAACATCCCACCATTGGGTTGCTAATTTCAAATTTGGCAAAAAAAAAAACAATCAATTAAAGCTAGAAAATCGAAGAAACTTCAAGTTTTGCGATATACGTTATAGCTTAAACATGCAAAAATTCTTTTGTTAAAAAACTTAAACATGGCGAGATAGTGAAGCCCGCTTTTAAATATATTTTAGCTTTCGACAAAAAATCTCTGAGCAAACAAAAAAAGAGATTTATGAAATACTGGTTTATTTTTATCAATTGGGTTGTCAAATTAAAAATCAATTTTGAGGTTTAGTGCCCATTTATTAAGTTGAAAAACGATAATTCATTTTTACATTTGAGCACGACCTTTTGAGCTCAAATTACCCGGCAACTTATTGACAATAGGGCTGATTTGAACTGAAATCAACAAAAAGACTACCAATTTTGTTTCACTTTTCATCAGAAATTTTTTAGAAACTATTCGTTTGAAATGTATAACAAAAAAAACAACAATCCCATTTATTAGGAGTAAGCATCCATTTAGGGCATTTGTTTGCAAAAAAACTTAAGCCCCCTACCAAAGCAATGTGCTTGACAATTAAAATGTCTGAAAGCTTCAGATAATTAGATACTCGTTTATCCAAAAAGCACACAATACAAGAAAACGGAAAAGAAATGATTGACAGAAATCATTCAAACAGTCAAAAAACGTTATTTTTTAATTGACGTAATTTTAGATAATCTGAAATGTCATTAGAGTTCTAAAGACAGTGATTTCTATCGGAATTGAAACGTGGAGAAACAAAAAATCAAACAAAAGGGCAAAGCGGAGCTTCCCACCATTGTGATAGACCACATCAGGGCATTGCAACCTAACAGACAAAAATGAAACGAAATCGTTCAAGTCCAGAAAAATTTCAGGAATAATTACTTCAAAAAGTCCGCTTTTATGGAGAAAACTTCTAGCGTTGAATAAGCACTGAAAAAAAATTTCCCGAGCAAAAAAGAATCCGACATTACTTGGTGGACGCCCAAAAAAGTTTTTAAAAAGGCTCCTCCAATTCACACACACTGCAAAATAATTGTGTAGTCAAGAACCATAGCCGTAAAAAAACTTAAGGCGGAAAAAAATCAAAAAAATTTTTACAAAATGAAAGTTGTTTAGTGACAAACAAACATTAAGAGGAAAAATTCATTTCGACAAAAAAATAAGTACAGGCGAAGCTGCGCGTTGCAAATACGACAACACAACAAAAACCAGCTCTAAGTTGCAATAAGAAAAAGTATAAACAAGCCCCGAACTAGTAAAAAAAATTAATCGGCTACGACACTGATTCGATATTCGACCTAGAGATTATGAGTATCACGCACTAACCACTCAGCTACGGACGCTTCACTAATGAATCACAAACACTAGCCACAATCAAAGCAGAGAATAGATGCTATGAAAATTCCAATGCAACAGATCATGATTATAGCAAAAAAAGTCACCAAATAAGTCATCATTTTTATTTGCGAGTGATGATAGAAAACAAAGCAAGCTCACTAGTGTAAATACATACAGGCTCGACAAATGGTTGTAAACAAAAAACTCCAACAAGGTTGACAGTTGGCGAGATGATTCTGTGATTATGCTAGACAAACTGCTACCATGAAAAAGAAAACACTAGAATCTCCGATTTAATAACGTTTGCTAATCGAAAGCGCAAAAGTATACATCGTGAACTTAAAACAAAAAAGAAGGCTTCCTAATGCGTAAGGCAAAATTTGCAAGAATCTTGATGTGTTAATATGCTTCTAATATATTGCAAAATTAAAAAATCTTGCAAATGGTAAATCTTCCGCATCTATTTAGAAACACAAGATATAGTTAAAACCGATGTAAAATTGATACATTCCGAGCTAAAAACTCTGAAATTTAGAACTTTTACATTTTTCTAAGTTTTTATTGATTAAAAAACTAATTATCGAAAAAAAATTAAGCAATATGCTGCTTTGGAAGGGTCAGTGTAGTTTGACATCTAGAAGTTTATGCAAAACCTACAAAACAAAACCAAGATGTTTATCTCATTTTAAAGGAAACAAGTTTAGGCAGTCTTCGGTAAAAAATTGGGCTAAGTAACTGGTAGTGACTGGCCAAAACTATAGCAAACAATTATCATAGCATACTGAAAAAAAAAAACAAGAATTGGTCAAAACACTGCAGTAAAAATCTTACATAAACCTGCTTAAGAATTGTAACATTTTCAACAAAAACGTACGTATATACACAAGAAATCTTCCATAAAATCAATTCTAGCACAATTTTGCATTCAAAAATCAAATACCCAGTAAAATTATTTAAAACAACCAATTGCAAACAATTAACAATTTTCCGAATCTAATTATCACGCAGAAAGAACCTAGTAAAAACATGTTACTTGCGAAGGAATCCATTCAAGCGCGATGGGCCGAATGCGCGAAAACTTGGTCAACCAATTAGAGCTCAAATTTCAAAAAGTCGAATAACAAAATGCAATAAATTCAGTCTGTTTCGGACAGTTGAAAGCGCGTTGAATAGATAAAATTTTTCGCGCACTTAGTCTTTTCCGCGTGAGAATAGACCTCGTTACGTGCACCCGAATGTGTGCAAGTTTCGATTGCTCTTCTAGCCAAACAAAAAATGTTTTTGTTTATCACTGTAAGCTTTCATGAAACAAGAAAATTTAATGAAGAATCAAATAATCGCTCTCAGACGATCTTTATGGACAAATCAATGTCAATGGAAACCTGATTTGTTTTTCCATTTCATAAAATAAAAAAACCATACCAAATTCACAACACTTTCTGAAGCTGACAGCGAAAAGATGTTATCATGCAATATTTGCATGTTTTAAATATTAGTAAGAAAATACATTTTCTTGTTTCACGCTATTTTCACCATGACCTGACCTCTCAAGAATATGTAAACCCCACTGTTATCTGTTCTGTCAATTTCTGTCGAGTTCTGTCAAATTCCTCTTTTATCATTTTAGATCAAACAAGATCTAATTGAAAAAAAAACCCTTCTGAAGAAATACCTAAGTTTCACAGGTAAAGGTTGAAAATAAACATCAAATTCCAATCAACTTCCATAATATTCACAAAAAAATAAGTTTTGTTAAAAAGCTATTATAATAATTTCGATTGAATTAGACTGTAGCCTTCTTCAATTCATTACCATTATAACCACTTGACTGACTTGGGAACTAACATTAAGTGTTTTTATATGATGCATATAAAGGTCAAGTTAGACAGGGAAAATATTCCTGAAACTTGAAAGACACTTAATAACGACGAGAGAAACGGAAAAAAGAAGAAAGTTCAACTGATTTTGGATGGGGCAATCTGATATTTCAACTCATTATCACCAAAAAAGAGCAGAAAACTTGGTGTGATTGAAGTTGATTATGTAGTAAGTGTAGCTAATCATAATTCTACATGCAATGAGCCTTTACTTTATGCAGAATCTATATTATATATCTTTAAGCTCCCATTTCTAATCATCATCTACTGGTTTATATCAAAGCCAATTGTGTGTGATTTATTCATTTTTTAAGCTCACAATTTTTGCAGCAGATCTACTTAACATTTTACGACATCAATAATGCCAGCCATTTTGCTTATAATTTATAAATATCAATTAGTCAAAAACAACAGCATTAAAATCAATTCCATGCGTCAGATATGTCTTAAATTCAGTCATCCCCAGGGTGGAATTAAAATTTAGTCTGGGAAAATTCCACTCGATCGCAAAAAAACGAACCTGCTTAATCTAAAATTCATTCAAAACGCCAGTACCAGGCGCGGATCTAGGAACTTCTCAATAGGGGTGGGATTTTCAAAAAAAAATAAGGTCGACCAAATTGATTTTCTGAGCTCTCCCAAACCGTTATAAAGACCCTAATTTGACGAAAATTTCTGTGCCGCAGGCAAACTTTTGAAAAATAGACATTTTTGGCACTTTTTTGACAAATTTGACCGGAAAAATTGCGTTTTTTTTGGTCCGCTCTCCCCTTCAAAACTAGTATATATTGGCGCCAAAGGCGCCTTTAGAAAAGTTTAAGGTCAGTCAGCCAAAAATGGATATCTCCTTTGGGTCGGCAGGGCGTCGACTTCCTGAGGGGGAGGGGCGTCCGCCCCCCCCCCCCCCCCCCCCCCCCTAAATCCGCTACTGGCCAGTACAATTAAATAAAACCGCATTTTTCAGACATGTGAAGTGATGTACATTAAAAATATATTCAAATGTGAAATTATCAACCCACTCATTTTAAATGAAAAATTTTATTTTACATCGGGCAGTTTAAATAAAAGAAAATTAAATTGCT